>NC_135855.1:38076389-38391389 GCF_031162955.1 Sander vitreus
CATATGGCCTTAGCAATAAACAAGCCGTTCTTTAATGTCACCAACTGTTGTTTAGTGCCCTTTTTTTCTTTTCTTTTTTTACTTTCTTAAAAAGTATCGGTTCAGGCACCGTTAATTATGTATGCGATTAATTTCGATTAATTAATCACAGAGTATGTAATTAATTAGATTACATTTTTTAATAGATTGACAGCCCTAATATATATATATTCTTGTGTGTCTCATTCAACCTTTAGAACATTGTGAACTGAACCCTGCTTCGTGTCACTTTGTGTCACCGAGCTCCTAACTGCTTTCAGAATCAACTCACAGAGGTCAAGCCAGTAACAGTAGAGGTCAAGCCAGTAACAGTCTTGATCGGATTGTTTCATAACAGACCGTGAACCAAGGATTTTACAGAAAACCTGAAACACTTTCTAATTCCAAGCCTTTGTACTTCTGTTTCTCTCTGATGTCCGAAACAGGAAACAGATCAGATCCCAAGTGGTTTCCAGCTCGTCCGACAGCCTTGGGTTGACAAAGGTTAGAGATGCAGTAGATGATTTTTGTGTCAGATGTGTGGCGAGTTTTGTGTGTAACTATCAAGATAAAAGGAGAGAAGGTGCGCAGACACACAAGGAGAGAGGACATCTAATACCAAACAGAAATGACAGACTTTGTAATAGTAGCTGGTGTTTCTGCCTGTTTTTGTCTGTTATCTCCTATTTCTTCTTTTACTTTCTTTCCATCATTGATCCTCTGAACCTCATGTGTGCACTGTCATCTTCCTGTCATCTAATCTAATTTCCTTCCTTCTGTATTCATTATTCTTTTATTTTTTTGCATACAGAATATAGATAGTACTGCAGCAATGAATAGGTGTACATCAATAGGAAATACACATCGGAGAAAGGCAAGTGAAATTCTAATGATACATCCATGTAACACAAAGCTACATAGCCCTTTAGTTAAGCTAGACAGAACGGAGCAAACCAAAAAAGAGAAATACAGCGTATTACTTTTTTTTAAAGAAAGGAGAAACCAGCTATCGAGGAAGTAAAAGTGAAGAGAAATAACACATTCTTTGTCTATAATCAATCATTATTCGTTTGGAGAATGAAGAGCATGGAGGTTGTTTATTTCTCTCACAATGCAAATTCACCATCAATAATTTGACTTTGTCCCAAGGATACGGAGATTTTTTTCATATTGTTAGATGGTGAAAGTTGGCTGGTTGCTGCCTAAATTGATGCGACAAGTAGGACTGCATCCACTTTGAAATTCATATTACCCAGATTATCAAAGAAAACACTGTCCCAGTTTTCCAGGCAGAGCCTTGTGATGTGAACTGAAGCGATGCAGAGAGCTGAAAGAGGAAATGTTCCTAAATGCAGTTTGTGGAAAAGGTGGAAGACTTTAAGCATTTCACCTCATTGTCACCTTGCAACATATTGATGTTACTAAGTAGCAACACAAAAACCTCATTTGCAAGGATTTAGCAAATAATCAGTAAAGTAGGACTTTCCTCGGTCTGAGTTAACAGATTCCTCTGCAGTCGGAGCTGCTTCATACAGTAACTCAACTTAGAGGAACAAAATCTCAAAATACAGCAAATGATCATTTTCTACATGGATTTGTCACATACAAGGACTTTGCCTTGGTGTTTGGGTGCATAACAATAAACAGAGTGGGGTGTTTTGGTTAACTGACTGGATGGTCTTGCTGTTTCATTTCCACTGTCGCTTGAAAGTAGACCTGGCGCATATCTTTAGCGGAGCTGAAAGTCGTTTCACGCACGCTTCTGGGTAGCGGCGCGGCTGGTGGAATATCAAGTATTGACTTAAATGGCCGTGATTGACACGTCCGGAACGCGGCGCAGACACGCCTGGTGGAAAGTAGGGGGTTACCCTTCGGTGCTCTTCAGCTTGGGGAACCAAGTGTCCACGGGTTAAGGGAAACTGTAGCACTCAGGAGGGTAAAGTTTAAAAAGCCTTTAATATATTTCTTGGCTAAATCATTAAAATATGGCAACATGTTTCAGCTGTTGGGGCCTTCATCAGGGCAAGTACTTGCCAATTTCCTCAAACCCTTACGGACTTTGGTGTCTTTTAGTGACGGTAAATATCAATGTAAATGTAGGCACTCTGCAGCCGAGGCATCAGAGTGGAAAGATGATCTGAGTTTGTGCTGTGATTGGTGCATTGTTATTAATAATTATATCATATAAAATGAAATAAATAAGTTTGCATTGATCTTTATCATAGTCATAATGAGATGTTAAATCAGGGCTTTTTTTTAATTATAGATATGTTTCATTTCTTTCTCATTCAAATAATTTATCTTAACGTGGTAATATTTCTGTGGGTGTTATGAATTTGTGTCCTTATAATAATATCATTTAAATTGAAATAGTCTGTCTCTCTCAGCAGCAGTAATAATCAGCCGATAACGAGCCTCGTCTGCTGTATGTCGGGGGGCAAAACTTACAAACTCACATGGTCTTAGAGTTCGTCTTTCAAACTTTGCTTAAAAACAAAAAATACACAAACATTTCATACACGATACATCTTATTCCATTGGAGACGTTTTGCAGCTGCATCAAACACTGTCGAAAGAAGGGAAACAGATATTTTAATGAGATGATGATGAGATGCATTAAAGCCACCTCATCTCTTTCTGATCACTTGTATCTCTTTGTTGTCCTCTCTCCCATTATCTAACCTTCCCATTCATAACACCCATTCCCTGCCAGCTCAACTCTACGTTACCTAATTCTTTGTTTCTGTCCTTGACTCACTTAGGCAGATAAATCAGTTTATGAAATCCAATTTGTGTGTTTGTGTTAATCAGGTTGGATTTGTGCATCCAAGTTTTGTTTACTTGGCAGCTTTAACAATGTATATGAGCCGTCGATGGGGGTGTTTTTTTGTTTTTTTCTGTTGGCTGGATGAAATCCTTTGTGTCGCTTTCTGAATGTGATTTGAGACCGAGACAGCCTCGGGAAATTTAATCTGAATTGGATTTGAAAAACACAAATGAATATGATGTAAATGTGATTCGCAGAAATCTGTTTTTTTCGCTGCCGATACATCATAAAAACAACCTGACTGCAGGATGTAAATACTCATACATGTTGACAATGAATGAACGATGGCTGATATAAATTATATAGAAGTTCTTTTTGGACAGTCTGAAACAAATGAAAAGCTTCGTTCTGACACGTTCTGACCGTTAGACAGGGGAAGATTATTTGTTTTCTGAAAGCAGCAAACTCATACTGCAAAGATTAGTCGATTAGTTGTCAACTATTAGATTAATCGCTAACTATTTTGACAATAGATTCATTGGTTTAAAGGACAATTCCGGTGCAAAATGAACCTAGGGGATAATAACATATGTGTACCGAGTCGACCGTTCTCTAGGACATGTTTTCATGCTAATCAAATGTGTCTCTAGCTTGAAACAAGCTAGCGCAAACCGGTGATTAGCTTCTAACGCTAGCCTTCGGGGCAGAGGGTAAATCACTATTTCTACACTACTAACCAGGCTCAAAATAGCACCACACTGCAATGGTAGCATAATGAGGGTCCCTACATGTAAACCGAAGCATTGAGAACTTTGTAAGTGTACAGACAGTTTATTAAAAAGATAGTTTATAAAGACTGTATCGTTCATGTATACAGGTAGGCGCCATCTTGGGAAAACAATCATGACCAGTCGAACCACGAACGCCGTGCTTGAGCTATGTTACTGGTTACTGGTTGCACGGCGTTCGTGGTTCGACTGGTAATGACCGTTTTCCCAAGATGGCGCCTGTCTGTATAGTATCTGAGTTATGTTTCTCATGTTCTACCATTTCCACACACAATATGTTGTCACAAACAATAAAGGCAAACAGCAACCCACTGAAAAGACTTCTGTGTATGTATCCATACTTTGGTAAAAACAGGACGGTTTGGAACATACAGTGGATTACACAGCAGACTGTGAAGTTTTCATCATTGTGATACTGTCAAAGTGAAACTGTCAGTCTTTGACTCCACGCACCTTTCAAGCCTCTGTGTGACAAGTATTTGATACTCGAAACATAATAGTATTCCTTTAAAATGAAAACTGGGACGAATAAGAACTGACAGACAGTCTCTCTCTTCACACTCACTAAAACAAGAAAGTGGCCCAGCTGGTAGTAAACACACGTCAGGAACAGAAAGAGATATCTACACACGGCAGATGGATAAACCTGAAAACGTTACTTTCCAACTTGCTATATAAAGGGCACACTACTTCCTGCGATGGACATCTATCATGAGGTGTGGTATCATCTGATGTGGATGATCAGGCTGGTCTTATGAATCATTCGTACATATAGCTACGAAGAGTAATGCACTATAATTTGTGTGTATTCCATGTAGTTATTTCTGTATGCAGCACAATGACTGCTGCTGTATAAGAGCATGAAGATCCATTTAGGGAGGAAGTCAGGGTGGATGGATGGGTCTTAAAACACAGGGCTTTTAAGCCAGGGACTGGAGTTCATGTCCCGGAAGAAGTTAAGGGGAAAACACAAGACTTTCACCCAGGAAACGGGGGTGTTCATGTCCCAGGACTACTATTTAAAGGAGAACTCCAGCCAATTTTTATGTGAATCTGATTGCTATAAATATGCGAGTACTCAGGTATTCAGGTCCTTTTTTTCTATCGACAGTACTCGCATATTTATAGCGATCAAGATTCAAGTAAAAATTGGCCGGAGTTCTCCTTTAAGGGAGCCGGTATTTGAACCCAAACCACAATCTTTTTATCAATCCAAACTAGTTGTTTTGGTGTCTAAACTTTGGAGATTGCAGACTGGGATAATTTACCTGTTGAAATAAGATAAATTTCAATATTTTACGCATGTCTTCTCACTGTAAAATGGACTGCCATTGTTATCAATGATCATTCCTTTACCTACTGTTTATATCTAATGTTTACACCCGACTGTGGTTGGTGAGCCACTCACACTCTACCGTTTATTTATTATTGGCTATTTTGGCCAAATAATAATAATAATAATAAAGAATAGTAATAATAATTAAAGCTGCAAGCAGCGATGGATGAGCCCTCGCGTCTCTGCCAAATTGTCACCAGTGAAAAGGGAACTCCCTGCCGAGTTCAACGATACCACACACAAGACTCTATGTCATACAGTTCATTAGCTGTGAAAGGGGGCGTGGTTAAATTATAGGGGGCGGGTCAAACCATCACTAATTAAAAAGGATCTCTCTTCTGAGTTCAATGATACTTCACACAAGACTCTACCTTAAACGGTTCAAATGTTATGAAAGGGGCCGTGGCTTAAACATAGGGGGCGGGCCAAACCATCACCAATGAAGAAGGAAGTCTGCTGAGTTCAATGACACCTCACACAAGAGTCTACCTTAAACGGTTCAAATGTTATGAAAGGGGGCGTGGCCTGAGTAAGTGGGCGTGGTTAAAGTATAGGGGGCGGCTCAGTATCACATGTCGACCACACATTATAAATTTCATGTAAATCGGTTGATGTTTGTCATATAAGGCGCATTTCCTGTTGCCAGCAGGGGGCGCTATGACCAAAAGTCTGCCTGTTGTCGAATTGACAATTGTCACTCCTCCGTTGTTATGTAGGCTACTGATTGTGTAGTTTCACTTTGCCAGACCTTCTTCCATAGCGCTGTGGGTCTGGCTAGTCCACATAGCATTCTGGGATGGGAGGAAAATTTGCTCTGGTTTATTGGCATTTCTTTAAACCAATCACAATCGTCAAGGGTGGTGCTAAGCTCTGCACGGAGCCGCAGCAAAACAGTCTCAGGAAGGAACTTGTTTTGGTGGAACATGTGTACGTTCAAAAGTAGTTTTAGTCGTGCGAGAGAAAACTCAGATTGGACAGATAGTCTAGCTAGCTGTCTGGATTTACCCTGCAGAGATCTGAGGACGAGTTAACCATAGTCCTCGGAGTTTAGAGTGTGGGAGACTTGTGGAGGAGATTCAGATTGACATTGATTCTGGAAGTAGGAAGTGAGCACGCTGCAGGCTGACGATGGAAAGCCTTGCGCTTCCACGCGGAAACCACTATTGGAGAGAAAGACTGTTTAGGATTGAAGAGACGTTTTCTTGTTTTCCCACAACACAACTTCTGTAAATACACATTTTAAAACCTGAACTACAACAAAGAGAGAAGGGCCCAGCGACGACGGCGACAGAGTAGAGGACACTGGAAGCCAGACGCTGCAAGCCAGATGCTGGAAAAAACACGTTGCAAGCCAGATGCTGGAAGCCCGACGCTGGATGCTGGAAACCAGATGCTGGAAACCAGATGAGGAGCAGCGGATGAGGAGCAGCGGATGAGGAGTGGACGGGCAGCAGACGGGCAGCAAACGCGTTGCAGCGAACATGGAGCAGCGGCCTCCCAACGGCAGGAGAGATCAAGGCCAGTAGCCATCTTTCGACCGCAACCTGAAGCAGCAACTGGGTGAGTCACAAACCCCTCTAGAAGTAGGAAAGACGTACAGTCATCCAGGCCAGCTTAGGTCTCACTCTCACGTTAAATGGACACATGCAGGGAGAGAGGAGACAATATAATGTTCCGAGCTAAGTTAATTGGAAATGGGATTCATTGGAAATCATTGGCGATACCTAGCCCTACACATCAAATCCTGACGTTTCGAGTAGAAACTTCACTGCTAAACATAGTAAACTGCACAGTATTGCGCTTGCACATTGAGGCAGAATTGCTACTGATTTGATGTCAAGTAATATAGTCTTCACTGACATCCTTGTCAAGGCAGATAAGTGATTGATGAATAGACTCATCAACAGGCGGACAGCAGCAGGGGGAAAAAAGTGCCTTTCAATTTCCAAGCCTCTTTCTCCACAACAAAGCACGGTGGATCGCAGGCTTTTTAATCACTGCCGTCTCTTATCTGTCATGCAGTTTGTGTGCTGAAGCATCAGAGTTTTTTAAAATACATTTCCTTACATATCAACATTAAATCAGATGCCGCTTTTAAATATAAATGGCACAATCTGTACTCTTCAATGTGCTCCCTCTTACTGCATGTCTATTTGGGACTGTTTTAGGGGAATGAGTGACAGCAAACGCCCACTTTCATTTTTTTTTTTTAATCAAGCAACTGCACCTGCTACAGCACTTTCTCCTCTGAGATGTTACATTAACACAGACATCTGAGTAATGTAAAGGAAAATGCAGTTTGTAGTCCGAGCCTACCTGTTACCAGACTCACCGTAGTCTCGCTTCTCAGATTTATCTCCGCAGCGCAGTAGAGTAAGGTCTGGCCCATCTACACATACTCCTGGATAGGAGAAAAAAAACACTGGGTTGTTTGCATTTCTTTAAACCAATCACAATCGTCTTGGGTGGCGTTAATTTCCAGACGCAGTGACGATCTATCTGCAAATTGGTCTCGGGAAAACTTTTTGGTGAAACATTCGCAAAGGAAAAAGCTGCATACAATATTAAATGAAGTTAGGGACTGTTCATTTTTTATTAAAGGGGCTACCGGAGGAATTTTGGGATCTTTATTCAAAATAGACTTAACCCTTCCTTTCGCAAGCAACACATTTTTCTATGACCCTGCAAAACGATTGGGAAAAAAGGCATGAGCCTATCCGACAATTTATTGATGCCTTCTGTACTGGTTTGTGCTTGGCAAAGATGTACAGCCACTGTTTTTTTTACAACCATGACATACATGACTTAGCCTCTGCTTTCTCATCTTACGCATCACACTCCACTATTATGGTGGCCATTCCAGTAAATTTACTCACTAACATTGTTGTTGAAACACAATAAGCACGGAAACTAAATGCACACTTCCTGCATTACTGCATAACTTCAAATACCAAGTTACTCATCTAGTAAACTAGACATGAAATAAAACACTGAGACCATTCAACAAAGCACACTGAGTAATAACCCATATTGACAGCTGGCCCGCCCAATCAGAAATTCAAAGTTAAAGCAATACTAGAGAACTTTTCCCGCTTCGGTCCCCCTACAAGTTGTCTCATTGGAACTACAACTGGAAACTTTATACATTGTTCGTCTACTATTTCATTACTAGATTCACTTCTGAGACTTTTTTATGCGAGAAATCAACTATGTAGAGCTCAAATATGGGCCGTTTTACGAAAATGTATGGCTATTGCAAATATGGTCCGACTGCGTCGGATTTCAGAAGCTCCACAGTCTGACGTGACAGCCGGCGGGTGTCTGCCGGGGTCGCTGGCTTGCCGCCCGGCCTGTCCACCTTCACAGACCTCGCTGTGAGCTGGCTGGAGCTCTCTCAGGAGACTCGTTTATTTCCCCGATCGTTTGTTTAAATAACTCAACACACATCCATTATAAGATTAACTGGAACCTGTGGTTTTTCCAAGTTATAATGCTCCACAAGAGATTGCAGGCATAACAAGCTTGCTGACTGGCCACGGAGCAGGCGGTGGAGAGGGAGAGCAGCGTCTGA
This sequence comes from Sander vitreus, assembly GCF_031162955.1. NCBI lineage: Eukaryota > Metazoa > Chordata > Actinopteri > Perciformes > Percidae > Sander > Sander vitreus. Next base: position 38,084,870 of record NC_135855.1, read on the forward strand.
CAGGGCAGAAAGATACCCGTCTCCCTTTGACAGTCTTGTAAATAAATTATAACATGTAGATCTGTCAGTCTTCCTCTATCATAGGCGGCGATTTATGTTTTCTTCCATGGGTGCTCACCGGCGCACGCCCTATAAAAAAAAAAAAAAGTAGTCCAAATTTTTTGGCATTTCTGAACCTTAGGAAATGGACAGCGGCCGACACAAACACACACTCCTATTAACTCAATAATAAAGCCGTAAAGTAGGCTATCTTCCAACTCAGGACAGCACCACTTCTCACAAATACAGATAGGATGGAGGAGATGAGAAGTTTAACTGACACTTAACCACGATCTGCAATGTTTAATTTTAAATGAATGTAGCCTGCTGGCAGTCTGGCACACGTGGGTGCTCAGTATTTTCCATGGGTGCTCGAACTTGAGGCAACGTGAAACCTTTCAGCTAGTCAGCTTCATTATATTCCATCTTCATGTCAGTGACGATACTTTGGCAACAGGTGGCGCAGTTAGCTATAGGTTGCATTCTCAAAGAAAGCAACTCCAAACTCGTGTTGCTGTCATGTTGCGATTATTGTTGGGTCAGACCCATCTGTTAGCGATGGGGGGCTGAGACTGAGATCTACATGGAAAAATATACACCAAACAAGCCACTTTGAAATGTTGCTGTTTTCATGAATACAAAAGTTGGGTGACCCTCCCTCCTAGACTAAAAACCGTTGGGTGACCCTCCCCTCAACAAAGAATAAAAAGACATGACCCTTCCCTATTTTCCTCCGGTGGTCCATTCCATAAATACCGAACGGTCCCTTAACTGTTGACACAATACAGTTACATGAGCTATTTAAATGAGCTGATACATGGTTAAACCTCATTTGCTCTTACCAGTGTATCTCCGTGTGTACTTCGTCCACAGCAATCCCACCAATCGGTCCCAAAACGTCCCAGTTAGAGAGGAAATGCCGTAAATATATTCTTTGCAAATCTTTACAGTCATTCACCGAAAGAACCGAGCAGGGCTGCCTTGTTGCACCATCCAAATTTTCTTCATAACTTGCCATTTTCAGTGAATAGCTTGCCTACTCCAAGTTTGTTGATGTTTCCCAAAACCAACGCATCCGGCGGAAGTTCTGGCGCCAATGGATGTTCCGGCATTTTTTCGGTAAATGAATTGTTGTCGATCCAGTCTATAGACCCACCGTGACTTCTGACAGCTGCTTCAAAACCGACAAAATGAGTGATTGATTGATTGATTGATTGAAATTTATTTTGAACATGTTAAAGAAAACAGAAAGGGTCATACGGAAAATAATAATGTTATGCAAAATAGAAAGCATATCGACATACATCAATGACACTTGATGCAACACTTGATGATTTGGCTCACATGTCTGAAAAGGAGTAGGAAGAAGTACGCACTTATATAATCCCACACCTTCTCCTGTCATTGCTATCAAGCTTCTTCAGTCACAGTTTTTTTTTGTCTTTTTGAAACTCATCCAATTATATCATTTTACTTACCAAGTATCTTACAAAATATAATTATTTCTCAAATGTTTATATCAAATTTATAATATAATTTCTTGCATGTTTATTTAATTTAGTCAAATGCAAAGAAAAGAGTTGTCAAAAAGAGAAAGTAGGTCAGAGAGACCAGTGAACACTGATATTTAATAAAGTGTAGGCAACATAAAATACCCCCCGCAGGGTTCTCAACTAAATCCTGCCAGAAAAAAAGTGGAAAAAAATAACAAAAATAAATAAACAGAAAATGAAAAGAACAAATCACGGCAGCCATAGTGATCTGCATCATATTTGATATACGGTTTAAACAGAGACCATGATGTTTGTGGTGGATATATTGTTTGACATTTTAAGTTATGATAGACAAGCGTGATGTCCATGGGGACACACAGAAAGAAACATCTCATTTATTGCACGTTGCTTTTTTTTACTTTTGCATTGCAACTGCATTCATAATGCTTCAAAATATTATTTCTGGCAACCTTTTTTCCCAGTCCAGGAAGTGTTTCAATTTTGCTCAGACATCACAGGGAGGTTATATGGACATGATGTGTAGGACTTTGATACCGGAGACTGAAGTCCTGCATCCCTTGTGTTGTTACTTTCAGATTGCTTAACTTTTGGGCATCACTAGGCACATCATTCTCATCATTTTGGCTGTGTTAATGCATACGGCATGAATTTTGACAAGGCGTGAGGTTTGCGAATTTTGGAAGTTAAACATCAGCTCCTATGATAACTATAATAAATGCATAGCCAAATTACAGACACTCAGACCCAGGGCTGTTGTCAAGTCCACCTTTGTCGAGTTTAAGACAAGTCCAAGACCAGGACTAGTCAAGACTGAGTCAAGTCCAAGTCAAGACCGAGTCCAAAGAGGTTCAAGTCCAAGTCAAGACCGAGTCCAAATGAGAGACAGTCAATACCAAGACAGAAAAAAAAAACAATCCTCTTCAAGACTACTCACTTCAGACGGTTAACTATTGGTAAGCAGGGTAAGCGGTGCTTACGGGCCCGGACCAATCACGTAGCCCGCGTGACTAGAAGATATTGATTGACAGCCGGGGCCCCCTATCGCATTTGGCCACTGACCAAGCGAGAGTGAGAATGGGTCAAATTCATTTCCTTGTTTCAGAGATCGTTCTCTTCACGTGTGTGACTCGAACATCTCACATTTACCAACAAAACGTACAACGAAAGACCATGCAGAACATTTCAGACCGTCCTGCCAACCTGTAAACATTTTAACATCAATGTAAGCAGTAACGTTTTTTCACTCCAAAGTCAATGAAAGCTGCTGCTGTCAGGGGCTGCTGAGTTCCCCCCGCGACTGACACACACACACACACACACATACACACACACACACACACACACACACACACACAATGATGACCTAAACTGAGGACAGCTACACTCGTTTTTATTTTTATTTATTATATTTTATTATATTTATTTATTTTTGTCTTAAATCCACCAGCCATTTTCATATTATACCAACATTTGCAGCATCCTGAGCCTTTTTGGCAAGGTTCCTAGGAAATCTCAGCCCAGAGTAATTAATTAATAGTAATAATTTTGCAACTTTCACTGTCTTCTGCAACTTCATTGCAACAAACATATAAAAGACATTGCAACTTTTATTGCAAAATCAGGCATTTTGGGCAGCAACAATCTAAAAAAAAGGCCACGAAATCCTGAAGGGACTGCCCTTGTGTGTTTTTTCATGTGTTATGGTGCGCATTCACCAGTGTTTTTGTTGTTGTTGTTGTTGTTGTTGTTGTTGTGGTGCGCTACTCCTGATTTTGTCATCTCATCTCTTATATGCTGTGTCTCTATGATCCTATCCTGTCCTATTGATGGTAGCCTACTCGTGGACATTGCGCCGTCATCACGTGCTGTAGTAGGGGGGCCCGCCTTGATAATCCTGCTTAGGGGCCCGGTGTTGGCTCGTTACGCCACTGACTCACTTACCTGTTTATAATTTATGTGATGTGAGAGACAGCACTTGAGTCGTATGTGAGTACCTTGTGAGTGTGAGTGTGAGCCCTGCTCAGACCCTTAAAGACAAAAATATTCTCATTGAAACCCATTAAAACCACAATGTTTGATCCCACGGCCGTTACAACATAAATTCATGCATTCTGTTATATCAGGCTTTCAATAGAGCCCTGACGTGAAAGAAGTATTCAGATCCTTTACTACAATAAAAATACTAATACCACACTGTAAGAATACTCTGTTACAAGTAAAAGTCCTGCATTGAAAATGTTACATAAATAAAAGTATGTAAGTATCATCAGGGAAATGTACTTAAAGTATTAAAAGTAAAAGTACTCAATGCAGAAAAATCCTCCCATTTTAGAAACTGTAAAGGATCCAAACAGTTGTGTGTTTAATGGTCTAATCATCTCAGCTGGACTTGTAGGCCGTTATATTGTTGGCTAGTTTCATTTATGATAAAACATCGTAATTTTATAAATTACATGTGTTCTGTGTGCAAAGTAATTTGTAAGTAACTAGTAACTAAAGCTGTCAGATGAATGTAGTTGAGTATAAAGTACAATATTTCTCTCTGAAATGTAGCGGAGTAGAAGTAGAAAGTGGCATGAAAAGAAAAGACTCAAGTAAAGTACAAGCACCTTAAATTTGTACTTAAGTACAGTACTTGAGTAAATGTACTTATGGCACTTTTCCATTACATGGTACCTGCTCGACTTGCCTCGACTCTACTCGCCTTTTTTGGTTTTCCATTACCTTTTTTGGTTTCCCATTACGAAAAGTACCTGTTACGCTAACAGGTACTTTTTTTAGTACCACCTCAGTCGAGGTTCCAAGCGAGCTGAGCCGATACCAAAAGGTGACGTGAAAGCGACAGACGGGGGTGTCCTGAACAAACCCGCCATTTTTAAGTAGTTTAGCCAGCTGTGTTTTTTTTTGCGTTCCAAACAAATAGGGACAAAAGTCAAAATAAATCAACCCCGGAGGGGCGAGGGAAGGCACAAGAGTCACACGGGGCAAGGGAAATTGAGGACAGTGGGTCCTAGGGAACTGAGGACAGAGGAGCCTGGGCACCGAGGTGCTGCAGCCAACTAGGTCTGGGGTCCAGGGCTGCAGTCAGCTGGGCTGGAGTCTGCCAAACAGGCAACGGCAACAGAGGTCGACAGGGGTGCCGACAGGGCACAAGGGGCAGGAGTGGGTCTGACCGCCGACAGGGCATGAGGGGCAGGAGTCGGTCTGACCGCTGACAGGACACGAGGGGCAGGAGTCGGTCTGACCGCCGACAGGACACGAGGGGCAGGAGTGGGTATGACCGACAACAAAGGCAAGGTCTCTCGGGGACAGGACAAGGGCAAAGTCACTGGGGAGGTCTCAGGGATGCCGGAGACCAGCAAAGCCTCAGGGGCAGTCTCTGGGGCACCGGAGATCGGCAACACTCTGGGAGAGTGGTCGACGTGAACTCTGGGAGAGCGGTCGACGTAGACTCTGGGAGAGCGGTCTGGGCGGCTGCATGTCAGCGGCGGTTCTGGGCGGCTGCACGTCAGCCGGGGATCAGAGTGGCTGCTAGCCGGTTCAGGGCAGCTGGACGTCAGCTGGGAGTCCAGGGAGACTGCTAGCCAGCCGAGGTTCAAAGCAGCTGCTAGTCCGCCGGGGTTTGGAGAGGCTGCTAGCCAGCTGGGGTTCGGAGAGGCTGCTAGCCAGCCGGAGTTCAGGGCAGCTGCTAGCCAGCCGATGTTGGAGAGGCTGCTAGCCAGCCTGAAAGTGGGAGGCTGCTAGCCAGCTGTGATTCTGAGAAGCTGCTAGCCAGCCGGGATTCTGGGAGGCTGAAAGCCAGCCGAAGCTCTGGGCGGCTGCTAGCCAGCCGGGATTCTGGAAGGCTGCTAGCCAGCTCGGGGACGCTAGAAAGCTTGGGGACGCTAGAGAGCTCGGGGACACTAGAGAGCTCGGGGACACTAGAGAGCTCGGGGACACTGGGCAGTGCTGGGACACTGGTCAACTTGGAGACACTGGGCAGTACTGGGACACTGGGCAGTGCTGGGACAATGGTCAACTCAGGGACACTGGGCTGCTCGGGAACACCTACTGACCATGTAGCAGGCTGGGTGCCAACTGGCAGCAGGGGTGGCTGACTGGTAGCAGGCTTGGAAGAAGATGGCCTGCTAGCATGTTGGGGTGATGGCTCACAGCTTGGAGTCTCCAAAAAGTCCTGAATCCACTCCGGCAGGGAGCTCCTGAGCCAGGGTCGAGTGGAAACTCTCCAGCGAGCAGACCTAAGAATTGCCTCCTTAGCCTCCCAACCTTTAGTAAATCTCCATTCCCCAACAGTGCAAATAAGCCTACAGGTTAGGTCAAAAAGCTTGTCCTCGAACGAATCCGCTGGGTCCATTGTGGTCAGATCATTCTGTTGTGTGTAGCAGGAGATAGTGGACCCAAATGCAGGGAAAGCAGGCAGGCAAGCAGGAGAAAGTTGAAGACGAGGATTTATTGAAAAAACACAAAAATAAACCAAGGAAGTCCTGAGCGCAGCAGCAGACAAAAAACCAATACCAAAAATGAAGACAAAGAGAATCCAAAAAACCAAGGGAGTACAAACAACTGGAATACACAAGAAGCACAGAAAATGACGAGAGCTGACACTAGGAGATAGAAACAGGAACAAAAAAACAAATACGATAACAAACACAGGCACACTTACTGAAACACACCGACAGGACACAAAATGATCTGACACTGGACAAGGGGAAGACAAAGGGTGTTTCTCAATCTCAAGAATGCAAAGAACAGACTTGTGTTCTTGGGGAGAACGTTCTTGCTGGTTGTTCTTGGAAGAATGAACTCGCAAGTTCACAAGCACAGAAAACCCTGTTAACAGTTTGAGACGATGCGTTCTTCCAGTTATTGCTCAACACCCCCAGCAATATATATAACAATATAACCACTTTGTATTAAAACAAGAAAACCTCATAATGTTACAACTATTGCAATAATATTGAAACATAAAACTAATTGAGCTTTAATTTTATTGTTTATGGTTTAGCTCAAACACCCCTTACTTATTTAAAAGAGTGGAACGCGATCCCTACTATTATTAGTGTATAAATTTAAGTCAGTTTAAATAAAAAAATAAGTAGGCATATGCACTGGTGTGTCCTATGTGTTCCTATTAGTGTTATGTGGAATTATCATTTCTATATTATTGTAGTGCACTGTATATGCCCAGGAAGATGGAAATTAGCAATTAAAATTATAAAGGTTGATGTCTCACCTTTAGTCTACATAACATGTCATTGCATGTTACCACTTTATGTACAACTGTTAATTTATCATACAGACTGAAACTCAACTAATAAATCAGAAAACAAATACACCAAAAAAATATGAACTAAATACTAAATCTAATGTATAGCCTATGGCATAATTTAAACAAGTCTCCCAAAAAGAAACGGGTATATCTCTCTCCCCCGCCTTTGCCTGCTGCGCTGTGTGTGTGTGTGTGTGTGTGTGTGTGTGTGTGTGTGTGTGTGTGTGCTTGAGGAGTTTAACTCTGAAAGGCAGGTAATCACAGGTTCCCGTTAATCTTATGATGGACATGTGTTTACACAAACAATCCGTCAATGGCAAAATAAAAGCCTGTTATTTACGGGACCGGTCTAAAAGACCTCTGGCTTACAGCGGGGTCTCTGAGCGTGACTGTCCGAGCGACAGAGCTAGCGGCCCCGGCAGGCGCAAGCTGGCGGCCGCATCACTTTATGGAGCTCCGAAAACTCCGAAAACTTTGGAGCAAATTGAAAAAAGATTTTTGCAAGACTGCCTATATTCGAAATCTCCCGTTTTTGGGCTATTTATGTACCGGAAACCCGACCATCATTGAATGCCGAAATGAATGTTGGGATACAGGTGCTGCGAAGTTCATACAAGTTACCAACCAATGCATCCTCGGTAAAATGGGTCAAAAACATTTCCGGGAATCTTAACTGTTCTTGGTGAAATGCGAACTTGTGTATTGGGACAGTACTTTGGCAACACGAGATGACGTTTCACAGGGACACAAGAACACAAGTCAATAGAAGAACACAGATTGAGAAACGCCCAAAGACTAATTACACAGGGTAACGAGGAAACACAAGACAGGTGACACAAGGCTGGGGAACAGGTGGAACACATTAGGGCAATCATAAGGGCGGGAAAACACAGGAAGTAAAACAAGACAAGACAGAAAACCAGACCGTCAAAATAAAACAGGAAACAGGGCAAAAATACAAAACAGAAAAAAACGGATTACATTAGGCCAAACCCTAACAGAAACAGAGCAAATTACAAAACAGACCACCACAATGAAACGAAACACAGCAACAACAAGCCAAACCCATAACACTATCGTCTTTATATTTCCACATTTATTTCTCCCTCGTTTTATGTTATGTAAAGCACTGTGTGATTGTTATTTTTAAAGATGAAATTACATAGATTAAGATTATATATTTTTATAAAAGGTATGTAGGTTTCGTGATAAAGGACATCACTCTTTTAACATTGTCTGTATTGTTGCGACTCAGAAATACTTCTGTTGTTTAGATTTCTAGCTGTGCGTCAGCTCGGCACCGCTGATGGATCCAGGAGAAACTCTGGCTCCTGGCCATCCTCAACCTCCACCTCCTCATCTGTCAGAGGTGCTGCTGGCTGCTGGTGGGGGCTCTTGAATTTAACTCTCTCCCTGCTTGGTACTGTACAATGATGGAGGATGGTGCGAAAACAAGACAGATAAAATCCCCCAAAATAAAAAACAGATGATGGAAAAGCAGCTCAATGGGATTTAAGAGCAGACAGTGAGGAGGGAGCAGAGACACAGTGGCTTTGCTCCTGTGTACGTAAACAGTTTGGAAAAGCCGAATCAACTCGATGCTAATACAGACCCTCAATTTCACCACTTGACTCTGTTACCATAGAAACACATCCTCAAAAACATCTCCACACATGTTGCATTTACAGTTTGCATTAATACTGAGTAGCTACTGGTGGAGAGTGGATTTTAATAACCAGACAGTATTATAATATATTTAATTAAAGTGCTCATATTATGCTTTTTGGCTTTTTCTCTTTCCTTTATTGTGTTATATATCTTTTTTGTGCACGTTATAGGTTTACAAAGTGAAAAAGCCCAAAGTCCACCCCAAACGGACTTACCATCTCCAACAGAAAACACTGTTCACAAACTGCTCCAAACAGCTCTATTGTAGTCCAGCCTTTACTTCAGAGACAAACGTGGTCACTTTGGAACACACGTTATAATGCTCACCTAGCTGCTAGCGTGGCACGCCCTAAAACCAAGCTAGTAAGAGCAGAGGCCCGAAGAGTTCAGGTAGTTGTATCGTCATGTCCAGGAGACAGTGCAGAATTAAAATGTTGCGAATGAAAGACTAATTTGTTAGCATTTAAATAACACACTGAAACATCTTGCTCCAGTCTAGCTTGTATGGCTGAGCCGTAGCCATGGTTACTGGCTGAAGCGGGTTTGTTTTGGATCACACTAGCTTGCTTGTCAGGGCCCGCCCTACTCTGCTTCTGATTGGCTAGTAGTCCTTACCTAGGTACTGCTCATGTGCGACTCCCAACAAAGATAGAAGATAGAAGTGCGATGTCTCACTCTGTAGCTAAAACGGAGAGCTCAACACACAGGGGGAAAAGAGGAGCTGCAGCAATGTGCAGTACAACAAAAATATGGTGTTTTTTTATTTTTTTATTTAACCAGGTAAACCTATTTATATGAACCTGAAAATGAGCTTAATATGAGCTCTTTAAATTAAATGTCTATCTATCTATCTATCCATCCATCCATCCGTCCGTCCGTCCGTCCGTCCATCTGTCCGTCCGTCTATCTATCTGCAAGTCACATTATTGCTGAAGCTAAATTCCAAACAAAGGCAAACTATATTATCTATCTAGAGCAGGACGTTTTTCTGCGGCCCATTCGAGTACACTTTAGGAAACTGACAATTTACATTCACAGATGAATTCTGTCCCTTAGCTATTTTTAATTAAGACACAACGTTACACTTTTCAAAAAAGCTTAGCTAAATCCATTACTGATATAGCGTATAGTTTTGGTGACTTCCAGCTCTTGTTGTTGTGGAGTTTGAATGCTCTTTTTATAAGTTGCTTCGGAAAAAAGGCTGACTTATCAAACTGGGCGAGACGGGTATTTCACCACGACCGTCAGGTCATCAAACGTTCTCTGAATCCCAGCAACAGCACTTTAACGGTGTAGTTCACCTTCAAAATGTCGCTGAACGCAAAATAGCCGTTTTTTGAAACCCAAAGCAGATCTGCTGGCATCACTGATGTTTTCATATCATAAACTGAAACTGCTAGAGCGCATTTATTTTGCAGCCATGCAGTTGTGTTTTAATGGTGCACACTTGTTTGTTGACAGCTGTCACTGCAGGCACGAACATCTGGAGCCAGAGGGATAGACACTCTGTAGTCTCATGACTAAACCCCGGTGTACGCACAAAGACATGTGTATACATGCAGCACCAGTTTATGTCCTAAAAGGGAGCAAACTTGGAAAGATACATAATCCAAAAACATATCATTTACAACAAATCTCCCACATTTTTACACCATTTAACCTCTTAGTTTGAATAAAAAAAAGAACTGCCTGAACTAGTCTAGATTAGATCCGAAGTAATAAAATCAAAAGGGCTCTATAAAGCAACTCAAGGTTGTATATAAATACTGTGAAAATATCAAAACGCTCAATCCACAGAGAAATGCACACTGCCCATATTCAGAAATACTTTAAACGAGCCATCAGGACTTCCGTACAGATGTGATGTCACAACTATACTATATGTAGGTAAAAAGTGCCGCAACAGTGCCGTTACAATCATTACACGGCTGCAACGACGATGCAGAGACTAAAGGAACGCAAATGAGGAAGACCCAAAAATGCTGACCAATCAGAGCAGACTGGGCTTTTCTCGGGAGGGGGTCTTAAAGAGACAGGCGCTAAAACTGAGCGTTTCAGACAGAGGGTGAATACAGGTATATTCAGACAGACAGTATGAGAAAAGTAAAGTGTTTTTTGAACATTAAAGCATGTAAATAAAATTCTAGTCAAAAGCGAGACACTATAAATACATTTAGTAGAAACCCACAATACAAGTATGAACCTTAGGGACTGTTGGTTATCTATTCAAGGGGCCACCGGAGGAGTTTCGGGACCTTCAGCCAAAAAAAGACATGACCCTCCCCTCGCCAGTAATAATTTTTCTATGACCCTCCAAAATTATTTGAAAAAGAGGTATGACCCTGCCCTTATGTACTAGTTTGCACTTAGCAAAGATGTACAGATGCCATTTGATTTTTTTACAGCCATGACATACGTGAGTTAACCTCTGCATTCTCATCTTACGCCTCCCACTCCTCTGTTATGGTGGGGGGGCCATTTCAGTAGATTTACTCACTAACATTGTTGTAGAAACACAATAAGCATGGAAACTAAATGCACACTTCCTGCATTACTGCATTACTTCAAATACTAAGTTACTCCTCTAGTAAGCTAGTATTCACATGAAATAAAACAATAAAACATTGAGACCATTCAGCAAAGGACACTGGGAAATAACAAATTCAACACTGGTTGCTATGGACTCGTCACTAGGCTTCCTCAGTCATTGTATATTTTAGCACATAGGTAAAGGTGCCGAAGCTGAACATTATATTCCAAAACATATATGTTTATTTTTAAAGCAGATTTTAAATTACGTTGTAACAATTTAACAATCCGCCCTTTTGAAATCCAATCACGGCACGGCTGTCTTGGAATGCAATAGACAGACGGTGGCGGGATGCCCCGACACTTAAATTCAATTAAAATGTAACAGTAAACAATCAGTGTTTACTGTTAAAGTCTGTTGAGACGCCTCTCCAAACGCAGAAATGAAGCGCGGTCACACCATAAAACATTAAGACACGTTGAGAAAAAAGATCCGTATTTTGCCGTAATCCAATGACACGAAGAAAAAAAGTAATCCACAGCGATCAGTAGATCCACAGATCCAACAGAGTCACGGTGTATCCAGCGAGGCGAGCGTCACATTCTCCAGCCAGCTCCAAACAGGTGAACGAGGCTCTCCACTTCGCCGTTTAAACAAAGTGGAATAAACGTATAAAAGTCCAAATCTACACAAAACCCGCAATCAAATAGTAAGCTGACATCACATTTATATACATGGCATTTAGGAAACCTTTATTGCAAGGTTGGCATGGCAAGATGTCTAGACTAGTGCAACAGTCATTTTTGTTTTTTGCGTCCTGCTGCTCCCATCGTCAGCCAGGTAATATTTTTCTTTACTAAAGCAGTATATGAAATCTGATGTATTACCTACCACCATTTAGTTGTTTTGTGTTATTTAAGATATTTATAAAATATCTGGTCATGCCAGATGTAATTATTCCATTAATTGTTTAAACAATGCAATTACCTGTTTCAGCCACCATGGCGGCAGTGCTCCCCCTGTCCCCCAGCAAACTCATGGGTCAGACCCATCTGATAGTGAAGGAGGGCCGAGACTAAGAGCTACATGAAAAAATATGCGCCAAACAAGCCACTTTGAAATTTTGCTGTTTTCATGAAAACAAAGGTTGGGTGACCCCCCCTCAACAAAGAATAAAAGACATGACCCTCCCCTATGTTCTACCGGTGGTCCATTCCATAAATACCAAACGGTCCCTAAACATGAATATGGGACCTTTAAATTTCAGCTCCAGCTCTTCCAACAAGCCTTCACTTGCTGACCAGTAATCTCTTACAAATTGTTTATTTAATTTAATTCATTTACCTCTGAAATCAAGACAAGTGAGCCCCAATAAGCCTTAATGGGAAAGCTCTAATATCCTTGCTGTCAAACACATCCATCACTCCCTTCTTCTTAGTGAGGGTGAATAAGAATTACGTTACTGAGAAATCAACAAACAGGAAGGTCTAACTACACATGTTGATCTGTTTCCAGAATAATCTGACAGAATGATTTTGTCACAGTTTTTCTCAGTCGTTTTGGTACATTACTCAAAATATTCTTAACATTTGCAAACCAGTAAGTAAGTCGATTTCTCAAAACAATTATTACAAACAGCACCACCCAATGGATGACCTGCAAAAGCCTGTAACTTGCTCCAAATTTCTAGTCCATTCATCAAAAGTCCTTGTGTCATTATGTACAAAGAAGAGGCTGAGTTTGATCAAAAAGCTTAGGTGTGTTGTCAATATAAAATTGTACCTTTTAGGTATTTTCTGATGTACACTATGGCTACATTTTTTATGACAATGATTGAAAATGCACAAGGCTGCACTTCTTAATTCATAGATTTCAACAGTATAAAGTCACACATTCCTTTATGTGAGATTATAATTCACATTTATGCTTTTATTTTTATTTTTTCAACAAATTACAGTGTCATTGCATTCACTTCTTTCTGTGCAATCATAATGGTATGGGGTCCTGACATTCCAGTCTGTCGGGTCAATTGGAATGAACTGTATGGGAAACTTGCGATTATGACAATGAGTTCAACCATTTTGCATTTAAAGACTTATTCAATGAACTTATGCCTAGATGTTTTTTTTGTTGTTTTTTTTTTGGGGGGGGGAGTAAGACAATTCAACAGACGTCCAGTATATTATATCATGAGCTACATGACAAAAGCAATTGATCATGTAAAAAACAGCAGCGGTTGTACATGATCAATTGCATGAATGTACAAAAGCAATTGCAATTTGACCAAAACAATGATAAATTGCTTTTGCGCAAGTGACTAGATCATGTGAAGGTTGAACAAGCTGTTTTGAGAGTGTCAGTTGTGATCTGAGAAATGTACCAACGAACTGTTAACTGTTACAAAAAACTGTAACATAGATAAATTATTCATGTTCACTCTGGTGGGGAGATGTCAGAGGTTGGGAAAGTTGCATCAGGGGAGGTAAGCGCACTGAAAATGAATATGTTGGAGATGTGATTATCTCCATCAGTGTCAGACAGCTCATCAATGAGGTGCGTTGAGCGTGACTTATACTCACAGTTCATTTACACTGATTGGAAAAAGCATCCCAGGAAGTTCACACAGAAAGATAAATCAGGAAGTGACCGTGTAGATAGATAGACAGATAGATAGTTAGATACAGTAGATAGATAGATAGATAGATAGATAGATAGATAGATAGATAGATAGATAGATAGATAGATAGATAGATGGATAGACAGATAGATAGATGGATAGATAGATAGATAGATAGATACAGTAGATAGATATATAGATAGATAGATAGATAGATATATAGATAGATACAGTAGATAGATATATAGATAGATAGATAGATAGATAGATAGATAGATAGATAGATAGATAGATAGATAGATAGATAGATAGATAGAAAAGGACAACACTTCCTCAGAAAATGTGAATCTTTGAATTCCTGTAAGCAGCACAAATTGACTTGTTTTCCACGGAAAGTTTACACACTCAGCACAGTTAAAAGTGGACCCAATCACCAGCTGCCATCTTTCACTTCACAAACATATTAATCCACATGAAGTAATGATCAGAATAATTAGCGCTGACTCCTGCTCTAATTTAGTGCAGCAGCACTTCATCAGAGATCATTAAGTTGTTTTCTTTTAGAAAGCACTTTCCCGGAACATTGCTTGGCTGTGGTGGCCTGTGGTGAAGAGCTGAGGAGAGACAATGCTAATGAGCTTTTCATCTGTGAGGATCCATTCGACCCAGACATCACACTTCAGGTAATCCACCCACCAACACACTCTTTACTCTGTCACAAACAAAGCAAAGACATGTATGATGTTTGAAATAAAGTTGCAATGTCATATGTACAGACAATAAAGTATGTATTACTTATAAACAGCACTTTTCTACTTGTTTCCATGCTCTCAGGGCGCTTTCACACCTATAGTTCGGTGGGTGCGAGTCGGGGGTGTCGTTGCAACATTGTTTTTGGTTCACTTCCTGTATTTGGGTCAGATCGCGTTCTCACCTGAAGTGAACCGAACTCTAGTTCACTTGGAAGAGAACCGAGACCCCCGTTTTTAAGTGGACCAGAGTTGGGATGAGGTTTCACATCTCAAACGAACTGGACTGTCCAACCAAACGCTCCAGGGTTCGTTTTAAATGGACCAAACGAGGTAGGTGTGAACGCAACCTCAGTCACAACCTGGCTGTGGTGGAAGAAGCATTCATATCTTTTACTTAAAGATATAATATGTAACATTTCCACATAAGGAATGTCTAAAAGTGACAAGACCTATGTTATATATTTAGTTGAGTTGTGTACTTACAATTTCCCAACTGTTTTCAACAATGTTCAAACTCTCAAAGTCATTTTATTCAAGGTTACGGTCCGTTACATTTGGTCGCCTGTCGATAGCATCATATGCCCTTTGTGCATGCGTCAGCGTTGTGGTTGTCTGTCAGAATATCCTCTTTTAAGCCACATTTATACACTTTCGAGATCTTGGTGGTTTTTAAAATATGTTTGTTTAGAATCAAGCAGAGCAAACTTTAGGAGCAGCTCAGAAAAACAGAAATACAGATTCTTTCCCCTATTTTCCACCGGTGTGTCTGCGTTGCGTTCCGGGTGCGTCGCGAGCCCCGCGAGCAATCGTTGCCATTCAAGTCAATGCTTGATAATCCACCAGCAGCGCCACGGCGCGTCACAGAAGAGTGCGTGATGCGGCTCTCTGCTCCGCTAAAGAAACGCGCCAGGTCTATTCGGGCAGGAAGTAAAACAGCGAGAGCATCCAGTCAATTTACCAAAATACAAAACATAACAGACACCACATATCCACGCTAGAGCTGAAGATCTTTGCCCGAAACCGACGGGACCCAATGGGTTCGTTCGGGTTCGGTCTTAATTTCTATTATTTTACACAGGCTCGGGCCGGGCTCAGGCTTGCGCTCCGGGTTGCGCGTTAAATGAGCGGTCAGGTGATGCATTTCGATTAACGTGAAAATGGATGCTGAGGAGGTGAAACGGAGGCTGGCCTCTGGAAGACTTATTTTATTTCTTTGTTCCAACTTCCAAGTGGCCTGTAGCCTACGTTAGTCATGAATAAATGATGTTAAAAAATGTATAAATGACTCATTCTTGACAAAAGGCAAAAGAGCTAAGTGCGTGCGCACATTAAACGGGTTTGGGCTTTTAAAAAGCTGTCAATCAAAATGTACCTGTCGAGCTCGGGCCAAATTCTGTCGGGCTCGGGCCTTGTTGGGGCGAACTTTTAAGGCCGATTACAGCTCTAATCCACGCCAGAAAAGAGAAGGCATGGAGTTTAATTGCAGGGGTGATTGGAGTGGAAGGTTGATACTAGCTTAAATAAACACGTGATTGTTCTGTAAAGTCCTTGTAGAGACAATAAAGTCAGCGAGTCAGGCAGCAAGATTCTTCTGAGACGCTCCCGGTGTGGTATGGCAGGTAGCGGAGGACGGAACAAAACCGGAACGCTGCACAGACGCACGCAAGGTGGAAAATCGGGGTAAACGTCACCAAACAATGTTTATCTGATATTTTAATGGGATGAACTGTCTTCCAAGTAAAAGTCATGTGAATTATTTCTGCCTCTTGCCCTTTAGTGACATTCTGTTGACTTTACTTTGAAAATGCCAAGAAAATATGAAGTCCAGTAAAATGCTTCCTCATTCTGTGATGGCTGGGCACAGTTTGGTGAATCTAGACACCTCTAGTGCAATGATGTGTTTAAATGTCTATACATGCAGTCAGTGTTGTAATTTAACAAAGTACAAAAACTTTGTAACTGTACTTAAAGCTACATTGTGTAAGAATTTCTCCCATCTAGCGGTGAAATTGTATATGACAACCAACTGAATATTAGTTTCTAGCCCTTCGTCCTACGGTGGCCGAACCCGAATTTAGCTCTTAGTATCTCTTAGTTTACACCCAGCTGTTCTAGCCACTCCAATATTAACTTTGGTCTTGTTGCTTTGCCTGTCGCGTTGTTGTTTTTAATTCTCTTTTTCAATTCCTGGCGAGTAATCTCCCCCTGGCATTCATCACGGTGCCACTGAGTGTAAGAGGGCGAAAGGCGGAGGTATGTCCCTCTTTGGCTAATGTATTTTAAAGATGGATGCGCAACATGGCGGCCGTCATTCGAGCGACTCGCTCGTATGTATTCTGAATAGGGCTGTCAAACGATTAATTTTTTTAATCGCAATTAATTGCTGAAGTTCTATCACATGATTAAAATTCTATTATTTTGCATTTCAGAACAGTTTTTAAGTACATATTAACAATCGAAAACAATTCTTACCAGTGTATCTTGATTGGGAATCAAATGAATACAAAGAAAGTGACTTGATGAACTTCATTTTAAGATTTGTAATTATTTATTTACTGTAAACAAAAGAAAAATGTGTGAATCAATCAATCAATGTCATTATTGCACAATTCCTCCAAGTACCTAACTAAAAAACAAAAAAAAACCCTACCCTTATAGTCAATATAGTGTTTAGTAACTCCTAAATAATGTTGATTACTCACTGACGTCCAGTGATCACCGGTTAATGAGCAGCTCATTTCTGCACAAGTCCGTGTTAACACAGCCCATCTCCACTCTTACACGGTGACCGAGAAACAGGCTGGATAGTCCGGTACACTGTTGTTTCCACAACAACAAAAACACAGCAGTCCCTGAACTCGCGTTGGGAGTTTCGTTGAAGTTGGATGTAGTCCAGTTTTTGTCTAATGAGCGGACACTTGCAAGCAGGATTGATGGAACAGGTGGCAGGCTAGCGTTAGCTTTCCACCTAGCTAGGTTAACCCTCCGTTCGCGTTTCACCACTGAGGATGTTCCCCCGTGATCGCCGCTCTGGCCGCTGCCCGCTCCGGCCGCCGCAGCTGCTGCTGCCCGCTCCGGCCACCACTGCTGCCCGCTGGTCAAACTAACCTGTACGGCGGGCCACAGCAACCTCTTATTTCCAAACATTCATCTCTCCCCCGAGGGCTGGTGGTCTAGCATTACGTTAACTGTACTACTATGCTTAGCTCCGTAGGTGGTAGCTCAAGCTTGACGTGCTTCAGTGATATTTTAATTCGGCTTTACACAATGTGCATATGGCTTTGGACTTGTCTACGAGCCGTCCGGGAGTTTTGGAAAATAAAAAGCGCCATTCAGGATTTCATTTCTGCTGTGTTTCTCCATCATGCCTGCAGCCTGCAGCAGCAGGATGTGATACGAGGAAGTGGTAGCTTGATGATAAGTAACGGTGCTGCAAAGGGTCAAAATATTAGCCTGTTAGGCACGACGCAAAGCCGAGTGAAGTGTAAAATAAATTAATAAATGCCGGCATGCGATTAATGCGATTAAAAAAAATTAATCGCATTGCGTCGGCCCTTAATCGCATCGCGATTAACGTGTTAACGCTGACGGCCCTAATTCTGAATGATTCTAAATGTCAGATTCTACGCTTACGAGAATACTTTGATTAGTTGGTGGAAGTAATTACACATGAATGAGCACATATTTGTGAAAGAACAAAGGGGTTTTTGCCAAGAATCAACTAAAAGAATTACACAATGTAGGTTTAAGTAGAATTGTAACGTATCTGTACTTTACTTCGTTATTTATATTTCTGGAAACTTTTACCTTACCTGGATACATTTCCACTAAGAATCTTCGTTTTTCGTTAGTTGCAAGAAATGTTTTCGTACGTTGGAGTGAAAGATTCTTCCTCACGAAAAAATGAAACTATGTTTCTGTTTTTCTCTTTGATGATGTCGGACTTTGAATTTGATGTTGGAGAAGGCATGGAAGCCCTAAATGTTATGCTTTACTATAAGGAAGCCACAATAAAGTTTAGAATCAAAGTTTTTTTCACTTTTACTTTTACTTCCAATAATTTTGAACATTTCGTATCAGAAAATTACTTTTGATACTTAAGTACAGTTAATATCAGATACTTACTACTACCAGACTTTTACTAAAGTAATATTCTAATACTAAATGGTGACTTTAACTTCTACCAAAGTCTTTTTCTTGTAAGATACTTGTACTTTTACTCAAGTATTGCTTTCAAGTACATTATACAAGACTGAATGCAGCAACGCAAACTAACACCAAAGGCTGCTACTCAAAACATTTAATACAAGTACACAGTATGCTGCTGCAAAGCCACAAAATCCATTTCAATCCATTTCAATTCTGAAAAAAGAAGCAGACGATAGATGGACAGATATTTAATTTGATTATGAATTATCAGTAATGTTGTTTTCTGTCTGTGAAGAAAACACACACACACACACACACACACACACAGACACACAAGTTCCCTCTCAAAAATGCACACCTTAATATTACTTACACACAAACCAAAACAGTGAAAGGGCACTAATATTAAATATCAGTAACCTTATTTCATTTTATTATATTTCATTAAGGAGATCTTCACCATATTGCCGCAGAGTCACAGCTTCATACTCCACTGTACATCAAGCCAGCTGGCACGGATTTAATGGAATTTTCAATTTACGACTATTTTTCAGGGAAGTAATGGATGCCGTCTGAGAAATCTCAACCTCATTAGTAAGACGCATTACGCAGCTGAGAGCGGTGGCTGACAGTGATGAGGGGAGCTGAAGAGGCGTACAGGCAGCTGAGCTCTGCTTAAAGATTACGCTGAAGCTCGTCTCGCATTGCCACAGCGCTGTGGAGTAAGGTCTGGCTACACCGCACATACATTCTGGGATAGGAGGGGAAAAAAACGTTCTGGGTTGTTTGCATTTCTTTAAACTAATCGCAATCATCTTGGGCGGCGCTAAGCTCCAGACGCAGTGACGGTGGCTCTGCAAAATAGTCTCCGGAAGGAACTTTTTTTTGGTGGAACATTTGTACTCCGCAAAAGAAAACGCCACGTACAATATTACAGTTTTTCACAATCGCTATGACACTTTTTTCAATACTTTTAACAACTTTCCTAAACTCTTAACGCACCAACACACCTACAACACACAATTGACAAAACTGTTAATTTTCATGCTCAAAATCACACATTGTAAACTAAACTCCAACACTGATTTCCAAAATACAATAATACACTAACACAACACACTAAGTCTACCAAAACACTGCAAACATGTCCCAAACTCAAATAATTCTTCCAGAACACTAACATCTGTTCTCTTCCAACAGGAAGATTTAGTCAGTCATAGCACAATGTCATAAAAACACTAATACCAGGTGGAATTACAGAAACTGCATTATTTTATATGTGTCAGGTCTGCTCCTTATACAATAGACAGTTTCATTTGAAGCCTCTCTTAATTTTGTTATGGTGGGTTTAGTCAACAACCATGCAATCATGCATGTTATCTGTACGCATTTTGAGATATCCGCGTGTATGTATACGCCGTATACAGCGGACGGCAGTCTGCAACGTCACAGCGTAAACATAACATTTTTTATCGCGAGGTTTACGGTCTTGTTTAGGAAACGTCACACGTGGGTTGGATTTAGGAAAAGAAGAACCGGTTGGGTTTAGGAAAAAAACAAACATGGAAAAGAAACATCACTCGCAGGACACGAAGGAATAAGACACACGGGACACAATCCCCGCTCTCCTGGGTGAAAGTCCTGTGTTTTACTATTCCTCCACCCCATACATTTAAGGTACTTGTACTTCACTTGACTATTTCCATTTTTTGCTACTTTATAAACTTGTACTCCACTACAATACAGTAGTATGTGTATACTGTATGTATCATAGAGTACAGTAGCACTTTTGACTTTACTACATGTATTTAATACTTTGCAGATTCAGATTATTATCACAAAATCTAATCAACAAATAGATAATTATGATTTATTATCGGCTAACTTAAAACTATATTGATCCCTAGGGGATTAGCTCCACCTTCACCAACTGATGTGATGAAACACATGAATGCATCAATAATCATAAGCCATTGATATATATATATATATATATATATATATTAATGTAAAAGGAGAATTCTGCATAATTAGTACTTTTGGTACTTTAAGCATGTTTTGATGCTGACACTTTTGTACTTTCACTTAAGTAAAATTAGGGCTGCTCGATTATGGAAAGAAATCGTAATCACTATTATTTTTGGTCAATGTTAAAATCACGATTATTTAACATGATTACTCATTGACTTTTGGAAAGATGTTGCATTTCTTGAACTTAGTTAAACAAATCAACAGGGAAAACACCTTAAACTGTGACATTTCCCTTCTGTTGTGGGATTCAGAGAATGTCGGCCCCAAATGCAGAGACAGCAGTAAATCAGGAGTCACTTTTCGAAGGGGATCTAAATTGTGCTTTAATCACTTTGGGTGAAGTGTGACTTTTTAACAGTTAAATGCAGCATGTGCCTGTAGGCTGAATTTCATTACATGTAACAAGTAAGTGAATTACTGTAACTTTTCAACAGCGAATGAACTCTGAATAGATTTCTTTTTTTAAAGATAATTTTTTGGGGCATTTTTTTCCCTTTATTAGATAGTGACAGTGGATAGACAGGAAAGGTAGGAGAGAAATGGGGCATGACACACAGCAAAGGGCCACAGGTCGGACTTGAACCCGGGCCTCTGCAAAGAACTCAGCCTACATGGGGCACGTGCTCTTACTGGGTGAGCTAGAGGTCACCTAGTATCCAGTATTGAGATCATTAGGAGCCGAAATATTGGATTTATTGCACAGCTCATAGTAACATTTTCAATGCAGGATTTATAAGAGAATATTTCTTCACTGTGGCATTACTGCTTTACTGCTTCATTTTAAGGTCTGAGTACTTCTTCCACCACTAAAGGTAACACAACCGTACTATAACTGGACTATTTACCTTTCCATTGCACAAACTGTATCTCCCGAACTTTTGCACATTCCTCAACGTATTTGCACATCTTGCACCAAACTAAACATTTTTCTTTTCTTATTTTAAAACATTTATATTGTACATACTTGTTTAGTTATGTTATGGTTTCTTTTACATTCATTGTGTTTTTCCTTTGAATATGTTTATGTTTATGTATCCACCATCCACCAAGGCAAATTACTTGTAAGTGTTGTACTTATTGGCAATTAATCCTTTTCTGATTCTGATTCTTAAACTTACGTGATCCTCTGTCTACCATGAATATTTGCACCACATTTCCATTGGACGTTGGATGGATGTTTGAGAGTGTTAGATGAACAGACTGAGACACCATCATCATCCTTTAATCCTCACCTGGATGGGAATCTGGTACATTAGTTTCTCTTTACACGTGAAAAGTTTTACTTTCTGGAGACACACACACACACACACACACACACACACACACACACACACACACACACACACACACACACACACACACACACACACACACACACACACACACACACACACACACACACACACACACACACACACACACACACACACACACACACACACTAGTCCATTTCTGAAGAGCTGACTGGTTTGGACTGGAAAAAGGTTTTGATCTGAACAAGGTTTCCAGCTCACTTGGTCACCATGGAAACAAGCTGTGGATTTCAGAGTGTCTATCCATCTGCAGCTGTGTGTGTGTGTGTGTGTGTGTGTGTGTGTGTGTGTGTGTGTGTGTGTGTGTCTGTCTGTCTGTCTGTCTGTCTGTCTGTCTGTCTGTCTGTATCTGTCTTCTGGCTGCCAATCAATTTTCAATAATTCATCCCTTTATATTTTGACGAATTAGTCTAGCTGACCCTCGGTGCGTCTATCTGTGTTATACTCGCCTGTCAGCATCTCCTCATTTATTAAAGCTGTAGAGTTTTCACGCTGTTTTCAACAACTCCTCTAGAGATGAGACCTAATACTTGAGCAGGTGGAAAACATGAGACTGCTCTCATAGCTCCCCAGGGATTCATATGTAGGAAGTGAAACAGCGAGAGTATCCAACCAATTTACCAAAATACACCCCCTAATATCATCTTCAACGCCACGGACGACGAGTGATTCAACTTGGAGGGGGAAAAACATATAGACATCAAAGATCATTTTTATCAGGACAACACCAGAAAAGAGAAGGCATGGAGTTTAATTACAGGAGTGCTTGGAGTGGAAGGTAGATATTAGCTTAATAAACACGGGATTGTTCTGTAAAGTACAGTACTGTGCAAAAGTCTTAGGCAGGTGTGAAAAAATGCTGTAAATTAAGAATGCTTTCAAAAATATAAATAATGATTGTTTATTTTTATCAATTTGCAAAATGCAAAGTGAACGAACAAAAGAAAAATCTAAATCACATAAATATTTGGTGATACTACCCTTTGCCTTCAAACCAGCATCAAATCTTATAGGTACTTGCAAAAAGTCAGGGATTTTGTAGGATTGTAGTCAGGTGTATGATCAACCAATTATAGTATATAGGTAGTTATACTGCATCAGCAAGGTCTCTCCCAGACAAATATTTCAAAGCGGATTGGTGTTTCAAGATGTGCTGTTCAAGCTCTTTTGAAAAAGCACAAAGAAACGGGCAACGTTGAGAATCGTAGACGCAGTGGTCGGCCAAGGAAACTTAGTGGAGCAGATGAAAAACACATCAAGCTTATTTCCCTTCGAAATCGGAAGATGTCCAGCAGTGCCATCATCTCAGAACTGGCAGAAACCAGTGGGACCCAGGTACACCCATCTACTGTCCGGAGAAGTCTGGCCAGAAGTGGTCTTCATGGAAGAGTTGCAGCCAAAAAGCTGTACCTCCGACACTGAAACAAGGCCAAGCGACTCAACTATGCACGAAAACATAGGAACTGGGGTGCAGAAAAATGGCAGCAGGTGCTCTGGACTGATGAGTCAAAATTTTAAATATATCTGTAGCAGAAGGCAGGTTGTTCGTCGAAGGGCTGTAGAGCGGTACAATAATGAGTGTCTGCAGGCAACAGTGAAGCATGGTGGAGGTTCCTTGTAAGTTTGGGGCTGCATTTCTACAAATGGAGTTGGAGCTTTGGTCAGGATTAATGGTGTCCTCAATGCTGAGAAATACAGGCAGATACTTATCCATCATGCAATACCATCAGGGAGGCGTATGATTGGCCCCAAATTTATTCTGCAGCAGGAAAACGACACCAAACATACAGCCAAGGTCATTAAGAACTATCTTCAGCGTAAAGAAGAACAAGAAGTCCTGGAAGTGATGGCATGGCCCCCACAGAGCCCTGATCTCAACATCATCGAGTCTGTCTGGGATAACATGAAGAGACAGAAGGATCTGAGGAAGCCTACAGCCATAGAAGATCTGTGGTTAGTTCTCCAAGATGTTTGGAACAACCTACCTGCCGAGTTTCTTCAAAGACTTGATTTTAAAATCAAAGCTATCTTTATCTTGAAGACGAATCTGAGAACAAAGGCTAATGCATGACGCCGACGAAGATTTGTGAACTGCGGATGAAAGAGGAAACTGACTTTGTAGATTTATCTCCTTCCCCATGATGACATCGAGGGGGGAGGATTACGGATGGGCCTCAGTCTTTATGTCTGTCTGTCTGTCTGTCTGCCATGTCCCATAATCCCAACACCACTGATTCGATTTTTAATGGAACTTCTGGAGATCAATACATTTTGTAGTCAGGGTCCATGGAGCAGGAGTCCATCCCAGCATGCACTGGATGAGAAACATGGTACACACCATCACAAAGCTATAACACATAATACTTATACACACAGACACACTCACACACATTCTAGTAAAAGTCAATTTTATTTATATAACACTATATCACAAATGACAAGTTTGCCTCAGGGGACTTGTGCAGCGTTCGACACCCTCTGTCCTTTTTTTTTTTTTTTTTCAGGCTCCAATCAGATTACGTAAGAAAATCTCCCCCAAAAAAACCTTTAATGGGACAAAATGGAAAAGCAACTGATGACGGACCCCTTTCCCTTTTTTGCATGATACAAAACAACTCTTTCAATGTTACAGAGTAAATCAGGAATCACTTTTCGAAGGGGATCTAAATTGTGCTCTAATCGCTTTTGGTGAAGTGTGACTTTAGTCTTTACATGCAGGTTTCTTGATTTAAAACAGTTAAATGCAGCATGTGCCTGTAGGCTGAATTTCATTACATGTAACAAGTAAGTAAATTAACTTTTCAACAGTGAATAACTCTGAACAGATGCCGATTTTTTAAAGGAGTTCTCTGACATGCATGCGAGGTGGTTGTGGAATATTCGACGAGAAGAACGTGCCCACGAAAGAAAACTTGAAGTTAATGAAACAGATTGCATCTTCAAATCTGAGCTCCAAAGTTAGAAAAATAAAAAAAAATCTTATTTCACTTGGAGATTTGAAAGATGGGGGCCTTCTTGTGCCTTATTTCGATATTTAATGTTGTTTGTTGTGGCGTTTTCTTTATTCCCGAGGGATGGGCCGAGAGAGAGGAGAAAATGAGTTGTTGCATACAAAATGAGAGAAGAGCGAACGAAAGGGCACTTTAAGATAATGATCCATCCACCTCCTTCACAAACCAATGCATTTTAAATGAATCTGGACACAGTTGGTCGACTAATATAGAGGGCCAAATGTGTCTTAAGTGTGGGTCAAAATCCAAAATGCGTGTCGCTTGTTCTCCTCATGAAGTGAGAGTGTAACAGCTGTATTTCTGTGCATTGGAACAGCAGGTACTCAGCAAGAGATAACTAAAGCGAGTGCCGAGATGAAGATTTCTGACCTTATATAAAATGGATTTTTAATTAGATGCTGTTTGGCGGGCTAATTATCCCCCAGCCTCGGCTCTGTGTCTTTTAATAGAACTCAGTGTATAAGGTGGCAGTTTATATGTATGACTCGTTTCACTAATGGTGTTTTTTTTGTTGCTAAAGAGCTTAACAAGGACTTGTGGAGAGGCTTTTAGGCACTTAGATTTTCCTAAACAATTCCGTAAGAAACAAAGCAGGGAAACAGCACATTACGGCGTCATTATCATCAGCACATTGGAAAAGGAAAAGGAAAACGCCGGGGCTGATTAAAGGTTTCAGTGTTTGAGTGATTAACTATCTTAAAAGACAAGAGATAGGCCTATGTCAAGACAAAGGAGTGTTTGGTGTCATGGGACGTGGTGAGATATCGTGCATTAAGTTGTGTGAGCGCTCAATGTATGAGTCATCAGCCTTGACAAGATAACAGAATGTAACTACAAAGCATTTAGAGCAATTTTAATAGTGCACGAGTGACAAATCTAACTTAGAACTCTTTTATTTGTGATGCAGTTGGTCTTTTTATAGGCAAGGCAATTTATTTATAGAGCACAATTCAGACACAAAGGCAATTCAAACTGCTTTACATAAGCATACAAAGCAAATAAAACCAAAAAAAGAATAGTGTAACTAACAATATTCTTTCTCGCAAACATAGTTATGCATATTCCTCTTCATATACTCTTATTTATATATTACACTAAATTCAAGAGCACTGAATATACAAAAGTGAAATCGTACAACATATTTGTATATAAATATTTCTATACATAAAAAGTACAAAATGTAGTTACAAAAAATGTACTTTAGCAATCTGAGCTGGAAATGCGGTCCATGCAACCTCGATAATACTGTACGTTGCATTGATTGTGTTCTGGATCTAGAAACTGTGAAAAGACCTCTGGTGGCATGTCTGGTGGGGTATGGATGTGCCGATAATTAGGCATTTTCCAAACTATCGGTTTCGGCATTTATAATGGCCGATAAATGAATATTTTAAAAAATTAAATAAAAACGGACGAAACACCCTTCAACCATGAGTGTTGGCGTTGTATAGTCTGTCCACCAGAGGGCGCTCTACAACGTCCCTGTTGGCAACACTCTTTGATTATTTTTTTTGTTATTGTGTTTAAAAAGGACTTTAAGTTTCATATGTTAAGTTTGTATTTTATACATTTTATTTATCAGAACTTTGATATTTTGATGTTTCTCTGTTCTGTTGTGACAATAAAACAAACAAGTTTATTTTTAAACTGCATTATCATATTATTTTAGTTCATAAATAGCTACAAATAGCTAATGTTAGGGAAATCTGTTTATGTTTTGTTACGCGTTTCTGTATGTTTTTTTTTAAATATATATCGGAATATTGGATTTTTAAATCACCAAATATTTGTATCGATATCGGCCTTAAAAATCCTTTATCGGTCGGGCTAACAAAAGCCAGGAGTGATGCTGATAGCCTCTCCTCAACTTTCAGGAGAGATTGACATGCATGTTGTTACATTGGACCTAATTGTGCATTGAAGGGCAAGACTCTCTCTGTTCTGAGCCAGCTGCAGTTGTCCTAGATCCTTTTTTGTAGCACTTGACCATATCATTGGGCAATAGTCCAGATTTGATAAAACTAGAGTCTGCAGGACTTGTTTGGTCAAATGTGGTGTTAGAAAAGCAGAGCACCTCTTTATAACAGATATTTCCTCCCCAGACATGTATTTTGCTCCCAAACCATTCAGTGCTTTGTAAGTTAACAACATTTGAAATCAATTCATTGATTTACGATACACGAGGATACTCGAGAGCAACCTTCCCAGAAGCTGTGCAGCTGAAAGCCGTTGCTAACGCTGCCCAAACAGAAGAAGAACGTCTCATCCCTCTAAAAACAAATTTCCTCGTTTCCTCGTTTCCTCTCTCCTCGCATGATTTCCTCTCATGTCTCCCATGCTTCCTCGGTGGGACGGACTAAGACGTGAGGAAGGTAAGCAGGGGAAGGAAACAGGGATGCAATTTAAGGGGGATGGGATAAAAAAAAAATAATAATCAAGGATAAAATCAAATTTCAGTTCATAAATGATCTTCTGCCCTCATGTTTGTGCTTGAGGCCCGATCGATTGCTCCACATGTTGGACCATCTGTTATCGTTATCGCTCAAGATGCTTCAGCACCTGCTTCCACGACACCCCAGGAGGGTTACTGCTGTAATGCTGAATCCATCCAACCCAGTCTCACTCAGTTCGTGTGCATTCAACAAAGCACTGCAGTTGAGGAGTTATAATGCTGAATAAAGAACTCCATTCATGAATTATTCATGATGAGCTGTAATACTTGAAGGCATACAGATTGATGCAATTATTGCAGAATGTTTGCATTGTTAAAGAGAGACAAGCAAAGAAAGAGAAGGGCAGCAACACAAGAAATATGATATATACAATACAGATGTTCTTAATCAGTATTTTTATTTAAAGGGACAATGCAACATATAGAGAAATATACTCTTTTGTCCTTTTACAGAAATCCCACATGCTAGTTGAAAATATTATTCCAAAATTATTCAAATGAATCTGCTGCAACAGCCTCCGCTCTTCTGGTTTCAGAGATTTGCTCCCATTCAGCCACAAGAGCATTCAGGCATCATCAGTGTGCTTCAAACTAAGTGCTTGTTGAATCGTTGAACAGCGTCTGCATCCGATTGGTTATGAGAAAAGTCGTAATCGTCGTAATAAGTTTTTTTTGCGAATGTTCTGCAAAACAGAGCAGTGTTACAAAACCAAACAATCCATTATTATGTGAGGCATTTTCTTACGACATCTGTTTGTTCAAGCAGCAAAATACGACCTATGTTTACGTTTATAGTGGCGGCGCCCTCTAGTGGCCGTAATAGTCATGACAGGAGCAAAGCAGGAAGTAGGGTGACGAAGTTAAGAGCGTCAAATAGGAGGTATGTTGGGGTGGTGGATGGGTCAAACAAACACAGGACTTTCCCCCGGGAGAGCGGATTCAGGTTACTGGTTAGGGGTTACACAGCGTTCGTTGTTTGACTGGTCATGACTGTTTTCCCAAGATGGCACCTGCCTGTATACGTGAACGCTACTGTCTTTATAAACTATCTTTTTAATAAACTGTCTGTACACTTACAAAGTTCTCAATGCTTGGGTTTACATGTAGGGACCCTCATTATGCTACCGTGGAAGTGTGGTGCTATTTTGCCTTGTTAGTGGTATAGAAATAGTGATTTATTTTTACTTTACCCGTGTCCAATGTAGTGAATACAGCAAAAAAAAACGTGGAATGCTTACGAATTACAGTACTTAACTTTTCGTAGCTTTTTGAATGAATGGTTCGTGAGAACAGGCTGTTTAGATATGAGATTGTATTTCTGCCACCGCTAGGGGCGCTAATTTATTAAATGCTCCTGTGGGTCGTATTAGCAGGTATAAAGGGAAGGAAGGAATAAACAGCCGATATTGTCTTATGGTTTGAAGGACTTGGTGGTTGTTAAATTGGTATGAAATGTATTTATATATAAATGTATTTTTGAGGACACAGTTGGTAAAAACATCCACAGTTATGTGGAGTCAGATATGATAATCAGTAAGTTATTCACTGCAATTAGTATTGTTCAACTCACCCTTACTGTCACATCCTTGTTGGTTAGTTTCAACATGTGATCGATGTTCCTCTTTGTTTGTTCTCATGATTGTTCGCGACCTTTCCCATCAGCACATAAAGGACTCTGCAGAGTTGTTTTCCTGCCTGCTGCTCTTGCAGTTTGGGTTCATGTGAGTCACTCTGTTTCCAGCTCTAACGTCTCATGCTTTAAAAAAGACTCACATCAAAATGCTGAATGTCCAAACTGTTTTGTTGCTGAAATGCCAGTCGACCTCATGCTGTATGACTCAGCTCTGTATTGATGAATTAGTTATTTCAAAAATTGTCCTTTTCCTGTAGATGTATACATAACGAAGCCTAGATTAATAATATCACATCAATGGACAACAAATTTAAACCAATTTTACTTTATGTCCTGCTGTTATTACAAACTCTGAGTTACCACTGTTGGAGTTGATTCATATTAATTCATTGTAAAAACAAGATGATTTGTATTAAGTTTATTTTCTATTATTTCATTTTGAGATTATAAAATTTGGACTTTTGAATAATTTTCTGGAAAATGTTAACCTCCCCTCCTCCTCCTAATGAGCTCATTCTCAGGTGTATCGAGGGGTTTGGTGACAGTTTGGAGGGGTTTTTTGGCGTTTGAGTGAGGGAGGAGGACTGAAACAGATTAGTGAACACATTGTGAACAGTTTTTAACAGAACCCCTGGGTTTAAGTTTAGGATATGTTCTGTTGAAAGCAGTTTTGTAGTACTGGAGACCAGTCTCGGTCTCGTCTCGGAATCCTACACATTTTTACTCAGTCTCGGATGAAGAGGACTCAGGATTTTATTTCAAGACCACAGCAGCAGGGATATCACTAAACTGCCTGTGTACCGTCTGACTTATGTTGACATAATTACCGTGATTGGATGTAAAACTTCCTGCTTCAAATGCAACCAATAACTTGACTCATTTCTAGTTTAAAATGTGTTTTAAACACCTTATACCTTACCTTATGTTATATACACCCACCTTTAAAACGAACTCCCAAAGTGAATGTAGGTGACAGGAGAAGAAGCTCTGGCTGTCTCTTGAGATGCCAGCTAAATCCTCGGTAATAATATTTTATTTATCACATTTTATTTACTATATTTTTTCAAGAGTTTATTTGCAAAACAACATCTAAAAGAAAACCCAGAGCAGTGTGTAAATTCTGCAATGTAATGCTGATTGAGACAGCTGGGACCACCTAAAACTTTTATCGGCACTTAAAAAGGAAGCATAAAGAAAGTGTTAGTGACGCTAGCGAAGCTAAAGTTATCAATCTTCCTCTGCACCAAAACTCTCTATAAATCTCTTCACCCCTCACCCAAAGGGATTTAGTGAACATTAGCTATACATATTAACTAGTTGTGTACACACTGTATGTTTCAGTTGTTTGGTCTGGTCTTGGTCTTGTCTCAGTCTTGACTCCTCATAATCTCGGTCTTGTCTCTGTCTGTCTCTGTCTCGACCCCTCAAAGTCTTGGTCTCGACCCCTCAAAGTCTTGGTCTCGACCCCTCAAAGTCTTGGTCTTGTCCCTGTCTCGACCCTTCAAAGTCTCTGTCTTGTCTCGGTCTCAACCCCTCAAAGTCTCGGTCTTGTCTCGGCCTCAATCCCTCAAAGTCTCGGTCTTGTCTCGGCCTCAACCCCTCAAAGTCTCGGTCTCGACCCCTCAAAGTCTCTGTCTTGTTTTGGTCTCAACACCTCTAAGTCTCTGTCTTGTCTCGGTCTTGATACACTCTGGTCTTGGTAATGACTTGGGCTCGGTTAAGGTGGTCTTGACTACAACACTGGTTGAAAGTCAACCACAGAGAAAAAAAATGTTGACGTAATAATTCTTGGATATAACTGAACTGAACGTGAGGATCTCCATGAGTGCTTTTCCTTACAAAAGAGTCACAAACGTCCTCCAAAAGGCGACGAAGCAATATGAAAATGAGCAAAGGAGTCACCATAACAGGAAAGTTTAATCCTCCATTGTCTGAGGCTTATGGAAAAAAGGGTTCATTAAAGGCTGCTAAAAACTGAATAAACAACCATATTGTTTTTCTTTTTTAAATGGCCGGCCTTATCTAAATATATGGAGTGAACAACACAACACGTTAAGTACACCCCCCCGCCCCCCCTTTAATCTACCTGACTGAGGGATGGGATGTCGTTTTTGGATCTATAAAGTTTACGCTTAGAGAATCTAATGAGTGCTTTCTAAAGAAGTGGAAACCCTTTGTCTCCCATTTTAAGGGCTTATCTGTCCTTCCTCCTGACTGATTGCTTCGGTTCTACACAATATCATCGATAGCAGGCCCCTGATCAATATACTCCTTAACCCCATAGACAAATATAAACTCGTTGAAAAAGGTTCTTTTCAGTTTTTATTTTTCTTTAGTTTAATTTAATTCAATTTATTTTTCCTTTCTATTTTCTTCTTCCTGGCCATCTAACTCACCCCATTGTTAGTATTATCGTATTGGTTTTCATTGGTTATCACTGTCTTCCCCATTTTATTTTTCTATTATTATAACCCTTTCTGTTTCTGTAATGCATGTTGTTGTTGTTGTTGTTGTTGTGCAGGGGTGGGGTGGAAAGGTGGATGTGATAAAGAAAATATGTTTTAAAAAAAATGGTGACCTGTAAACCCAGCAGTGTTTTTATTTTTTGCTTCAGTTTTTCACCAAAAAGAAATTATTAAAAAAAAGAATAGTTGAGATATTTCAGTCAGACTTCAGTCAGCTGAGAGTGTTTGTTAAGAGGGTCCTGGCCAAGACAAGCATCAGTACAGTCACACATACACACAAACACAAAGTGCAAAAAAAACATTAAAAACATAAAAAAAAAAAAAAATTAAAGCTGCAAATATTTCCTAAAGTCAACCACAATCATAAATGCAATCAGGAAAACATCTACAGCCAGATGTGTCTGCCTCTAAGGAGCAATAGTTAACGTTTACTTTTCAGTTATACAATTATACTGAGACATTTTGCAGGGTTGCTGTGAATGTAAGTTATCATGGATGTAAATTATAAACGTCATCTCAAGATGCAGCTGAATGTAATCATTAAAAGCATTGCTGGAGGCATTCTGAAAACATTTTAGAGGCAGCAGTTTCTGGAGGTGAATTAGCCAAAACACTTGATGTCACTTCACAGTAGCGCAGATGTGGCTCTAATCCAACTCTGTTTAGTGTTCAGGCTCTTGCTCCTAAACATGATTCAGCCATTTCTAAGCACAGGATTAATTTGAGGAAACGAAGCTCAGCACTCCCCATGTGATACCTACTGTAGTGTAAATCCTGACTGAGTCAGAAGTTACATTTCCATATTTTTAATGTGCCTGAGTCATACTCAGTAATAAGGGTAATGGATCTACTCTAGCTCTGTGCGTGTTGAGTTCCCACATGTATTTGGAAATAGAAGCTCTCTAATGTGTTATAGTTATAGCTGCAACTACTACTTAGTTCTTGGATCTATGAAATGTCAGAAAATGGTAAAAAATGTGGATCAGTGTTTCCCAAAGCCCAAGATGACATCCTCAACTCAAAGATATTAAGTTTATTGTCACAGAGGAGAGAAGAAACTAGAAAATATTCAGATTTAACAAACTGGAATCAGAGAGTTTTTACTTTTTTCATGAAAAATGATTCAATCCTTGTGTTGTCCTCGGATCAAATTTGACCCGTTTTCAAATTTTCTATATAAAAATATGGGTTCCTTTCAACCAAATTGCCTGGATGGATGTAAATTGTATGGAAGCCATGCAACATTCTTCACAGGTAAAATTAAGGATTACTTTCATTGCATTTTGGGTGTTTTATTCAATTTCATAGCATTTGAAAAAAATGTCTAAATGGTTTCAAAAAAGTATCCTGACTCAACTTTGACAAAAACCAGTCAGTGATTATCCATCAACATCCTCTGTTCTTAATTATTAGTCAAAATAACTCACCAACGTGAGTTGCCAGTAAGTTACCACAATTGCATTTACAATACCTTTACAGTAATTATGTTTTACAGTAAAACAGCGTTACTGTGAATGTGCTTTACAGTAAAACTGCTCTACTATAGTTGTGGTTTACATTATGACACTGTAATTGTTAGTGTAACTAACTGTAAATATGTTTTATAGTAGGTTTACTGGGCATTCTGTGGTATTTTATTGTAAAAATTACAGCAAGGGCTAACAGTGTACCTGTCCACACGCCGTACTTTGGTCTGTATGGGGACCAGTGACCCTGAGGTTCCCAACCCAACACCCTACTGCCCCCCCCCCAAAAAAAAAAATAAATAACACACATATAGCCATCCACGTCTGCAAGATATAAGCACCTAAAAACAATTAGTTTTAGGAGTGTGTGATAAAAGGATGACAGATTTAAATCAATAAATCATAAATACCATATGGACCCTTTGGGATACTAAAACTCAAATAAGATTATAAAAGTTTATTGCCAGGATTTATCTGGAAATATTAAAATCCCGCTGAACCTGAAATTAGTTTTTCAGTTCTGTTTAGTATTACCTTTGGGTTTATTGCATTTCCATTTATTTTTTTTTCGTTTAGTAAAATCTACAGTTGCAGTATTTCCTTCAAGCAGTCGTGCTGTCAGACTTTAGACATGCTGTTAAACATGCCGTCATCTATGTTCATTGTCAGTGTATGTTAGAAAGGAAGAAGTCGCTTGTCTGTAATTGTGATGTGTTACGGTAACAGCTCAGAGTTTCCTTGATGAGTTTTTATGAGAGAAAGGTTTGAATATGATTTGTAGACTGAGGGAGAATCCTGGCTGGTGGTCTCTGGCATTTGGGACAAGGCCGCCCCTATCTGACCAGTCCTCGTCATTACAAGGCAGATTATATTTACTGGTATACCTCCAACAGTAGAGGTGGTTTAATTCATTTTAGTATGTTTTTTTTTACAACTGCTTACACACAAAAACGTTACATGTCACACGTTTTTGAAACCTCTCACTCAAAGAGCCAAACTACACACTAAATCTCCAAAACCATAAGCTATTTCTCAGCCCTTCACTCAGTTTGCTTAAGACACTATTTTCAAAACACTACACACACGTCTCTACCTAAGAAACAAACATCTAATAGGAAGTGACTTGCTTTCCTTTTCCAAACACAATCAATCAAAATGCTACACTTATTCACCTGAGGTCACACACCCACTCCTCACATGTGCAAACACTCTTTTTAACTGATCACTAACCAGTCACTGTTTAAAGCTATAGTGCGTAGTTTCTGCCGCCCCCATGAGGAATCCTAAGTAATGACAACAATGTCGGCGCGTCCACATGATACAAGCCTTCTGTGATCACTCACTCACCCCTGTTGCGTTTTTCTTGAGTTTTTAACAAAAAGATTTAATAACGAAATGACAAAAACAAGTTTTAATGCTGCAGCGGACTGAAAAAATGCTTCTCCCCTTGTGGATTCACATTTTATCGTCCCAAACATTTCTCAGTTTCACAAATATATTCTCTTGAAGTTGTGGGCAGTTCCTTGGATGAAAACTTTCTCTATTGGTCCGTCGTCGCCCAAAAGAAGGCATTATTTCCAAATCCATGTGTTTTGAGGTTACTAAAATCCAACCATGTGGGTGTCAATTCTTTTCAAACTACAGGAATAAACATTCTATTGTTCTAATCTAGATCTAATCTAGGGGTTTGGCTCCAAGACGGATAGACAAAAGGTTTCTTCCTGCCGTGTGACAAAGACCTTCCTCCTGTATGCTAAGTGACAGACACGATCTAATTAACACAATAAGCTGCAGAGTACATTGTGAATACATCAAAACATCAGCAACACACAGTTGCTAGTAACCAAGGAGGACACGGAGGATTAAAAAAACATGATGGACTCTTCAGAAGAGGGCATAATCTTCACTCGAGCTTCTGCGCGGGAAAGTCACCGGACGCCACAATCTTCTGAACATAGCCATACTGAGAAATACAGAGAGAGTTGTGTGGAGCTGATAGTCTTAATTAGCTTTGTAGCAAAAATACTTATATATAATATCAATAATATTGAAAATGTGTTTAAGCAGTTGTAAAAAAAAAACTTAACTTCTCCACCGAACATTTCACCTGGTGGAAGACGTTCTAGGCAGAACAATTATAAATTAAATGAAAAATATATTTGGGAAAGCACCAGTGGAATATGTAATTAAATAGGCTACATGCACTCAAGTACTCTAGGCCTACTTGAGCAAAGATTTGAGGTACTTGTATTTCACTTGAGTCTTTTCTTTTCATACCACCTTCTACTTCCACTCTACAACATTTATCTGACAGCTTTAGCTACTTTACAAACTAAGATTGTTGTACACAAAACACATGATGATGCCCAGTGGCTAATCTCTGTGGTGATGAAATGCTTTGGAAGGCTGGCCAAGGATTACGTCTTTTAGCAAACTGGCCCTCCAGGTTGGGGGTTGGGCGTGGGCCTAATAACCCCACCCCGGAAAAAACAAGATGTTGATGAACTCTCAAAGACCTATGACGTTGAGTGGTGAAAGCCAGGAGCTCCTGGAAGCCTCAAGACGGACAACCCTTCTTTCCACCATGAAGAACATTATGTGGAACCCCGAGGGGAAGAGAAGCCAGCGGCCGAGTTTTCTGGAGGTCCTTTGTCGACGGCTTATACCCCCCAAGGGGTGTCAGGCATAAGAAGAAGACAATAACATTCTTAAAAGAAATTCAAGATAACTTTAACTTTGATTGTACTGACTTGATATTTTTTTGCAGATATCCATAATTCAGTTCTTCCTAGTCATAAAGAACATTTTAGATATCTACAAAGTAATTCTTCCTATCTACAATAAACATTCTGGATATCTGACATATAATTCTTACAGGAAGAACTTCAATTTCAGCTATCTACAATCCATTTGTTACTATGGTTACTATTCATAATTTTGATTTCAGATGTCTAAAATGGAAAACCATTCCAGATATCCATACTGTCATAATCAGAATTAGTTTTAACAAGCAAGTAAGTGTGAACACATTCAGGAAATTTGACTCCTGGCTCTTGTAAACATAAACATTTGACTATATGTACTTAATGTAATTTTGAATATCTAGAATACATTTTGACTTGAAGCTATAAATGTAATTACGGATTACTAAAATTGCCATTGTGACTAGTAAATATGCAATTTCAAATATCTACAATTAGGCCTAGAGTTATGACTAGAAACAATGCAATTGCAGATACCCACACACACACATATTGTGGATATCTTTATCTATATATAAAGATATCTCTATTTTTTTTTCAATAATGCCACTGTGGATATCTGAAATGTTTTTTATGACTAGGAATAACTGAATTAAGGATATCTGCAATGCAATAAATACCCAGTGTAGCTATTACATGTAAAAGCGGCTTGCACACAGAGAGTTAACGGTAAGTTCAACAACCACCGGAAGTGACGTGTTTGTAAAGGAGTGCCTCACGTGAGCCTCCAATCAGCTGATAAAAGTCTGCAGCAGTTTGGCAACAACATTCTGAACCAGAACCTCTAAACTGCGTCGTCATTGTTGTGACTCTTCTCCGACTGTTAACAATGAAGGTTTTACTCCTGTTTGTGTTCGCGGCGTTAGCCCTGACCAACGACGCACTGGTCCGGTAAGAATATTAAGTATTAATACAAGTGTTGTTTCATAAGCGAAGTAAACACGTTTACATTGATGTGAACTAATGCTAGCTAGCGTGCATGTTACACAATGTTACCTAACACTTTGTAACGGAACACGGTCTAGTTGCACATTTTAAACCTGCAATATCTACAATGTCACGTAAGCTAGAGGAGTGTGTTAGCTAACGACTTTAGCTATATATATATATATATATATATATATAGCTAACGCTAGCTAGCCTTTGTCTCCTCTGTTTCTTTGTAATCGTCTGTTCCAGCGAGGACAGCTGATCCTGTGATCCCAGCACTTCTCTGTAGGCTCATACCAATTCATCTTACTGGGGGTGCATCTTACATTTCAGTGTGTGTGTATATTTATGACTTGGCACCTTTTTGTGATTATATATTTTGTGGCATCTAACAATGCATTATATTTATAAAACTGGTCCATGTGTTTTGTAAGTAAAGTATTAATCCGAGAAGTAACTAATAGGCTACTTATATTGAAATAAATGTAAAGGAGTCAAAAGTACATTTGCCTCTGAAATGTAGTAGTATAACATACTAGAGATGGCCCGATACCATTTTTTGCTTCCCGATTCTGATACCTGAACTTGCGTATCGGTCGATACCGAGTACTGATACCAGTGTGTCATATATTTTATTATGTTTTAACAACTGTATACTACTATCCCTGTATGGATGTGATATTTCTATCTTTGTTGTCGTTCTGGCTCAGGTTAAACTCTTTGTGAAACATGAACAAACAATGAACACCCCAGAACTTTCTTTTATTCTGCAGTTTGACAGTCAGTTATGTCAGTTACGGAAAAAGAACATAAACTACTCGAACGTAGATTTTCTTTAGGGCTTTATTACGTGGTATCGGATCGGTGCATTAACTCCAGTACTTCACGATATTGATACCAGCGTTTTAGGCAGTATCGGAGCCGATACCGATACTGGTATCGGCTCATCTCTATAACATACCCTGAAATAGAAGTACAAGTATCTCAGTGTCTATCTAATAAGTTTCTCTTGTATTGTAATTGGACAGAAACTGCGCACTATAGCTTTAACAGAAGGTTTGCTCTTAGTTTTAATATTAAATTTCTTCGGGGGGGGGAATGACGAAGCCGAATGCAGTTAGTTGACTCTCCATGAACTCATTAAAATTGGATGGAGTTGGGATATAGATTGAGTTTATTAGGCAGGTAGGTAAAGCTAATGCAGTGCAATACAACAGTCCAGTTGAACCTGATGAAGGCCGCCAGCCGAAATGCATCAACCTTACAAGAAAGTTGTTCTATATGCTACAAGTGTTCCCCTCTCCGTGCCCCTTGAAAGTAGCTGAAGTTGTGTCAGAAACCCCTACAATACGTACAATAAATCCTCCCCATTTATTTTCTGTTCATTTATCCTTTTATTTAAGCACAAAGGTCCCATTGAGATACAATGTTTCTTCTGCCAGGGAGTCCTGGTAAAGATGGGCAGCAAAATAAAGTTTCATATACAAGGAAGACGGATAACTTCACAAAACCTACCAAAACAGAAGAATCCTGGCATATAATGGCACCTGTTACAAGCAATAACATTGTTCTGAAAATAAATGACTCGAACTGATCGAGAGGTTGAAGATTTCTAGTTAAGTATGCCCTGCAGCTTATTCCAAGCTTGCGGGGCATGGGAGGAAAGGCAGATTTTGCCCAGCTCTATTGCGATCATGAGTAGACTTGTATCTGATCTAGTGTTATAGCTACTGGAGAAATGTGTGTAAACTGGATATGTACTGTGGTAATTTAGCCAGTAAAGCTTTAACAATATAAATGAACATACCGGGAACATACAGGCTTTTTAATGAAGGTTATAATGAGACGTGTTGATGCAACTGTACAATCATTTGTGTTGCTGTTGTAACACTATTGCTTCAAACAGATGTGTTTCTTTAGCCTACCCTTACAGATAATAGGAAAATCTATCTCTTTCAACACAAACTGAACATTTTAATCTTCATCAAGGGAGGATTTCTCCTGTTGTATTAGACTGGATTGATTTTAGCTTGGTGTACCTATGGCCTCCTGAGTGGAACATGTTGACTTAATGTGGACCTGTTGTGGTCACAAGCATTGCTGCAGTATGCATTAGACTTGCAGTATATTGCTACACACGTCTTTTGTGCAGATAAGGAGGAAGTATGTGGGTGAGATCTTATCTGCAAGGCCACCAGTGGCGTCTGTGTATTTCATAAATGAAGTAGCGTGATCATCAAACTTAATTTGTACTGCATTTGTACTAGTGCTGTGCAATTAATTGACTTTTGATCGCGATTTTGGCTTCTAATGATCACAAAAACAAGGTAATTGAGAAACAATTTTTGCACATTGCAGTTAGCAAGTAAACTCTTATTTTGTCTTGTGTTCTGAATGACAGATTTGTCATACAATGTTTTTTGTATTCTATCACTTGTTTTCAAAAGATTGTGAAAGTGTATCTATTTTGTGTTTATTTAATACTATTAAGGGGAATTCAAAAGGTTCAATGGGAGAAGTATTAAGGGCTATTTCACAGTTCAGGGTGTTTTCACTGTTTTTTAAGTTCAATAAATGCAACATCTTTCCAAAAATCAATGAGTAATCATGTTTAAATAATTGTGATTTCAATAGTGACCAAAATAATTGATTTTTATTTCCACAACCGAGTAGCCCTACTTTGTGCTTGGTTATATTCTTCAACCCCCTCCCCGAAACAAACATTCAGAGCCTGTAAACTAACAGCTTTTCCTGTTTCTCATCGTTCAGAATTCCCTTAAAGAAATTCCGTTCCATCAGACGTGAGCTGACAGACTCGGGGAGAAGAGCCGAGGAGCTTCTGGCCCACAGGCACTCCCTTAAGTACAACTTTGGCTTCCCCTCCAGTAATGGACCCACTCCAGAAACCCTGAAGAACTACCTTGACGTAAGCATCACTCTCCAAACCACTGAACTGTGGACTTTTAAGGCTTCCTTTTCCCCTAATGCATCACTCCGAAGCCAAGCTAGGGGAGAGCCACAACAAAGGCCCTGTTGTGTTGTGACCGCCTCGGCCCGCTTCTGTAAATCCCCTCAGCTGAATGGTAAATTAGACTTTGCCTATCAAGACCAGAAAATCCTCTGAACACAGCTTTTTTTTTTTTTTTTTTAGAAAGGCTGATTCATTCTGCTGTTGACTAATATCAGCTTTTAGGTGATGAGCTGAGAGTGACAGAAGAGGGAACATTTACCGCGTGCCGGCTGACTCACTGTTGATCTGTAAGCCTCTTGATCCCCGTCAGCTGACAGAAAGTTTGTTTGTTTGCTCTCGGTTTTACTTAACATATTAAGCAATCACCTTGAAATCAGTCAGCCTTTTAAGATTGTAAGATGAGAAGAGTGGAAAAACATCGATACAGCATAGTATTGCGATATTTTCAGTGGCAATACTGTATCTATACACAGACACCAAGTATGGATTCTTTTATTATGTATGTTTTGGTCAGTTTGTTTGCTTGACGATCCCATTTTGAAGCTATACAGTTGAAGTTAGATGAACAAACAGAGGACTGTATCTTTTAAGATAAAACCGATGTTAAAGTTTCCTTTTTGGGGACATCATTTGAAATTGGGAAAAATTTGAAGTTGGAGAAAACAATTGTTTTAAAAAAACAAAATTAGGAACTCTTACAAATGTTTTATATTAAAAATCACTTCACTGTCATAGTCGCTGCCATTGTATTGGGTTAAAGGAAGAAATATCAACGACTGCTGCCTCAAAATCTGGACAAATAATCTAAACTGCTAGATACAACTAACCAAGCACAGATTAAATCAAGCGGCTGTCACACGTTGCTCTGAAAAAGGAAGTACTTTGAGGGCCTGGGTAACTTGACAAATCTCGCAGAAACAGAAGTTTGCATCCGCTCCTAAATTTGTGGAGTAATCATTTGTTGTGTCATACTGTAACTGTGAAACTAGAAGTGATTTATTGAAATGACTCTGTAACTATTTGACCTGCGTCTTTCGAAAACATTCGCTGACACAAACAGCTGTCAGGCCTAATCAGCTGCTTTGCTTTGTTGTTTTAATCATTAGACCTGGGGCCTGTTTCAAAAAACCAAGATAAGGGATTAAGCCGGGATTTCTTCGTTATCCTGGATGAATTTAGCCTTGACTCGGTTTCACAAAAGTGGAGGTACATAAATCACCATGGAGACTTATTCTGTGCAGCTAGCCTGCTCCCGACCAGGCTAACAGCTAGCCTGCTCCCGACCAGGCTAACAGCTAGCCTGCTCCCGACCAGGCTAACAGCTAGCCTGCTCCCGACCAGGCTAACAGCTAGCCTGCTCCCGACCAGGCTAACAGCTAGCCTGCTCCCGACCAGGCTAACAGCTAGCCTGCTCCCGACCAGGCTAACAGCCAGCCTGCTCCCGACCAGGCTAACAGCTAGCCTGCTCCCGACCAGGCTAACAGCTAGCCTGCTCCCGACCAGGCTAACAGCTAGCCTGTTCCCGACCAGGCTAACAGCTAGCCTGCTCCCGACCAGGCTAACAGCTAGCCTGCTCCCGACCAGGCTAACAGCTAGCCTGCTCCCGACCAGGCTAACAGCTAGCCTGCTCCCGACCAGGCTAACAGCTAGCCTGCTCCCGACCAGGCTAACAGCTAGCCTGCTCCCGACCAGGCTAACAGCTAGCCTGCTCCCGACCAGGCTAACAGCTAGCCTGCTCCCGACCAGGCTAACAGCCAGGATTTATTTAATCCTGGAGCCTTTTCTGATCATCCAACCCTATTGTTATCAGCCTGGATTAAAATACAAGCCAGGCTTGGCCTTCATGAAACGCACAAAGCCAGGATGCACAGATTAGACTAGGTCAAGCCTCGCTTTATCAGTTATCCTGGATTTATACATTCTGCTTTTGTGAAACAGGCCCCTGCTCAGTTTCTCTGCTGTTGACATGCTTTCTGTTTTTAAAGGATATTTATAATCCAAAAAACATAAGACCAGCTCCAGAAGCCTGTGTTCTCTCTCAGATTTGTTTACTGTTGGGATTTTAAAGCTCAGGTTCTTTTGGGTAAAGTTCGGCAAGCTTTTAAGATACAGGCGGTTGTAATAAACATGAACATGTTTGTGTTTTTTTTTGTCCAGGCCCAGTATTACGGTGAGATTGGCCTGGGTACACCGCCTCAGATCTTCACTGTGGTGTTTGACACCGGGTCCTCCAACCTGTGGGTGCCCTCCGTTCACTGCTCCCTCTTAGACATCGCATGCTGTAAGTTCAACGTGTGTGTGTGTGTGTGTGTGTGTGTGTGTGTGTGTGTGTGTGTGTGTGTGTGTGTGTGTGTGTGTGTGTGTGTGTGTGTGTGTGTGTGTGTGTGTGTGTGTGTGTGTGTGTGTGTGTGTGTGTGTGTGTGTGTGTGTGTGTGTGTGTGTGTGTGTAAAATGCAACAGAAGCATTTCTTCACAAGACGAACATTACACTTGGCAGCACGTAACGTTAGCCTACTGTTAGCGTGTAGCTGGCTTAAACGCAGTTTGCTGACAGCTAAGCGGTCTACTGTTGTCTGTATTTCACTGGAAGGGATTTAAACACAGAGACATGCAACAGTCTGCAGCTAAAGACACAGAGGAGACTAGTTGATCTAAAGGCAGCTACACACGGGGCCGATTATCGGCCCTTGGACAGTCTGGCGAGGTCAGTGACTGGAGTCTGTTCCGTGCTGTCGTCCGTTGGAGGAGCTGTCGGCCTTCATTTTGGCCGACCTGACATGCTCAGTCGGAGACAGGGCAGTCGGGACTCACCCGGAAATGGCGAGCGGATGAGCCTCTCAAAATCTGACAAATCTTTTAAACTGACCTTTGATCTGAAATGAAGACAGATTCAGCAACTGCACGGCCTATTTCTCGCTTAAAATGTTTTCAGAAACACGTTTCGGTGAACTATTTTAGTACAATATGAGATCGTATTCTGAATGAATCGCCATTAATGGCCGGTTGAAAAATCCGGAAGCAGCAGCAGCCAGACCCACATGACGCGTTCGTCCAATCAGCTGCCGGTTTTAATTTCTTTGGCGACAATACAGAAGCACTTTTTTGACCAACTCTGGGAGACTGATCAGTCCAACTGCCTTTTCTGCCGACGGTCGGCCGTCTGGTCGGTGTGTAGCTGCCTTTAGAGTTGGGAGTTGTCAGAGAAACGGTACAGACGGGACTTAATGGTGCTCTCGAAACTCAAGCTGTTGTTGTAAAATACTTTCTGCCATCTAGTGGTTCTTATTTTTATTTAACAGTATTTGATTGATTTATGTTTGACTATATGGCCTTAGCAACAAACAAGCTGTTCTTTAAAACCGACTGTCGTTTTGTGCTTCATTTCTTTATCGGTTTAGGCCCCGTTTTTAAAAGTGTGATATTAGCACCGGTATTTGGGGGGGAGGGACCAAAAGACACCCGACCCTAGTATAGTTTAGGTAAAAATGTTAAAGCTTTAAATATAATCTTTCCATTCCTTCTCCTTTTTCACAGTGCTTCACCACAAATATAATTCTGCCAAGTCCAGCTCATACGTTAAGAACGGCACTGCCTTCGCCATCCAGTATGGAAGTGGCAGTTTGTCGGGCTACCTCAGTCAGGACACGTGCACGGTAAGATTATCTCGCACGTTAGCATCGCAGTAAACTAGTTTCAGTGAAGCTTTACGTGACTAAGTAGTTTGTTTTTATTTCTAGATTGGAGACATATCGGTGGAAAAGCAGCTTTTCGGAGAAGCCATCAAGCAGCCCGGCGTGGCCTTCATCGCAGCTAAGTTCGATGGGATCCTCGGCATGGCCTACCCACGCATCTCCGTAGACGGGGTGGCTCCGGTCTTTGACAACATCATGAGCCAGAAGAAGGTGGAGCAGAACGTCTTCTCCTTCTACCTGAACAGGTGGGGAAACAGAACCGGGGTCCCAAAACACCCTCCAGTGCATCACACCACTTCATAGTTTTCTGTTTGCGCCACTTTTTTTTTTTTTTTTGTGATCTGGTTTCATTTCATTTTTGTCCTGTACTGTTTAGCTGTGTTGAATGGCCTTCTGTCCTAAGTTTTGCTGCATTATTCGCCACATGCTGCTGTAGAAGCCAAAGAAACTCCTTTACAGCTGCACACTGGCAGGACTGACCAGTGTATGTAAAATCTGGTTAGGACACTCAAAGGTTGCTGCCGTCATATGGAGAAACGGTCTCCCTCCAAACTGTGTGTGTGTGTATGTTGGTTAACAGTAGCAGGGCCTCTGATAACAGAAGTAGATAAAGATAATGTGCAGATGGATCATTCTCACAAACGTGGTCATAACATTTAGTGACGGTAAAGAACATAGGACAACATTTCTTGTCCCTTTCTAATAATCATAATTGCATGTATAAAGAACTTTATCATAGACACTCAGTCATTTTTTAGATTTCTGTATGAGGGACTTTCTGAAATTATGACTTTAAAAACTTTCTCTCTCTCATTACAAACCTAAAAATAAGCATAATATGGACACTTTAAGAGTGGGTAGTGAACAAATTGTTGATATGCATAGATATTTATTTAGAACTGTCATAATTTCAATTCATTAGATTTATCATTTAAAGCTGAAAATAAATAATAAATAAATTTTTTACGTGGATGAACTGACTGAAAGAGGTGACACTGAGACATATCACCCGACTGCAGCTCCGAGGAGCGTTTTTAGTTCTGTTTTAGCTCATAGCATTAGGCTGCAGTTTCCGTCTCGGCGCTCTCAACTATCAGCAGCAGCAGGCAGCAAAAAAGGTGCTAATAAACCCACTGTACAGTACCTGGCCAGCATTAAATCCTGCAACTAGCTGGTGAAGATAGTTTAACAAATGAAAAAGAAATGTCAGAGGTTTGTGGAATAAATATGGAACAAAAAACACGACTCCAAATGAATGCTACCGTTGCAATTTAAATGGTTAACTGTTTGCTGCCTTAACTATGGACATTTTTTGGAATCTTAAATTGCTGAATAAAAACTGTTCGTAGTAACTTCTTAAGAAGCCGGTTCACCCAAATAACAAAACATTTTCTTTACTTAAAACCACTTTAGTGGTATCGAGCTGCAGCGATGACTGATTTAGTTTTGGTTTTATTTGTCTTGAAATACTTTCTATGACAAAGGTCGAGTCCAGTGGACTCTGTCCGATGTATTGTGGTAGCAGACGTTTCAGAAACTGACACATTTGAAA
Organism: Sander vitreus; assembly: GCF_031162955.1. Classification (NCBI taxonomy): domain Eukaryota; kingdom Metazoa; phylum Chordata; class Actinopteri; order Perciformes; family Percidae; genus Sander; species Sander vitreus. The sequence continues at coordinate 38,129,686 of NC_135855.1, forward strand.
ACTATATATAAATCTAAAACAAACTCTCTGCATGTCTTGACACTGCAAGAGCTGAAACAACACTTTAAAGCCATCCTTAAAAGTTGATCCTGAAGTTCCCGTCTTCTGTGTGGTCAGGAACCCGGACACCGAGCCCGGCGGTGAGCTGCTGCTGGGAGGAACCGACCCCAAATACTACACCGGTGACTTCAACTACGTCAACATCTCCCGCCAGGCCTACTGGCAGATCCGCATGGACGGGTGAGTGGTGCTCCAATATTCCAGTTCAAACACAGATCATTATATTATCATCATTCTTCAAGTCGTGCAGTTCTAGCTACTCTGCCTGGGGATGATCGTAATTTGCGTCTTATACTCTACGGGGGACAAACAAAAGTATGGAAACCCGTAATTTGAAGAGATTAAAGATTAAGTTAAGATTTGTTGACCAAGTCAATTGGCTTCAATGGCAGTGAGAATTTTGTATATTTGTTTCCTTCAAACATTTGCTGTGTCCATCTTTTCAAATGTGACTATATTTAAAAATTTTTTTTGACTGTTGGTTGGACAAAACAAGCATTTTGGAGACTTCACCATGTGCTCTGGGAAACTCCTTAAGAAAATGATAACAAAATAATTGTTGCATGCTTGCTTTAGTGCATAACTTCCATGCCACAGTGATGCTGTGATGCTACTTTGAATACTTGTGTGTGTGTGACAGGATGGCCGTGGGCAGCCAGCTGAGTCTGTGTAAGAGCGGCTGCGAGGCCATCGTGGACACCGGGACGTCTCTGATCACCGGCCCCTCTGTGGAGGTCAGGGCCCTGCAGAAGGCCATCGGAGCCACGCCACTCATCCAGGGAGAAGTGAGACACACAAACTTCATTCAACCGCTCTGATGTAGAAGCAAACCTTCTTTTTCTTTTCTTTTTAAAGATCCAAGGCACACTGCAATCCTGTTGCTTTTAAAGAATACGTCTGATGTTCAATATTTTCTTTTAATGTACTCAATCCCGCACACACACCTGCTGCCACAAATACCCACTAGAGCAACAAATGTGGTTGCTATTGCTAAACTATTTTCTCTAAAAACTACAGGGACCCACTGTTGTAGGAAATTAACTTTTTTTTACAAATTTTAACTATATTGGCTATTTGTGTCTTATGTGATTAATAAACGATAAGACAACAGTCTTGAGTTTTGAATTGCTGCATACCAGCAATTCTGATCAACTTGTGTCCTAAAGTTTAGAAATATTGTGTTGAAGTTACAATGGCTACATTAAAGTAGTTATTTGAGTTTCATTTTAATTTTCGTTTTTAATTGCATCATCATATTTTCCAGTCAACTTATGTAAGGGCAGGGTTCACTGTACATTTACTTTACTGTTGTGGAATCAAATCAAACGTAAACACAGTTTTATGCCGCTTATTTCCCAGTCTTGTCAGTTTGTAGTTAAAATAATGAATTTAACAAATAAGCAGTGCATTTAATAAGTGGCTTCTGGTTGTTTCAGTACATGGTGAGCTGTGATAAGATCCCATCGCTGCCCGTCATCACCTTTAACGTGGGCGGCCAGTCCTACTCTCTGACTGGAGAGCAGTACATCCTCAAGGTGAGACGTGATGTTTATTGTCCAGCAGGGGGCCACAGAGTCTGCTCCCGCAGCACCAGTACAACACGGACTGTGTTGCGTCATTTTAAAAAAAACTAAACAAGTGCAGCTTTTGTTTCCCTTGGCAAAGCGGGGAGGAGGCTGCTTTGTTGTCTGAGGAGTGATTACACGTTCCCAGATTTATTTTATAACCCTTCAGCAGCTCTGACTGTCTTTCTCCTTGTAATTATTCAGGTGAGTCAGGCTGGAAAGACCATGTGTCTGAGCGGCTTCATGGGTCTGGACATCCCCGCCCCGGCCGGGCCCCTGTGGATTCTGGGAGATGTATTCATCGGTCCGTACTACACCGTCTTTGATCGGGAAAACAACAGGGTGGGCTTTGCCAAGGCCAAGTGAGCACGTCCTGCAAGAGCTGAGCATCCCAAGTTTTAGGAGACAAAACGAATCTGAGCTGCACACGTTTTCTGTTGCTTTGCAATCCAACTGTATTTAGCAATAGATTTTGTGTAGAGCCTAAATGCACTGATCTGAAAATTTTGTACGATTTCCAGCAGTGTGTGTGTGAGTGAAACCGACTGGAGATTTGATAAGTTTGTGTGGCGGGGGTACATGATCAGGAATGAGTTGATTGAAACAGTACTGCCCTTTCATAAACATAAGTGATCATTACTTTTTTTTAAACCAGGGATTTGTTTTAAACGAAACTTCATTTGCATTTTAGGAGAGAGTTGTTCCTCCACTACTGACTTTGAGGTGTATAGTAATGTGATGGGCCTGAATAAACAAGATTTTAAAAGGAGCAGCAAGTCTCAACTGGTTTGTAGCTTCTCTTAGAAGATGATCTCATTAAAAGTTGCTTTTAAAGGAACACGCCGACTTATTGGGACTTTAGCTTATTCACCGTATCCCCCAGAGTTAGATAAGTCCATACATACCCTTCTCATATCTGTGTGTGTTGTAACTCTGACGCCCCCCCAGCGCTAGCCTAGCTTAGCACAGATCCTGGAGGTAACCGGCTCCATCTAGCCTACTGCTCCCAATAAGTGACAAAATAACGCCAACTTCTTCCTATTTACATGTGATTTGTATAGTCACAGCGTGTACAAATAACAAGGTCACATGAGACACAGCCGTCTTCTAACCGTATACAAACTGGGAACTATATTCTCAGAAAGGCGAAGCACTGCTACTTCTGCTACGTGGGCGGAGTGATTAGCACTACACCTGAAAAGCACCGTTGTTACTTCTGAGAATATAGTTCCCAGTATGTTTATGGTTAGAAGATGGTTGTCTTTCATGTGACCTTGTTATTTGTATGCTTATGCTCATTTGCAGAAGTATTTTGGATTTCTACAGGTTTAGATGCTTTAATGTTAAACGCTATTTCCGGATCTTCCGCATATTCCCAAAAGAATCCAAAATCTTCGCCGCAGAACCAGGCTTATAGGGTAGATCTCATTCATGGCTGTATATTAATAACTGGATACTGGACCCCAAAATGGCGGCTACTCAGTTCGCCTGGCTCATACGCCAAGAAGTTTTTACACTTCTGGGTTAACTAGTGTTTCTCCCGCTGGCCTCGCCCGCGAGTTTCTGCTCAGCCCAGAGACTTTAAATTGTGATGTCACAGGTTTCTAAATCTTTTTTTTTTTTCTCGGCTTGAGGGAAGTCTTTCAAATATGAAAAGTCCACGGATTATAAATTCAGAATAGAAAGGGTCACAACCGACCTTTGTTTGCTGTTAGATGTCCTGTCGGCCTATAGGGAAAACCCTTTTTGGGCAGCTGTTCCTTTTTTAAATATCAGAAGTTCCTACGGTAGGAAAAAAATGTATGTACCAGCGAGACGTTCTCCCAAGACTCAACAAATCCTTTAAACTTTATTATTCCCTCAATCACTTTAATGTACAAAAAGTCAACTATACATTAACCATATAGGCTATTTATCCATAAAACAAGTTATTTTACTTAACATGCTCAATAAAAATACAGTCCACATAAAAACGTCCTCTCGGCTGTTTAGTATTCAGTAGATAAAAGTTTCTCTTCACATGTATTTTTCACTATAAAATCCAGTTTAGTAAAGCTTGAACAGAATGAGAGTGAAATCCTAATCGCAGCACCACAGCGAGCCGTGTCACTGCAGACAGAAATCGGGAGCAGGAGACGCAGATCAAATCTATCATTTTATATCGTAGAAATTTATATAGTAAATGTCCTGAAAATTCAATTTAGAAACAAACAAATGTCACGTGAATTAAATACCTGAAAAATCAACCACAAACTAAATTAAATGAATGCAAAAAATCCTGATCGTTACAACTTTCTAATAAGGCATCCTTTAGAACAGGTTTATTCATGGTTAATAAATCGTGTGGCGTCAATTTCACTTATCTGTTAAACACGTTTTATAAATATGATGGCATTCTCTTCACCTTAATGTTAATGATTTAACTTAAAGTGCTCATATTATGCTGTTTGGCTTTTTCCCCTTTCCTTTATTGTGTTATATATCTTTTTTTGTGCACGTTATAGGTTTACAAAGTGAAAAAGCCCAAAGTCCACCCCAAAGGGACTTACCATCTCCAACAGAAAACACTGTTCACAAACTGCTCCAAACAGCTCTATTGTAGTCCAGCCTTTACTTCAGAGACAAACGTGGTCACTTTGGAACACACGTTATAATGCTCGCCTAGCTGCTAGCATGGCACGACCTCATACTCTGCTTCTGACTGGCTAGTAGTCCTTACCTAGCTACTGTCAGGGCACGCCCTCATACTCTGCTTCTGACTGGCTAGTAGTCCTTACCTAGCTGCTAGCATGGCACGCCCTCATACTCTGCTTCTGACTGGCTAGTAGTCCTTATCTAGCTACTGTCAGGGCACGCCCTCATACTCTGCTTCTGACTGGCTAGTAGTCCTTACCTAGCTACTGCACATGTGCGACTCCAAACAAAGATGGAACAGAAGTGAGATGTCTCACTCTGTAGCTAAAACAGAGAGCTCAACACACAGGGTGAAAAGAGGAGCTGCAGCAATGTGCAGTACAACATAAATATGGTGTTTTTTTGAAAATTAAACCATGTAAACTTACTCTGATATAACCTCTAAATACAATTATGAACCTGAAAATGAGCATAATATGAGCACTTTAAATGATTATAACTTAACTGTTTGTCTGCCATTTTTATTTGTCTTTTTAGCACTTTACTTTGTTTTTAAAAACTAAAAAGAGATCTGAAAATTTTAATTTTGAGCATAACCACTTCATTTCCTACATTCTGGTGAATTTTTCTGCAACAATTTGTGCCTGTTATGCATCAAGTTATGGTTCAAATGTTTTATTTATGTAAAGGAAATTATAATAGGTTTTTTGGGGGGTTGTACTGACCAGTTTTAATTAATGGGGGGGTTGTAACCCCGCCCCCCCCTGTAAATTACGCCTATAACTACACACTAATAATTTAAGAATAAAGGATTTTGCATGATAGAGGGTTCTTTAAAACCTGGCAACCTAAAAGTTGTTCTGATCAATCACTCATAACTGGTCTATGAATTAATTAGTTAAGAAATGATTTAACTAATAAAACCATTAATTACAACTTGAGCTGCAATGATTAGTCGATAAATCAAAGAGTCGACCGTTTTCATCGTCATTTTTTTAAGCAAGAATGTCAAACGTTTGATCGTTTAAATGTGAAAAAGTGTTGCTCTTCCTGTCTTAGATAATAATAAATGTAATATCTGAGTTTTGAACTGTGATACAAAGCAAAACATTTGAAGACGTCACATTGGGCTTTAAATGAATGTGATTTTCACTCTTTTCTGATGTTTTCTATAGACAGAACAATTATTCGATTCATTGAGAAAATAAACTGCAGATTAATCAATAATGCAGAGTTAGTTGCAGCTCCTCATCACAACGTATAAACCTTTTCATAAACGATGCCTTATTAGAGAGTGATCCGCTTATCGATTTGCAACATCTCCATTTTATTACAACTTGGATCTTACTTTAGTACTTTGGGCCGTCGTTTCTATCCGTCATGAAAACACTGTACCCACCAGAGATCTGGGAACATGGTGACATTACGACAGAGAAGTCAGACAGTCAGTCAAGTTGTAAACACACCCAGCAGTTTACCTAAATCCAAAGGTTCCCAACCCCTGGGCTGCGGGCCAGTACCGGTCCACAAAACGCTTGCTTCCGGACATGAGGAAACACATTTCACAATTACAATTACCTCAGAAATGTCAGTGGTAGGCCTGCACGATTTGGGGAAAAATATGAATCACGATTTTTTAGCTTAGAATTGATATCACGATTCTCTGCCACGATTGTTTTCTCACGGAGTGTGATGTTTATTTCACACATGAACCATGACAAAACAAAACAAACTGGCAGTACCAAACATAGATTTTTTTTTTTGGCACCTATAGCACATTACGCATCACCACAAGCCTGTAAACACAGAGGCTTCAATGAATAAAGAAAATAAAGTACATAATACTGACCATTTAAGTACAGTAGGCTACCAGAAACAGTGACATATAACACATTGAACTAAATATGGCCCTGATACAGGCTCTATCTGAACTCCTTGAACATGTCGTAACATAATTAAAACATGTTAATGTCAAATGCTTTCAATAAATTAATTGAAGGAGAAAAAAACCCCAAAAAAACGTAGTCATTTAAAAATTAAATTGCAAACAGGGGTGAATCGAGATCGCGATTTTATAATGATTTATCGTGCAGGCCTAGTGAGTAATAATCCCACATTGCACAGGAAAAATGGTGTATTTGACTACAGTGACTGGAAATTTTGACTAATAATTTAATTCATGTTGCTGTGTTTTTTCGCAATATATTTACACAATGTTGAGTACAATGTTATAACCAAAACTACGAGGGGAAAAAGACAGGTTGTGTGAAGCCAGACTCACCTTGGTATAAGTATTCATAATGTATACTTGTGCCAACACTAGTGACAAGTCAGGCTGGGCTCATGAACCATTCGTAGGTATAGCTACGAAAGGTAAAGCTCTATAATAAGTTTGTATTCCATCTTTTTATTTCTGTATGCAGCACAATGACTGCAGCTGTATAAGACCGTGAAGAACCGCGTAGGGAGTAGGGTTAGGGTGGATAGCTGGGTCATAAAACACAGGGCTTTCAAGTTAAGGGATAACACAAGACTTTCACCCAGGAAACGGGTGTTTGTGTCCCGGGAGTAGTCTACCACTCCAGGGGGCTGGCGTTTTAACCCAAACTACAATCTTTTTTTCTAATCTTAACTAGCCGTTTTGGTGTCTCAACTCAAACTCAACTCTCGTCGCTGCATGATAGTCACCTTTTCTCAGCTAAATGTAACTGTAAAGACCACTAAACTCAACAGGTCGTCATGTGACCGGCCTTTGCCCTAATTTCGTAGGATATTATACGAATTGTTGTGCGATATACAAACCCGTTCATGAGAATGCGTTGGACAGGTTTATGTTTTTAAATATTGTATGTATAATAAGTTATTACCTTGGACACTAGTCTTCTGAAGATACTCACAGTAGAAAATAAATACTTTTTGGATCCTTGAATGTATTCTTGAGGTTTGGGCAGTTATCCAGTCATCCTGGTCTGCTGGGACCTCCCTGCTGAAGGCTGGCGTCTCCAAAAAGTGACAAGAAAACAAAGCTCAGTTTCATTCTCCGACTGGAGTTTCCCCTGTGACCCCCGCTGTCAGCCCTCTTTCTCCTGGCCTCCCTTCTCTTTTTCTGAGCTGGTATTTCCACGGTCCCGCTCCTCACTAGGCTCCGCGCTCTGGCTCTCCTGCCCACCATCGGACTCTCTCAGCGGGGCCGCCGGGTCTCTGACAACCCCCTCCATATCCAGCTCCTCCTCCGTCTCCTCCTCCACCCGGCCTACAGTGTCTGGGATAATCTCCACCTCGATGTCAGACGAGTCCTCGATCTCCTTGAACCACACCGTCTTCTGGCCCTCTTTCCTCCTCTGCTTGGCCAGGATAGACCTCCGGCTGTACTCGTCCCCGTCGCCTCTGCCCCTCCGGGACGGTCTCACCGAGGGGCTCCCCTTGGGGACGTGGTTGGTGTAGACGCCACAGGAGGAGCAGTGGCGGCTCCGTCTCTCCATGGGGATGACCCGGCCTCGTGCCTGGGGGAAGGTGCTCCGTCTGGGGAGAACGTTGGTCCAGCGTCTGCCGCTCGCGCGGCTCGGGTCGCCCTCATTCTGGAAGCCGTCGTTGGTATACTGCAGGGAGTCCCTGTGGCCGGACCGCGGCTGGTCCGACTTCAGGCAGGGGCCCAGGCACTACAGGCAGGAAAGAGGCCCCTCATTAAAACAGCAGTTAATGAAGCATTGAGAATATTGAGGCATTGTTCAAAGTTACAGATGCCACCGTGCTTCCCCGAGAGTGAGCTAGGTTCATTTGTTCTGCTTTGACACAGAGCCCTTCTGTGGATTTCAGCTGATACATATTCATCAAAGCCGCACAGGAGGAGCGCTGCACATACAGAGTATGTCTCTGACGCCCAAACCATCACAGTACGGAGGTGCCTTTGTAACGCACTGACAACTAAGGCTTCAAAAAAGCGGCACAAAACTTTAATCGTTTCAAAGGAAAACAATGTTTATATTTGACAGGCTATTGTCAATGTTTCTTTTACAAAGTCAAGAGAGTGGAATTTAAGTTCCTTTCACTTTCCAGACTTTCTTCGCTTTTACCAACTTCAAAGTAGTCTTTTCACTTTCATAGCTGCATATACCTTACAGTAAAATCAACCAACTAAACTACTTTGATCCAATGTTTAATTACATCTTCATTTTATTTAACTTTTATTTAAACAGGAAGTTTTGAGTCCCATCATCTCTTTTAATGAGAGAAATCGATACCACTTTAATGTTTATATGTTATGTATGGAGCTGGTGTCTGGAGGCTTGGATTAGCTTATCTTAGCATAAATGCTGCAAATTAACAGATAGCTTAGCTCTGTCCAAAGTTAAAAAAATATGTCTTACAATAATTAGCATGTTAAACCTCATTTGTTGTGGCCGGGTTGGTTCAGTGGGTAGAGCAGGCGCACATATCCTTAGAGGTTTATGCCTCGACGCAGAGGTCCAGGGTTAGAATCCGACTTGTGATGATTTCCTGCATGTCTTCCCCCCTTTCTCGACTAGCTGTCCTATCCATTAAAGGCAGAAAAGCCCAAAAAATGATCTTTAAAAAACAAAATTTAATTTGTTTACCTACACACAAAAATATATACGCATAACATAATTTTTGGTTATAGGGGGAGATGCTGCACAGAAGTCATATAAATAGTTATTCATCAAGAAAACGTTGTAGCACTTAAACACAAATTGTCCTTTTCCCATTTCTGTTCTGGATTGAGAAAATAAGATACAATGTGTTAATTATGGCACATCCAGCTGTCTTCATGCTAAGCTAATCTAATCAACTCTTGACACCAGCTCCATACATACAGCACAGACATTAGAGTGGTAATGATCTTTTCATCTAACTCTTGGTCACTAAAGCAAATAAGCAGATTTTCCAAAATCTGTCTTGGTCTCAGTGTCTCTCTTGTAAAGGAGATACTATGTCTTCAGACTTCCTGGGTCAATAAAGGTTGAATTAAATGAAAAATAAAGAAAGTATTTAATGGAGCTATTATTAATTGAATAAAATACTTTGAAATTGGTAAAAGCAAAGAAAGTTACAGAATCTTCAATTCCAATGTCCTCACAATTATTACTTTTGTAAACTTTGGACAATAGCCTTTGAAATAAAAATATTGTTTTCTATACTAAACATACAAATTTGAGAGTGGTTTTGATCTCCTGATTCAACTTATCGGCTATACCACCAACATATTTTCCTTAGTATTCCTTTAATATGGGAACGTACAGAGTCAACAATCAACCACATATAAAACATAACAAATAGGACCTTTAATACACACAAAAAGTAAATAAAACAAAACTCTTTCAGCAGCATTTATGGTGTTCAAATGCCTGATATTATGCAACATCTCAAATAAAGTTTGTATGTTACAGCTAAAAACACTTCAGAGATGATACTGACTGACCTCACATATTTTCCCCATGCTGGCATTTCCCTTCCACAAGTGGGAAATCAAGAAGCCAATCACAATGAGGCAGAGGACCAGCAGAGCCGCCATGACCAGACCCAGAAGCGCCATGTCGCCCGGACGGTAGCCGACGTTTGAGGGGGACGGGGTGGCCACGGCTGCAAAGGGAGGACAGGTGAATGACTCAGGATTACACCTGCCGAATCTAACTGATACTGATGTTGCGTTCCAGACAACTTTTAGCCCGTAAGTTACGATTTCAAGTCGCGACTCACAACTTGGTAGCGTTCCAAGCAAACGTTAGCTAGCGGCTACCTAACATTGACGTTAGTTAGTGCTAGCTAGTGCTAGCTGATACTAGCGATTTCTAGTCGGCGACATATTTTGGGCTTCATTTAATAAACATAACCTGTAGTTGTACACAATCGTATGTGTATTGTTTTGATTACAATGTGCGGAATTACTTTAACGTAGCCTATTCATGTCTATTTATTTCAGTTTCTCACCGTTAATCAACGGCGTCTGTACAGCATCAATAGGGGTCGCCATTGTTGTTTATGGGTTACGGGTTTGACTGCCGTTTCAGGGCACTTTCAAGGGTAGAAGGTTGTGAAAACACAAGTTACGGGTTGCCTGGAACGCAGCATTAGGTCACTACATAGACACCAAATACAGTTTACTGCAAATGCATTTTTATAGGTGCTTTATTCACAACAATATAGGGCACTTAAACAGCAATGCCTGCAAACAATGCTCACCCAAGTAGAATATTTATACTTTTTACAAACTTCTAAGGTCTGAAGACCAGAAATCTCTTGCCTTTTTTTTTATTTGAGGGGTCACAAAGACGATTGCTTTATATGCCACCATTAATCTTATCTTTTTTATCAATGAGATGGACCATGTCAGCACTTTATTTTAAGGGCCACAAACATGATGAAATAGTGAAGAAGTAATGTTTAGTTATTCAGGATTTCTACAATTCATTTTCTTTAGCCTGTCACTTTAACAACTGATTTACTTATGAAGATATGAACATCATTCTAAATCAGAAATCATGTTGATTGAAATACCTTAATTGATGCATTAATTAATGTATTGTTCCTGCATTTAGTCATGCATGAGATACTATTAATCCTTGTACATTACTGATTGTTCATGAAGTACTACATGAATGAATTCAGGCTTTTTCATGCATGAAGAAAAAATTGTACTTAAGTAAATGTACTTAGTTACTTTCCACCCATGTCAATCAGTATGACAGAGTGATGTTTTACCTGGTATGACCTGAACAGAGAGGGCAGCTGTTCCAAACTCCCCCGTTGTCGTGTCCACGGCTCTGAGCTGCATTTCGGAAAAAAACAATTGTACAGCTTCAAAAAACTGTAAGACGTGTCAGTTAATGTACGTAGAGATATTTTACTGTGCTTGGTTTTTAGAAACGTTTTCACATCCGTCACCTGAAGCGCGAAGGACTCCGTCTTCACGACTCTCTTCAGGATCACAAAACCGTCCGAGGTGACGTTGACGTAGCTGCTGTACTGAACCTCGTACTTCACATCTGGATTCGCACCCTGAAACACACACACACACACACACACACACACACACACACACACACAAATAAAATGCACAAAAGACACTGGATTTTAGGTATTATCATTTTGTTGCTGTCGGGCGAAAACCTCGTATGTCCTAAACCGTTGCTTTTCAGGAAATTAAAAAAGACTAAAACAAAAAATAACATCGTATTGAGCTATTATTCTCAAATCTAAAAATCACCTTGTAATTGTTTAAATATGAACAATTACAAAAAAACCACAAACAGACACAACATACAAAAAAGCACAAAAACGTCTCCACCTGCTCAGAAAACTCTTTCAGATCAGCAAGGACGTGTTAGCTTTGGTTTACCGCTCCCTCATTTAATCAGTTCTTACTTTCAATATCTCTATATAGTGTGATAGTGAATCACGCTGCCAAAATAATTGGCTCCCCCCCATCCCCGCCCCTCCCCCCATATCTCCCCAGAGTCAGAACTAAACAGGGGGAAGCAGCATTCAGTTTTTATGCTCCTGTCTGGAACAAACTCCCAGAAAACTGCAGGTCTGATGCAACTCTCAGTTGCCTTTCTTTAAATAATTGTTAATTTCTTATACTGCACTGTCAATTTTATTCTCGTCTTTTATCTAGTGGTATTTTTGAACAGATAACGGACATATTTCTAAGAATTTCTCCAACGCGGGTGTGACATAGATTTTACGATAAAATCTAAAGGAAAACAGTTGGAACTGTTTAGGATTTTGCAAAGTTTGCCTGATTAAACTAAGACTTGTAGTGACGGCTATATTGTAGGTAAAGAGAAGTACTTCCACTCTTGTTATGGGTAACAAGAATACAAAGTCACATGTTCCTGCGGGGCCCGTGGTGGATGAGACGGTAAAGAAATATGGTCCTGCCTGTTTTTTTTTTTTTTTTTTTTTTTTTTTTAATCGTTTTTAACTGTTCTTTAATGTGTTTTTTTTAATCTGCACTTTGAATTGCCCTGTTGCTGTAATGTGCTATACAAATAAAGCTGCCTTGCCTTGCCTATCTGAGCTGTACAGCTGCTCAGTAATCAGGTAAGCCAACCTGATCACAGAGGACCCCTCTCACCCCCTCCATCACTCCTTCCAGCTACTACCATCAGGCAGGCGTTTTAAGGTACCACTGGCCTGCAAAAACATCTACAAGAAATCCTTCATCCCCTCTGCAATAGCCATACTGAACAGCACAAAATGAACACCACAGTCAGCTGATACCTCAACACCCCATGTCTTGTTTTTAGATGTCTGTGTGAATGTCTCTTTGTGACTGGAGCCTTGTCAAAGACAATTTTCTGTAACCCGTATCTTATCTTATCTTAAAGGGTGACCAATGTTGATTTATGTAAAAAAAAAAAAAAAAATTAAATGATGACAATGTTTCTGCCAAACAGCGACAATATGCCATTTAAAGCTGTATTTAGTGATTTCTGACCACTAGGGGGCCAGCGACTTATACATTTGCTTTAGCTAATTAGTTAGCAAACCACAATGCAAGCTCACACTGAAACACACTGAGAAACATTATCCTTCATTTGGAGTTGTGTTCATGTCAACCTGATTATTAACTTCTGAAAAAATGATCTGGCTCTTTAGGTGCTTGATGTTTCACACCATCAACTCCTGCCATTTGATACTGGACAGGTAGAGTACGCTTTGGTTGTTTTCTTATAAAAGCAGCCTTCTACAGTTGAGTCTACATAGGAGAGCTGACTAAATTATACCTGCAGCGTTGGAAACAAAACAAGGACATTTGAAAGCTAAAAGCTCAGTAGAGCTGCAGACTTTGGTGTTACTTTCGACCCTGTCGCATTACATGTGCGTCATTTTGATACCTTTGAATGCAGATTCAAAAAAGCTGATATGCTGAACTTGTCCTCCCCCGAAAAACGCCCTAATAAGTCGTTTTTTCAAGCAGCAAGTACGTCTCATAGTTTCTTTTTATAGTGGCGTCGCCTTCTAGTGGCCGTAGTCATTATGAAATGAGCAAAGCAGGAAGTAAGGGAACAAAACATAAGAGCGCCAAACAAACACAGGACTTTCACCCAGGAGACTGGGAGACTGGGTGAAAGTCATAAAGCCTAGTTAAATGGCAAGTTTTTTTGTTTTGTTTTTACTTTACAGAACAAATTAAAGCTAAATCACATTCTGCATTACATGCGTAACCGAAAGTAAAGGAACGTCTGATTTGAACCCAAACTACAATCTTTTTCTAAACTTGATTATATTGATTATAGCCACTTTAAAGCTTTAGTGCGTAACTTTTTGATATTAATGAACGTCCGTTACATTCGAGCCATTGCCAAATGAGTTGCTACAAAGCTAATTAAGACTATCAGCTCCACATAACTCTCTCTGTATCTCTCAGTATGACTATGTTCAGAAGATTGTGGTGTCCGGTGACTTTCCCGCACAGAAGCTCGGAGTGAAGATAATGACCTCTTCTGAAGAGTCCATCATGTTTTGTTAATCCTCCGTGTCCTCCTTGGCTACTAGCAACTGCATGGAGGAGGGGGTGGGGGTGGTGCGTCGTCACGGAAGGCTTGTATCATGTGGACACACCAACAGTTTTGTTGTCATTACTTAGAATTCCTCATGAGGGCGACAGAAACTACACACTATAGCTTTAAGTAGTTTTTGTGCTTAAACAACCAAACTGTAAAAGTTTTCACAACATTAACGACGTGTTTAAAACCGTGACTATTACATTCCCTGGTTTATATGAGGACGGAAAACGCTTTTGTATTAGAGGTTAGGAATAAACAACCTGTTTTGTCGTATGGTTTGAGTAATTTAGCAAACAGTTGCTTATTTCCACATCTAGCAGTTACATACAACATGTCATTAGAAGTCTTTGTGTTTCTGTCAACCTGATGAATGTCAGTCCAATATTATCTCGCTTTTAGCTCTATGTTTGGTCTGCACCATCTCCTGAGAGAAATATATGTCTCTTCAGCTGCTAAAAGCTCCACTATGTTTCAGAGATGTGCACTTGAGTCATTGGGACTTGGCCTTGAGTCGACTCTGCGAAGACTACATTTTTCAGGGAGGTTAAACACTCACAGCGGCGAAGTCCTCGTCCTGAGCTCGGACCCTGAAGGGCCGGTTGGTGCTTCGGTCTCGGAGGATCATGCTCTCAGGGATCGAGTTGCTGTAGATGAATCCTTCGTATCGCTCCCTCTCAAAGCGAGGAGGGTTCCTGCTCTTCTTCATCACGTTGATGGTCACCTGCGTCACCGCGAACTGATCTCTGTTGGTCACCTGTGACGCCTGATGGAGAGGCCAGGAGAGGATGACAAGTGAGTTACACCAAAGCCATGTCCATTTTCTCAGTCAAATGTTTTGCAGTAACTACTGTAAATAGTTTAATTTGTTAGTTTTTTTCATCCAAATCACCACAGAACTACAGGCCAAAAGAGATTATTTTACCAGAACAGTGAGAGTTATTGGGCCGACAATATCAGCAGCCTTAGCCATGGAGATGTTTCCTGTTTCCTCATCAATCTGGAAAATATTTCCCTCATTCCCTGATGATGAAGGAAAACACCATAAGTAACAAACATCCGTAAATCAACACATCATTCAGAAGGACCTCGTAAGCTAAAACTGATTCAGTCTAACCCAACAGCCCTGCAATAAATCACCCCTTCATGAAGGTTATTGTTTCATTTTATTTAACCTTTATTTATACAGGTAATCGCATTGAGACACAGGGCCTCATTCTCAAGAGAGACCTGTTTGGCTCGATGGTGTTTTAAGCCCCCAATGTCGACTTCAAGGCACCTATCCCAAACCCTAACCATTGTCTAATCCTAGTGCCTTCCAGGCAGTGCTGCGACGTTGGGGGCTTAAAACACCAAACACCACCTATTTGGGACAATACACAACATCAGTTATAGACAGACATACAGATTACAATAGTATTATCAAGATTTACTAAATAGTATATACAATATTTAAACGAAAGTGCCAAGTAGACTTAAAACACTCCAAACACATTCCAAAGATGTTTTTTTTTCCAGTGCCCTTAAAATGAGTTTAAAATCCCCTAGCGTGATCAAGCTGGACAGCTTTAGATCCTGCTGCAGTGTTATAATCTGAGTTAGCTTCAGCTGTAAGGATAATATGTATGGAACATTCATTTGAACGATATTTTGAATGTTATTGGTCCTTGTGTCCGTTTGAATTTTACAAGAATCATTGGGGGAATAAATGGTCTGGTTACACTTTACTTGAAGGTATCTACATAAAAGTGACATGACACTGTCATGAACGTGTCATAAACATTATAAACAAGTCATACACGTTTATGATATAACGCTTCTTTCAGTAAGTGTCATTCGGTTTTTGTCATGACAAGTTAGGGTTAGAGTTCATGTGTCATGACAGTGTCATATGTTCATGACAGTGTCATGTCACTCTTATGTAGATGCCTTCAAGTAAAGTGTTACCTAAATTCTTCCTAAGTATTTCTCCACATCAACAACTAAATAAGCAACCATTAAGGTTTAAGGTTAGAGGAGGAGGCCTCGGGGAAGACCCAGGGCTAGGTGGAAGGGTTATATCTCCACCCTGAACTGGGAACGCCTGGGGATCCCCCAGTCAGAGCTGGTTAATGTGGCCCGGGAAAGGGAAGTTTGGGGTCCCCTGCTGGAGCTGCTGCCCCCACGACCCGACCCCGGATAAGCGGTTGAAGATGCGCTCTGTATCTATTGTTCAGTTCAAACCTCGGAGGATTCTGTAGCTGATCTGCTCGCTCCGGTTCTTGTCTCCGTCTTTGGCGAACACTGGGCCGGGCTCCAGCACCAACGGCCCGTCCTGTGGATTAAAACCATCACACATTTCGTATTCATTCATACCAAGACTTTTTTTTTCTCACAGGGAGACCTGAAATAGCAAAAACATCTGATGAGCCTTCAACATGTGTCGACTCAGGGGAAGTTAGAGAGGAAGTGACAGTTTTCACAGTTTCATCAACACCTCTCTCCACTGAATATGAGTATGAGAATAACTTCCATCTGCCAACTGACTGAATAATCAACATGAGGTTCTGACTAATGTTACATCCATGGACATTGATGAGATTTCTCACTAGAGAGAAAAAGAAAAGAGAGACAAAAAGTAATCGGTTAATCGAGCAGTTGTCAACTATTAAATTAATCGCCAACTATTTTGAGAATCGATTATGAATCGGGTTTTGAAAAGTAACGGGGACATGTGCCACAAATTCTATATCCATATGGGCATTTTGGAGTTTCCTTTTCACCTGAACTGCATGTGTTTACATGTGCTGCGAGGTGAAATATTGTGAATTCAAATCCAGTAAATGACAAAACTCAGATGCTCACCTCCTTCTCGGTGAGGTTGACTTTGCCTCTGTAGCCGGCGCTCACACACAGTTTGGCAATTCCCAAGTTGGTCCTCAAACAAGGCTGAAACCACGGAGGCCGGTTGTCAACGTCCTTCACGTGCACCGTGATGGTGGCCACGGATGTGAAGAAGGGCTCGTCGGAGGCCGAACCCTCCAGCGTGTCCTGGAACACGTGACACATATTCACAGGTCAAAGGTCAGAGACAAGAAGGAAGTTGTTTTTTTATGAATGATGACTGTACCTGCACGTGGAGAACCAGAGAGATCTTCTGAACAACATCGTAGTCCAGGATGCTTTTCACAATTATCTTTGGAGTGTTGATGTTTTCTAGGCGGAAATATTTGTCCTGGTTTAACAGACAGAGAGACAAGAAAGACACAATGACGTTCATAATGATGAACTACACTTAGCAGCATCCTTTAAAACTAAGGTACAAAGTGATTTACATGAAGAAAGAAAAGCGAGATTAAAACATTTCAACAGTTAAATAAAATCTGGAAAATAAAATACAGAAAAGGAAATGGAATAAAATTACACCACAAAAACAATAAAAAAGGAAATAAAATCTTTCTTTTTTAAATATAGGCTTGGAGAGGTGAGAAAGTTGTGGGACATCTGACAGGACAGGAGGGATGTAAGTCACGTCCACATAGGTGTAATTTATTGTGGCAATTAAACCCTTTTCTGATTCTGAGTGTTTGTGTGTGTGCATGTGTTTGTGTGTGTGTGTGTGTGTGTGTGTGTGTGTGTGTGCGTGTGTGCGTGCGTGCGTGTGATTCTGAGTGTTCATAACAATGATGAAGAATATATCTGCAGACAGTGGTTCACATTATGTCTGGCTTGTGATGCATTCAAAACCTTACCCTGAAATAAACGTATGTAAGTATTATCAGCAAAATGTACTTTAAGTAAAAGTAGTCATTGTGCAGTATAATGTCCCCCGTCAGTGTTTTCCTCTTCTATCTGATGTTTCTGGATTAATATTCCTGCTGCATTAATGTGTATGTTGCATTTTACTGCTGTAGATGTTTAAGGTTGTGCTTATTTTGACTCCTTTATATACTATAACGGCTAGTTTAATCTACAGCAATGCATCATGGTCTATAAGATCATCATGTTTTTAGCGTCGCTGTCTTGTGAGAACCACGTATCTCTAAAAAGTGAACTTTTCACGGTGTCAGAAACACATCCCTGTTTTCAGCTTTGTGACGATGCATTTCTCAGCTGATCCCAGAGGCTTTATTTAGCTTAAGAAGGAGAAGAATTTTCTCAACACCTAAAGGAACACTTCATCCTTCAGTTTATCACAAACATTCAACATCGTGAAAAAGTACAATATTTACCTCTGAGATGTAGTGGAGTAGAAGTAGAAAGTTGCATAAAAGTGAAATACTCAAGGAAAGTACCTCAAATTTGTATGTAAGTACTTAAGTAAATGTACCTATTAACATTCCACCACTACCTAAAGTTAAGAATGAACATAAATGCTCAAACATAATTTTGTGTAATGTCATTGTCAAATGTCATTTAAGTTGAATTCTCCCCCAATAGATAAACAAACGTACCTATTTTTTGATTTTTCCGAAACATCTTCTTCTCTAAAACAGTGTTTCTCAAATGACCTAACTGCCAACATTTTCTCAAAAATAGTAGGCCTTCTACTTCAACAGTACATTACAAATAAGTTTTTACAAATAGCTGACTCACTCATTGTCCCTTTTTCTCATCCCAATGGAAAAAAATGGTGCTGCTTATGCTGAGAATGCAGTAACCGTGAACTTTATTCCTGCGTAATTCCTTCAAATGTCACGCTGATCATTTGTGATGTAAATTGGAGGTATTGATGCAACACGGTACACAGACGAACGAACACAGAAAACAACAGCTGATTCAAATAAATAATTTTTTAATTGACATATGAGGGGTTTTTTTTATATTGAAAACCACCCATCTATGCTCCACAGGAAACACTGTTTAACATTTTAAAGTAGGTGTGTGGAAGACTAAGGTGCACATATTAGGCGGGGGGTTTAGGGCTCCTCCCTCAAGAAAATGCCAAGTTTTTTAATTTAAAAACATGCAATTTCACATCATTTTGGACTACTATTATCACCATATCTGTGTCTAAAATGTGGGAAAAGCTAGAGCAGATGATAAATAAACAGTCAAAAAGATTAAAGACAAAACTTGCTAAAGAAGTCCACTGGGGACCAACTACAATCATTAGATCCTAGAAAAATCTTTCAGTTACATTCATTTGGCTAAGGTGGTGCCCAGAACGGCTCGGGTGCTGCACCTAAACCTTATAATGGTAGGTAACCCTGAAAACATAATTTACCAAATCTACTCGCGGACCACCGGGGGTCGCTACTCTTTGAGAAATAATGCTCTGAAATAATAAAAACCAGTGAGTCCAGCATCACTACATGGTTACGTTAGTATTGGTCTTACTGTTGCAGGCTCTAAGCGATAGTACAGCGGCTCTGAATCAACATCCGATGCTTCTATCAGTCCCACGCTGGAGTTGACAGGAAGGAGCTGCAGGAGACATAACTCAGAGTCAACACATCTCCGTTTTGTCCTGGTAATAACATCCGATCTGAGTGATCGGATCACGAGTGGACAGCTCTAAGTTACATTATATCACATGTCATATAGCTGACGCTTTTATCCAAAGCGACTTACAATTGCTGTATATATGTCAGAGGTCACACACCTCTGGAGAAACTAGGGGTTAATTGTCTTGCTCAGGAACACATTGGTTGATGTATCACAGTGGGAAATGAACCCGGGTCTCCCACACCAAAGGCATGCATCATATCCACTCACCACCCAAGTAAATACAGGTGAAAACGCACCCAGGACGCATTGAGATCCAATCACTTAGAGCACATTCAGAGATGGTCTGGGCCACATATGGCCCATACTAGTCTCGCACTGCCAGAAAATTTGTGTCCTGCGGTTGCCTGGAAAAGGCAGCCGCCGGTAGACAATAACCTTATTTTTAGTTTCATAAAACAGGATTTCATTTCCTATACGTTCTTCACAATAAAAGTCCCAGGTTATTTTGTTATTAAAGGACAATTCCAGCGCAAAATGAACCTAGGGGTTAATAACATATGTGTACCGAGCCGACTGTTCTCTGGGACATGTTTTCATGCTAATCAAATGTGTCTCTAGCTTTTAACAAGCTACGGCAAACAGGTGGCTAGCTGCTAATGCTACCTTTTGGGGCAGATGGTAAATGGCTATTTTATATCACTAACAAGGCCCAAAATAGCACCACACTTCAACTGTAGCATAATGAGGGTCCCTACATGTAAACCGAAGCATTCAGAACTTTGTAAGTGTACAGATATATTATAAAGACTCAGTAGCACACAGTAGCTACTGAGTACTGAGTACTGACTACTGAGCTACAGTAGCATTCATGTTTAACTTTGTGTTTGAACTTTGTGATTGAGCTATGCTACTGTAACCAGTAGCATAGCTCAATCACAAATCACAAACCGTTGAAGTGTGGTGCTATTTTGAGCCTTGTTAGTGGTATAAAATAGCGATTTACCAGCGCCAGTAGCGTTAGCAGCTAACCACCCGTTTTAGATTAGCATGAAAACATGTCCCAGAAAACGTTTGACTTGGTACACATATGTTATTAACCCCTAGGTTCATTTTGCGCCGGAACTGTCCTTTAAAAGCTTTTATTATGAGGCAGCAAAATCAGGAAATACGTGAAACACCAGCAACACTCACCTCATTCACTTCCAGTACATAGTGGCTTTGTGCAAAGTTTGGAGGGTTATCGTTCACGTTTTCAACCAGAACTTCAACAGACTCGCTCACCTTGAAGGAAAGAAGCGACCGAATTATCAGAAACAAACACACAAACAAACAAAGAGTGTCTTGACCTTCTCACCACTGTTTAAAATCCATTTTCTTGGTTCACTAGATAATGATCGGCTTCTTTGTTGACTAGCTTTGTTGTGATATTGTGTTGGTTTCACTCACAGATTTGGAGCCATCTCTGCTGCACTGCACCCACACCACCAGAGCTGCACTGTGGAACGACTGACAAAAACACACAGCACTTTTAACATACTTTGACTTCATTTAAACACAAGTACGGATGATAGTTAAGTTGCCATAATTACGTAAATTATTGGCCAAGGAGTTCTCTTGCAGGACATTACATTTCCTTAGATTTCAAATTGATACATGATTAAATATAGTCTTTGCTAAAATTTGATTTGGTTTCATTTTAAAGTTACGGTGATATTTGAACCCTTCATGCTGTTACTACCCGGTTAATTTAAAGGTCCCACATTAAGCAGCTTCAACTTGTCTTCTATTTATAGTGATGTTAAGTAGAGATACTTAGTTAAGGTATTGTTTCATTTTCATTTAGTTTGAGTTGTTCAAATCACATCCTTCTAAAGTCTCGTATCATTTATTCACACAGTTTCAGACTATCTTCAGGAAGTGCATCACAAACTGAACTGGGCCCTGATTGGCTCCCCTCACTGAAGAATCCCTGAAATCTGTCCAATCAGGTCAGGTCAGGTCAGTAAATTATTGAAAGTTCACAGCTACCATACCAAGGATTCTCAAAAACAAAATGCGCCAATGGTATAAAAACGGTACACGAAAAGTGGATGGATATATATAACATAACAGCATAACATATATATATATATATATATATATATATATATATATATATATTACATTTACGTCAATTTATTAATATTTAGTTTTGTTGACATAGATAGATACACAGCTTTACAAATATTAGTTTTGTTAGGCTTATCTGTGTTGCCAGATCTTGCGACAGTTTGTTCCTGAGACAGAAACAGGCTTCGAACAGTTAAAGTTAATTTTCTCCACGTGTCCGTCTGAAAAATGCCATTTTAGTGTCAGAATGTTCTGGAGATATGTGGCTTGTGAAGAATAAATCAAAATGTTACTTTGGTGACTATGGGGTGAAAGAATCACTCATAATCTGTGTTCACGTTCACTTCTCCCATTAGGATAAATACACTCGGAACCTGCTGCTAGTCTCCTAAAGAGGCGTGGCCGTGGCGGAGCCCACGTGACATAGAATCAGCTGATATTAGTTTACTGATATATGAGTATTGTTGTATATTTTGACCGAAAAGCGACAAGACATTGCAGTACAGAAACTGTAAAATGTTCCAATCACAGTACATTTCTTGTCACACACTTAAGGGATCTTTATCAAAGTGTTTGCTCAATGTAAACGACTATCAGCTGATAGTTTCAAACTCTGGCTGTAATCACCTCATAGTCGAGTCCTTTCTTTACCATCAGGGCGTTCCCTTTCAGGTAGAACAAATCTTCAGGGTTCACGGTGACGGTCAGCGTCACATCACTCCCGGAGAGGATTTTTACCACCTGAACGTCGGCCGTGTTGTTTTCTGGGACCGCCACGGGGCCTGGAGGAACCGTGCAGACTGAGAGAGGGGAGAGGCAACGGATAAGTCAGGTTTTAGAGAGTAGAGTTAGAATCAACATCAGGCCTGCAACATTAAAGGTCCAGTGTGTAACATGTTAAGTTGTTCATTATCAAAATCTGTGTTGTCCGTTCACAAACGTGTCCTTTTTCATGAATATTTACCACCACCATCAATTCCAAGTATTCCTTTTGGCTTGAAATTTTACATTTGCATTTGCATGAACTGGGGTAGACGCTCAACATTCATGCGCCCTCTTGAAATATGTTTGCCGGTAAGGGACATACAGGACATACTGCTCCGCCTTTTGCGTTTTCGTGCGATGCTGCTAATGCTGCTAACGGGTATCGTCGCCCCGGCAAGTTTGAAGAAGGAAACATGGAGGAGCACACATACTCAAAATCCAAATTTCAGGAACAGGAGTCTTCTTCTTCACCCAGAAAAAAGAAAAAGGATATTGAAAAGAGCAAGAGACCGGCTTTTTGAAGCGTGAAGGCTACCGTAGCTGTAATACGTACTTTGAACTGCGTGGTGCGAGAGAGCTGATTGCGATATATGATCTCAACGCTAGATGGGAGAAATTCCTACACATTGGACCTTTAAGTCTAGGAGATCTTAATCAAATAAAACGAAGATTTGTGGGAGGAAAAACAGGATTAATCATCTAAAGAGATGAAGATCTACAGTACATGCAGATATGATTATTATAAGTTTGTGTCTCCCTTTAACCCTTGTGTTGTCTTCGGGTCAAATTTGACCCGTTTTCTAAATTTCTATTTTAGAAATATGGATTTCTTTTTAACTACCTAATTTTATTTACCCAAGTTCCAAGATCGGATCTCTACTTTCATTGAATTTTAGGTGTTTTGTTCAAAGTTTTAGCATTTGAAAACGAAATTGAAAGGTTTTTCGAAACAGTATCTTCTCTGAACGTTGATATATAAAAGTCTGCGATGATCCTTCCTTTAATATTAGTCTAAAATAATTCATCATTTCTGCTTTTTTAACTCAAGAATTAGGTATAATTTCATATAAATGAGGTTTATTGACCATGAATTCCAAAAATAAGTGTAAAACTAGTAATAACTTGGTGTTCGTGGTGTGTATAGGCTACATGGTAGTGAAAAGAAGTGTTCAACGGCAAAAAATGCGCCAAAAACATTGAAAAAAGTGCCAAAAGTGTCGAAAAAAGGGACAAAAACGTGAGAAAAAGTGTTGATTTTCAGTTCTGACCCAGGAGGACCTGCGTGCATGGTCCAATGGAAAACAACACAAGTGTAAACATGGGCTGCAATGGGAAATTGGCCTCACTGATTTCAGTATTTTTCAATACTTTCCACCACTTGGATTTCTTAGGACTTTATTTACTTTTATGATACTAGATCAGTTGAAAGAATTTCAATTTGTGTGGGGTCATGTTGCATAATGCCTTTCCTATTTACCTAATCACACACATACACACACACACTGTACACTGGTGGAAGTATAAGTGGCCTACATTTACTCAAGTGCTGTACCCAAGTACCTGTACTTGAGTTTACTTGAGTATTTTCTTTCCATCCCACTTTCTACTTCTGCTCCACTACATGTATCTGATAAGTTAGCTTTAGTTACTTTGATTCTTGAGCAAAACAGTAAAACATTATTTCTAACTTTGAAACTAAACTAAGCGTGCTGCATGGTGGGATGAACCTGTTTATAAATGTTAACCTGTACTAACGTCTTGCGGCTTCCTGTTGTAGCTCTGCATGGCTTCTTGAGAATGCTTATTTTGTTGCTGTTTCTGTCTTAATGGCATCTTGATGTCT
This sequence comes from Sander vitreus, assembly GCF_031162955.1. Classification (NCBI taxonomy): domain Eukaryota; kingdom Metazoa; phylum Chordata; class Actinopteri; order Perciformes; family Percidae; genus Sander; species Sander vitreus. The sequence goes on from NC_135855.1 coordinate 38,153,619, forward strand.
TCTGTATCTAGATGTTAAAGGTGCTGTAGGTAGGATTGTGTGAGCATTGGCAACTTCTCAGTCCCTCCCCCCTTTCAGCTAAAGCACTAAACGGTCTCCTAATCCAAGGAGAATGAATGTTAGTTTTTTTTATGACCTGCTTCATGTAGTTCTACTGGAACATAGGGTCAGTTTCAGCAAATATGACAGAAAGTTAGTTTAATAAGTCTTACCTACTGCACCTTTAATCTTTAGCCCACTAATGTGTGGCTGTTTCCTGTTGCTCTGGTCTCAAAACATCTCGCCAAAGGACTACAGTTGAAAACTAGCCAGCTGGCTAACACTGGCACCTTTACAGAAATGTTGTTGATTGTGTGTTGTCCTAAATAAATAAACAGTCCCTCCAGGATGTTGCGATGTCGCGATCGCGCCGATTCACGCAAATTCAACCAATCACCGCGAATTTGGTGCGACTCGCAATTCTGACCAATCACCGCAACTTTTCTGCACATTTGACCAATAACCTGAAGTTTCCCACGACTTCAACCAATCACAGCAGTCCCACGTGCACTCTGAGAGCCAATGACCAATCGGGAGTGAGAATGGGTTTGTCATTTCCTTGTTTTTGATATGAAGACGAGACGTGTGTGTGACTCATTTACCAACAAAACGTACAGCGAAAGACATTTAACATCAATGTTGACTTTAACGATTTAAAAGTCGCTGAAGTTGCTGCCGTTTTAATCCTGGCTGTCGGCTCTCTGCCGCGGGTCGGGCTACTGCTCCATACCCCCCACGACTGACGCTTCCACACACACACACACACACACACACACACACAACACACACACGGTGGATGTTCTCTTAATACATCCATGGGTGGATGCAGGAGAAAAAGGAGATGAGACGACACGATGACCTAAATTGAGGACAGCTGCACTCGTTATTGTAAGTGCAATGATAAGTTAAAGTCAGTATTATCAAACCGTATGAATGTGTGTCCCAGGCCAGGATAGGAAATGAACTAACAATGTAAAGATCAACAAGCCACTGACACATATGTTCAAATTTGATTGATTCAATAAATTATTATTTTTTGTCTTAAATCCACCAGCCATTTTCATATTATACCAACATTTACAGCATCCTGAGCCTTTTTGGTTACTAGGAAATCTCAGCCCAGAGTAGTTTTATTCTCCCCGTAACAAGTTTCCTTTTGATTTTTAAAGAACTATACAAAAAACGCAACTTTTTGCAACTTTCACTGTCTCCCGCAACTTCTTTGCAACAAACATAAAAAAGACATCGTAACTTTTATCGCAATTTTTTACAAAAGCTCCCTCGAAATCAGGCATTTTGGGCCGCAACAATCTCAAAAAAAGGCCGCGAAATCCTGGAGGGACTGAATAAAAGAGCCCGATATAAACTATATAAAAAAATATAATAATAATGGTTTGACACAGGCCCCTCCACAAGGTAGGGCCAAAACATTACAGTAGGCTGTAATAAAACACAACCTGCCACTTGATATTGTACTTAAAGGGATAGTTCAACATTTTGAGAAACATTGACTTTCTGGTGGAGAGTTACTGTAGATAAGAAGACACTTCATGTCTGTACGGTGCAGCGGTGGAAGAAATATTCAGATCCTTTACTTAATAATAATAAATTGAATTTATATAGCGCTTTTCACGAACTCAAAGTTGCTTTACAGGGTACAGATAATAGAGACAAACAAACTTTATAAAAAAAAAGATTCAGGCACAGATGAAAAGGGGAGGGGCGTGGGGCTAGGGATAGGCAGTGGTGAAGAGATGGGTCTTGAGGCAAGAGTAAAAGTACTAATACCACACTGTAAAAAATATTCTGTTACAAGTACATCAGTATCATCAGGAAAATGTAAATAAAGTATTAAAAGTACTCAATGCAGAAAAATCCTCATATTTTTGAAACTGGAAAGGATCCAAACAGTTGTGTGTTTAATCAGCTAATCATTACAGCTGGACTCGTAGGCCATTATATTGTTGAGTAGTTTCATTTATAATAAAACATCAGATGTTATAAATTACCACCCGTTCTCACTCTGAACTCGCAAAATATGGATGCTTAGGCAGTGGCTCTCAGCGTCAGATGCGACGCAAAAATCACCCTTCATTGGTGTGTGGAACGCTCTGGGCAGAGCAGCAGCTACGCGGCGCTTTAAGATGACATAGTATTAAGAGAGACAACGATAGCGAGTAGTATGAAAGACTGGAATTCAGCGTAGGGAGGGTGGTTGGGGTGGTGGATGGGTCAAACAACACAGGACTTTCCCTTTGTGCCCAGCGTGTCACTTTTCCTTAACCCAACTGTCCCGTTCATGTCCCGCGTGTCACATAAACGTACTTTTTATAAGCCCACCCAACATTTTTTCCTAAACCTAACTGCGTCAAAAGTGACAACAATAGTCCCGACCCAGCACGTTTAAATAAAGCGAGTTTAGATAAAGTCTTAATTTTAATGTGGAAAGTAACTAGTAACTAAAGCTGTCAGCTAATGAATGTAGTGGAGTAAAAAGTACAATATTTCTCTCTGAAATGTAGCGGAGTAGAAGTAGAAAGTGGCATGAAAAGCAAAGACAAGTAAAGTACAAGTACAGTAATCACGACTCAAAGTTGTGTGAAGTAAAACTAAAGTAACGGTGACACTTCTGTATTTTCTTTGTTAAAGCATTAGTTTCTAACTTGGGGCTCAGGAACCTTTAATGGGTCCCAAAAGCAGACCAGATGATAAAATGGATAAGAAAGAAAAAATTAAATTTCAGTTGCATGAAGTCCATTTTCTGTTTGTTTTTTTGGTGTAATTTCATGTTTTTTTTTGTGGTGACATACTGAATTCTTTGACTTCTTCAGGCCTTAAAAATCCCTTGGAAAAGGAAAACATCTTCTCTTTTCCTTATGGATCACAAGTAGACATAGGGTCCCTAAAGGTTGGGAACCCCTGCTTTCTCACTGTCTTTCTCACTGGCTCTCAGTTATACAGTATCTTGTTTGTTTAAGCTGCACAATAACTTAATCCAAACCTGCTGATGAGTCAAATCTTTACGTAGGTTACGTAGTTACATAGGTTTATGTCAAGTCTGAATGTGATTATTTCATTGGTCTGCTATGTTGTGCTTTATTTTAGTGTTTCTTTCATGCTGCACTGAAATCAAATCCCACAACTTAAGTTGTGTGAAGTAAACATAAATTAACCCTTTGAGAGGCTTCTATTTTTCTAAAGCATTGGATCCCAACCTGGGGGTCAGAACCCCCCCCAATGGGCCACAAGATCTGATCTGAGAGGGGGGTCACCAAATGAATAAAGGAATATAAAAAAAAGAGTATTTCAGTTGCACAGAGTTCATTTCCTTTCACTTTAGTGTAATTTCTGCGTTTTTCGGGTGAAATACTGAATCCTTTGACCTCTTTAGGTCTCTAAAAATCATTATGAGGGACCACAAGTAGACATAGTGTCCCTAAAGGTTGGGAACCACTGCTTTAAAGGAGCAAAAAAATTGAAAACATCAACTGTTTCTTTCTCCCTGGCTCTCAGCAGCCTCATCAACATCCACATCCCTCCATGCCCTCGACAGATGACACCCTGCACAGAAATCAGAGCTCTACTCACGTCTTTCAGCCGGACAAACTGTACAAAAGCAGACGACGACGACGAAGACGCATCCGAGGAGAACGTTCACAGGTTTGTTCTTCGATTTCAGTTCCATGTCCTGATTTCAGACGCACTAAACAAATGAAGTCCCAGAGGAGGATGAGGAGCCCGTGGTACCAGCTGGTACTCGTCCACATAATGCCCCGTCTGTGCTGCCCGGCGAGTGGGAGTCGACTACAGTTGCAATGTTTGTGACTTCATCTTACGGGCACATATTGCACTAAGCGCCTGCCAGCAGAGGATTCGCAGCCTCCTACTAAAATACTTGCATCTGTTTTAGCTGGATGGGCCAAATTGAATTGGTGGCCCTAATGCATTCTGGGAGGAATCCAGCACAGGAACGCTGGCAGCTGAAAACATTTCTCACATAAATACTCTTCAGGTTAGACCTGTTAAAGACCTATTACTGCACAGAAATAAACATACTAACACAAGTACATTTACTCAAGTAGTGTAGGGAAGTAGAAATTCAAGATACTTGTACTTTAGTATTTCCATTTTATGTAACTTTATACTTACTTCTCTACATCTCAGAGGTAAATATTGTACTTTGTACTCTACTACATTTGTCTGACATCTTTTCAGGTGACAGGTTTTTCGTCCCCTTCCTCTCCAGAGAAAACCATGTATCTCCAGATGTTGAATGTTTGTGATAAACTGAAGGATTCCTTTATGTGTTGAGTAGATTAAGCTAAATAAAGTCTTTAAAAAGCCTCTGGGATCAGCTGAGAAATGCATCGTCACAAAGCTGTAAACAGGGATGTGTTTCTGACACCATGAAAAGTTTAAAACTTGTTTACGTGGTTCTCACAGGACAGCGACGCTACAAACATATACTGTATAATGATCTATATAGACTACATAGACCAGTGGTTCTCAAACTGTTTTCAATAATGTACCTCTTTTGAATTGTTTCTTTAAGCCAAGTACCCCCTGACCAGCGCTAATCATTTTTGGTAGAAAAAAAAGTTTATATAAAGAGGAACAGTACAGCGCTGTCAGCGATACATTTACTAAACAACTGCTTGTAACTGAAAAAAACATTTAAATGCTGATGAGAAAAGGAGACAAATACTGTAAACAAAACCTTGGAAAAAGATAGTAGAAAGAAGGAAGGAAGGAAGGCAAGAATAGGTCGAAAATAGTATCGAAAACTTCAAAAACAGTGACATAACTTCGAAAAAGCGAGAAACTTGTAAAAAGTAGAAGGAAGGAGGCAAGATTAGGTCCAAAGAAGGCGACACAAATGTCACATAAAGAGGAACAATGTTCTGGACAACAGCCTTGTAACTATTAAACATTTTGTTAAATATCTCACGTACCCCATGCAGTCCTCCAAAGTACCCCTAGGGGTACACGGACCCCCATTTGAGAAACACTGTTATAGACCATGATGCACTGCTGTAGATTAAACTACCTAACATTATATAAAGGAGTTAAAATGAGCACTTCGCGGGCACCTGGATAGCTCAGATGGCAGAGCAGGCGCCCATCTATATAAAGGTTTACTCAACGCAGGGGGCCTGGGTTCAACTCCAACCTGTGGCCCTTTGCTGCATGTCTCTCCCCCTTTGATGTCTTCAGCTGTCCTGTCAAAATAAAGGCCTGAAATGCCCCAAAAAATATCTCTAAAAAAAATGAACAAATCTTCCACCACTGCCTGTACAACTACAGTGACCAGCTGTTTTAGGAAATGACCAACACTTTAAAAAAAATAAACTATTTATTTGTGTTTTGAAAGATTTTCGTCTTCAGTAGGAACCAATACTCTGCTGCACAGACAGGAAGTTGGACAGTGTTGACAGATGGACGAACACTTTGTTCTTTTCATGGTATTTGTTGACAATAAAAAAAAATAAAAAAAAAACATAATGCCAGCTTTATCCTCCATTTTATCAGTGATAGATGATATTGATCTGCTGACAACCAAACACAAGCACAAATTCAAGTTTCAAAAATGATTTCCTCTCCTTCCTGTCTGATCCCTCGCTCAGTAATAATGACACAAAGTTACGCTGGCACAAACTGGGACACATAACGGCTTCACATGTGGACAAGGCACCACTGTGCGCACACACACATAAACACACAACACACACACACACACACACACACACACACACACACACACACACACACACACACACACACACACACCATCTCCTCTGTGTGGGAACAACAAGCTCACAGTGTCATGATGTTACATGAAGCCCATACATAATGTTTCCATGCAGAGATGCTCCTCACTAACACTGAACACACACACACACACACACACACACACACACACACACACACACACACACACACACACATAGTGCATGGCACTATCTTTGTGGGGACCCGTCATTGACATAATGCATTCCCTAGCCCCTTACCCTAACCTTAACCATCACAACTAAATGCCTAACCTTAACCCTTACCCTCACCCTAACCAGAACCTCATTCTAACCCTAATCCTAAAACCAAGTCTTAACCCTCAAACAGACCTTTAAAGTTGTGGGGTTCAGCATTTTGGCCCCACAAAGCTGTCCGGACCCCACAAGTATACTGTATTCTCGTTTTTTTTAGTTAAACAAGAACACACACACACACACACACACACACACACACACACACACACACACACACACACACACACACACATACACACACACACACACACACAAACACACACAGCTTCTCCCTGTGCTGCTTTCCCATCTGACCACTGGGAGGAGCCTTAACATCAGCAACTGTCAGCTCCTCGATTTCAATTTCCAATACAACTTTATTTTTCCTGGCAAGGACCAAGTATGCAGCAGCTTGAACAAATACACACAAAATAAACAGGTTAGTAAGAAAGAAAGAACACTAATAACCACTCAAAACAATTGAAGGCTGTAAGTTTAAAAACTAAATGTGGAATTGATAATACATCCATTCATTATAAATATACAGTAAATATCCAAGTCCAAGTCTTTATATAAGCATTTTTTTAAACGTCAATGGAGCAATTGAACGGGTAAAATCACTTCTGGAACCAAAGCTGTTCAAAAACCTCTGACAATACTTCCTGTATTCTACCTGTACATATTTGAGCAAGCCAAAAACATAGAAATAAAAGCCAAATGTTTCATGTTATAGTCCAGAATGCCATATTTTTATATAACTAAGGATAAGAAAGCAAAATTATTGGTATTTTTCATCCATAACAGTTTGGTTTCTAAGAAGCATTTCAGCATCACATGGTATGGCTTTAAACTTTTGTTCTTGTCTGTGTTTATGAAACTTTGGACTTGTAACTGACCCATTTTTATATAAAAATGGTGATGTAATTGTGACTTGGGGTTGGTGGGGTTTAGCAGGGAAGCTAATCTCATTAGAGACCTACTTAATAGTGTTAATAGTGTTCTTGTTCCACATAAAGCAGACAGAGAGAGAGAGAGAGAGAGAGAGAGAGAGAGAGAGAGAGAGAGAGAGAAGCTGGGCCCTAGCAGTAAATATAAAGAAAACTAATGTCATGATCTTTCAAAAGCGCCCCAGATTTATAAACCTCTGACATGTAGTGGAGCAGATGCATGAAATTGAAATACTCTAGTCCCTCGAAATTGTACTTAAGTAGAGTACCTTAGTAAATGTACTTGGTTACATTCAGGGGCTAAATTGGCGCCGGAACGATCAGGAATGGCGTTCTGGCACCTTCGATTATAAAATGAATATATATAATTTGCCGTTTCATACATTATGTGTCAACAGAGTTCATTTTTCGTGTCATGCAGCCTGTCGTTCCTCCCAGCTGATGCCGGCGAGTCAGTCAAATAATCCGAGAGTAATGTCACCCCTCGACCCGCCACCCATTCTCATCCCTTCCCTTGAGTTTGTTCACTCGCAGATAAACCAATATTAGTCTATATCCACGACGTTCCACTTCCGGGATTGCTCCGATGCCGCTGGAAATTCCACTGGATGTCCGTAACCTTCCTCTTTCTTTGTGTTGGCGTTCTAAACTCCGGTGGATTTATGAGGACTATGGTTAACTGCTCCTCAGATCTCTGCAGGGTAAATCCAGACAGCTAGCTAGACTATCTGTCCAATCTGAGTTTTCTGTTGCACGACTAAAACTACTTTTGAACGTACACATGTTCCATCAAAACAAGTTCCTTCCCGAGGCTATTTTGCAGAGGCGCCGTCTCTCCTTCCAGCGCTTAGCGCCGCCCAAGACGATTATGATTGGTTTAAAGAAATGCCAATAAACCAGAGCACGTTTTTCTCCCATCTCAGAATGCTGTGTGGACTAGACAGACCTTCCTCTGTAGCGCTGTGGAGGAAGGTCTGGCAATGCGAGACTAAACCAAGATAGACTCACGGCGCTCAGCGTCATCTAACGTGAGCTATCTAACGTTAACGTTTCAATTCAATTTCCATTCAATTTTTCAATTCAATTTTATTTAGAGTGTCAAATCATAACAGGAATTATCTCAGGACACTTTACAGATAGAGTAGGTCTAGACCACACTCTATAATTTACAAGGACCCAACAATTCCAGTGATTCCCCCAAGAACATGCATGAATGCGTAAATGCGACAGTGGCAAGGAAAAACTCCCTTTTAGGAAGAAACCTCGGACAGACCCAGGCTCTTGGTAGGCGGTGTCTGCCGGTGCCTGTCTGGGGGTATGATGAACAATGGCCATAATAGTCACAATAAAGATATTGTAATAGTTATAATAGTTCATGGTGTCGTAGAGCACAGCAGGACGTAACAGGGCGTGGCAGGGCGGTGGCATTGCAGTGCGTAGCAGGGTGTAATAGGGCACAGCAGGGCGTAGGGCAGGACCACGGCGACAGCTGCCACCATGATGTAGGTGCCATCATGATCCAAGATGATGATGCTGGGCGGAAAAAGAACATAAGGACTCCGGGGAACAAGCTCCCCGGAGCTATGTTAGTAACAAGCATTTCTGTGACACGAATACACACAGATGGAAAGAGAGAGGAGAGAGAAGCTCAGTGTGTCCAAGGAGGTACCCCAGTAGTCTAGAACTATAACCGCATAACTAAGAGCTGCAGAGAAGGGGAGATAGGGAGGCTGTGTTCTGTGATTGTGGCTACACACCTTCCTCCGCCGGGTCTAGGCTAACGCTGCGACTCATTACTCCCTAAGTATATGTAAGTTTTCTATGGGGAGAAGCAGAGATAGGGTGGGGGTGCGCCATGACTGTGGCTACACACCCACCCCCGCCGGTCTAGGCGAATGCTGCAACTCCTCATACCCTAAATATAGTAAGCTTTCTATGAAGAGAAGCCGAGATAGGGAGGCAGTGCGTCATGACTGTGGCTACACACCGTCCCCCCCGTCGGTCTAGGCGGACGCTGCAACTCCTCACTCCCTAACTATAAGCTTTATTGAAGAGGAGAGTTTTAAGTTTACTCCTAAAGGTGGTGACGGTGTCTGCCCCCCGAACCCAGACTGGGAGCTGGTTCCACAGGAGAGGAGCCTGATAGCTGAAGGCTCTGGCTCCCATTCTACTTTTAGAGACTCTAGGAACCACAAGTAACTCTGAATTCTGGGAGCGCAGTGCTCTAGTGGGACAATAAGGTACTATGAGCTCTTCTAGATATGATGGTGCTTGACCATTTAGAGCTTTGTAGGTCAGGAGAAGGATTTTAAATTCAATCCTGGATTTTACAGGAAGCCAATGCAGAGAAGCTAATACAGGAGAAATATGATCTCTTTTCTTAGTTCTTGTCAGAACACGCGCTGCAGCATTCTGGATCAGCTGGAGAGTCCTAAGAGTTTTATTTGAGCATCCTGATAATAGGGAATTACAATAGTCCAGCCTGGAAGTAAGAAATGCATGGACTAGTTTTTCAGCATTGTTTTGAGACAGGATCTTCCTAATTTTGGCAATGTTACGAAGGTGAAAAAAGGCTGTTCTAGAGGTTTGTTTTAAGTGGGCGTTAAAGGATATATCCTGATCAAAGATAACTCCTAGATTTCTGACAGTAGTGCTGGAGGCCATGGCAATGCCATCTAGAGTAATTATATCTTGGGATAATGATGTTCGGAGGTGTTTAGGGCCCAGCACAATAACTTCAGTTTTGTTTGAGTTTAACATCAGGAAATTGTAGGTCATCCATGATTTGATATCTTTAATGCATACTTGAAGTTTAGCTAACTGACTGGTTTTGTCTGGCTTGATTGATAAGTATAATTGGGTGTCATCCGCATAACATTGAAAGTTAATTGAGCGTTTCCTAATAATATTGCCTAGAGGAAGCATATACAAGAAGAAAAGAATTGGTCGATCAGAGAAATAGGACTTAAACCAGCTTAGTGCGATTCCTTTAATGCCAACTACATGTTGCAGTCTCTGTAAAAGGATGGTATGGTCAATAGTGTCGAATGCAGCACTAAGATCTAATAAGACAAGTATGGAGACAAGTCCTTTGTCAGCAGCAATTAGAAGGTTGTTAGTAATATTCACCAGTGCCGTCTCTGTGCTATGATGCTTTCTAAATCCTGACTGAAAGTCCTCAAATAGACTATTCCTATGTAAAAAGTCACATAACTGATTAGCGACTACTTTATCAAGGATCTTGGAGAGAAAGGGAAGGTTAGATATAGGTCTATAGTTGGCTAAGACCTCAGGATCGAGGGTGGGTTTTTTCAGAAGAGGTTTTATCACAGCTACTTTAAATGACTGCGGTACATAACCTGTTAATAAAGACATATTGATCATATCTAGTAATGAAGTGTTAACCACAGATAACGCTTCTTTAAGTAGCCTCGTTGGGATGGGGTCTAATAGACAGGTAGATGGCTTTGCTGAAGAGACCTTTAGCATTAATTGTTGAAGGTCTATAGGAAAAAAGCAGTCTAAGTATATGTCAGGTCCTGTCCTTCTTTCTAGCACTCCTGCATTCAAAGGTGAACCGTTGAATTCCATCCCTAATTGTTATAATTTTATCATTAAAGTGCCCATATTATGCTCATTTTCAGGTTCATAATTGTATTTTAAGGTTGTACCAGAATAGGTTTACATGGTTTAATTTTCATCTCATTTTCATTTTCACCATATTTTTGTTGTACTGCACCGCTCTCTCTCACTGCTGCAGATCCTCTTTTCACCTGGTCTCTGTTTTAGCTACAGAGTGAGACCTCTTTTCTTCTTCTTCTTCTGTACTATCTTTGATTGCACATGTGCAGTAGCTCAGATGTAGATCATGTCAGCTAGCTAGCTCCATAGACAGTAAAAGAAAGGCTGTTTCTCCAACTTCAGTCAGTTACAAGGCAGGATTAGCTGGGAGATTTCTTCTAAATGAGGGCGCACATGGAAGTAGTTCTTTTGTAGCTTATGGTGAACTTGTGTGTGTTGTAACAGTGCTTTGCTTGATTGAGAACGAGGTAGCATTAGCGTTAGCATTAGCGTTAGCATGCTAACGCTAACGCTACGAGCTAACGGTTGCGGTTAGCCAGCTCGTTTCTGGCTAACCGCGTTTCAGCTGTTCAAAATTTTGAACAGCTCACCCAGAGACTGAAGGCAGGACACATTCAGAAACCGTATCTCATTCAAAACAGCATGGATGGATTTTTTTCAAAGTTTGTATGCGTGTGGAAGCACCAGAGACACAAAAGAACACCTCAAATCCCAGAAAAAGTGTTTTTTTCATAATATGGGCACTAACCCTAACTCATGAAGTCGTCACTACTAAGAGCTAGGGGAATAGATGGCTCAGTAGAGCTGTGGCTGTCAGTCAGCCTGGCAACAGTGCTGAAAAGAAACCTTGGGTTGTTCTTATTTTCTTCTATTAATGATGAGTAATAGTCTGATCTGGCATTTCTGAGGGCTTTCCTATATGTTTTCAAACTGTCTTGCCAATCTAAACAAGATTCTTCCAATTTGGTGGAACGCCATTTACTTTCAAGTTTTCGTGAGATTTGTTTTAATTTGCGAGTTTGGGAGTTATACCAAGGTGAGTTATACCAAGATGCTAGTTTCCTTTGCTTCATCATCTTCTTTTTGAGGGGAGCAACAGAGTCTAAAGTCGTCCGTAGGCAGGCTGAAGCACTGTCTACAAAATTTGGGAGGAACTAAAGTTAACATAAAGGTCCTCTGTTATATTAAAGCACGACATTGAGTTAAATGCTGTTGGAATATTTTCCTTAAATTTAGCTATAGCACTGTCAGATAGGCATCTAGTGTAGAAGGTTTTATTTAATTTCGTATAGTCGGGTAGTAAGAATTCGAAAGTTATTAAAAAATGGTCTGATAATAAGGAATTCTGTGGAAATACTATGAAATCTTCAGTTTTGATGCCATATGACAGCACAAGGTCGAGTGTGTGGTTAAAACAGTGCGTGGCCTCATGCACACTCTGACTGAAACCAACTGAATCTAGTAGTGAGTTGAAGGCAGTACTAAGGCTATTGCTGATCTGATTTTAGGACTACACATGACAAAAACTCTGAGAATTCAGATAAAAATTCTGAATACCGGCCTGGCACTCGGTAAACAACAACAAATATAATTGGCTGTAATGTTTTCCATATCCGATGTTGAAGATTAAGAACAAGACTTTCAAATGAGTTATAATTTAGTTTAGGTTTAGGATTAATTAACAGGTTTGAGTCAAATATGGCTGCAACTCCCCGTCCTCGGCCTGAGCCTCGTGGAATTTGAGTATTAATATGACTGGGAGGAGTGGCTTCATTTAGACTAACATATTCTTCATGTCCCAGCCATGTTTCACTAAGACAGAATAGATCAATTTGATATCTGATATCAAATCGTTTACCAATATTGCTTTAGAGATCTAATATTTAATAGTCCACATTTGATTCTCCTATTCTATTCTATCGTTGCAGTGGTTGTTTTAATTCCAATTAGGTTGTTAAGTATAGCACCTCGTTGGTTTACGTTTGATTTTACCGATCTCAGTCGGGGGACAGACACCGTAGTTATGGGATTATGAATGGGTGGCTGCTCCAAAGGAAGCACAGAGGAGCGTGTAGCGCTGTACCTGTGATTACTGATATTATTGATTCTTACTGAAATGATATAGCTGGTCTGTGGGATAGCAGAGTTATTTGTAAAGGAGTGAGAGCTTATGGGAGAGTGTGACTGGGAAGTGTGCTTGTGCGTGTGTTTACGGGGTGCAGACAGTCATACTAAGGTCTTGGTCTGCACGGCGTGCCGCAGATTCTCACATAGCATCTGGCTGCCGCGTCTATTGGGATGACTCCCGTCCCTGCTGAACAGGGAGCCACGTTCCCAAAACAGATTTCACCTCTCACTATTGATGGTCTACTAGTATACAGATATTTTTGGAAAGGATATTCTAATCCATCAACCTCTTTCAAATATGTAGAAATAAAGAAATAATTAGCCAATATTGTTTGATTTGTTTACACCGTCAAAGGAAAATAGGCTCATTACGCGGACTCCAAACACGTGTTTGGAGTCCTTTTTGGCGTTTTAGTGTGGGCGCAGAAATGTTGTCAAACTAAGCTTGTGTGGACAGAATCTGGCCTGAGGCATAAGACATGATGCTGTGATCTGAGGATCAACACTGATTGGCTGCAATTAAACTTTGAAATTAAACTCTGAAATCTGTCCCGTTCTTGCATCGTGCTCCTGCCTGACCTGCGTCTTTAGTGACAAGTCACCTGTGGCTGACCCTGTGACATCACACGCTGAGGATTATGGGACGCAAGTCTGTCACAGGGGTGTGACGACATGGGAAACAAGTGTGAATGACAAACTGAGCGTCTGCTGAGTCTGATAAGCTTTAAAACACACACACACACACACACACACACACACACACACACACACACACACACACACACTCTCACCAGCATAAAACAAGCAAAACCCAAATTGTCTGTGCTGCTGACCTTTGACCAACAGAGCAGCAGGAGGGGGTTGTTGCTTTTCATTCATTCGTGCCAGTTTAGCAGGTGACTTTAAAGCTATAGTGTGTAGTTTCTTTCGCCCCCATGACAAATTCCAAGTCATGACAAAAAAACTGTCGGCGCGTCCACATGATACAAGTCTTACGTGACCACGCACCACCCCCACCCCTCCTCCACACAGTTGCAAGTAGCCAAGGAGGACACGGAGGATTAAAAAAACATCATGGACTCTTCAGAAGAGGTCATCATCTTCACTTCTTTTCTCGCGTTTCTGCGCGGGAAAGTCACCGGATGCCACAATCTTCTGAACATAGGCATACTGAGAAATCCAGAGAGAGCTGTGTGGAGCTGATAGTCTTAATTAGCTTTGTAGCAACTCATTTGGCAACGGCTTGAATGTAACAGACGTTCATTAATATCAAAAAGTTACGCACTAAAGCTTTAAAGTGGCTATAATCAATATTTTGATTATATGATATGATGAACAGGGAAACACTCAAGCTGTTCTCATGAACCATTCATACATTTAGGTACAGAAAAGAACAGCAACACACAGAGAGCAGACAACATGACAGGCTTTATCCTGGAAATGTACTTCCATTGATTCAGACTGAAGCTGTGTTCGAAATCGTTCCCTATCACGGAAATAGTGCACTATATAGTATAATTCGAACACAGCTTAAATGTATAACAGAGTGAATTTGAAATAATTTGGTATCTTCTTCTTATATATCAACTCGAATATGTCAGTGTGTTCACATCCACATTTTTATGCACATCATTTGCAAAACTTAGTGGAAACAAAAAAGTTTTTACGTTTGGCAGAGGTGGAAAACTTGGTGTATAGGAAGCAACATGCAGCAAAGTACAACGTAACCCACAAATAAATAGTGATGTACATAAGCGTCACTGAAGAGCTGAAGACATCAGAAGTGTGGAGCGATGAGGAGACAGTCATCTTTCTCACATTAATACATGAAACATATATTTACATGATGTTTTCTACTTTGTTTTCTACTGTTTAAGGTTCGACTTACTTACATAGTCCAATATTCTTCTGCAGTGGTTTATGGGCAACACAAACTGTTTCTCTAGATGAACCGACTAATATTCACTGGAAGGAAACCCGCGTTAATTCCTTTTTTGTGTGCAGATTTTCCGGAAATTCGGTTAAAATTTTGACAGAAACTTGAAACTTGTTTCTGCCCCAAAGTGCCCTAAAAATAAGTTGTCCAAAAGTAGTTTTAGTCGTGCAACAGAAAACTCCGATTGGACAGATAGTCTAGCTAGCTGTCTGGATTTACCCTGCAGAGATCTGAGGAGCAGTTAACCATAGTCCTCATAAGTCCACCGGAGTTTAAGGGGACTTTCACACCTACCTTGTTTGGTCCGGACTTTCGGACTTTTCAGTTTGATCCGAACCAAAATTACAAGTGTGAAACCTCCCCCGGTCCACGGTCCGGACCAAGCGGCCGAAATTTGGTCCGACCAAATGAGGTGGTCTTGGTCCGGATCAAACTGAACCATGGTCTGGTTCGTTTATAGTGTGAAAGCATTTTTTGGATGGTTCGGACTTTCTGACCAAATACAGGAAGCTCTGGCAGGCTATCTTGGGGTTATAAGACCGGGGAAGCTCCTTTAAGGAACAGCTCAGTGCTTAGTTTGTAGCCTACGTGAGAGAGAGTGTGCAGACAGTTGTCGGCTAGCAGAGATGTTCACAAGTCATTTGTTGCAAGTCCAAGTCAAGTCTCAAGTCTTTGAGCTCAAGTCCAAGTCAAGTCTCAAGTCTTTGAGCTCAAGTCCAAGTCAAGTCTCAAGTCTTTGAGCTCGAGTCCAAGTCAAGTCTCAAGTCTTTTGCCACAAGTCCAAGTCAAGTCTCAAGTCTCTGGCCGTCTGATCTGTCCCTAACACTGTATTGTTAAATCTTATGAATTCAAAGCATGTCCTGTAGCTACCATCCAGACAGTACAGTATCAAAATCAGTTGTAGGATAACCTTATGGGGTCTATTTAACACATCCCTCTAGACCTCGGACCTGGTGAAATATTAACCTAAGTCTGTCACATCATATGGATACAATGATAAAGATACAATTTGCATGTTCCCAGCATTAGCACAACACTTTGCGATGGTTAGCTTGTTACCTGTGATTATATATGCTAAATGTAACGTCTCTTTCACTCAAAAAAATGTCTAATGTCGAAGTGGAAATCAAGAGAATAGTGGCAGCGCCACACCAGTTACAGAACAACATGCATCTCAGTGTCAGTCCAAATTACGGACAATAAGCAGTATGAACTCACTGATGTAACGCCATTTATTTTCTAAGTGTTAGTACGCTCAGTGAAACTGAGTCCAGCACTCAGAGGAGGAGAGGTTAGTGAGGCCAGCGTCTCCACGGCAGGTGACAGTGTGCACGGATCCGCTGCGCCACACATGGATGAAATAATGAAATAGTAAATAGGACTACAGTAACAGAATTATGTGCAGAATTAAGACAGTCAAGACGGCCCAGTGTTTGGTGGACCGGGTACACCTTGTTCACTTAATAGCCTACAAATCATCCACGGGATCAAATACGCATCACATGAGTTTGCCCCCCCGACACAGCATTTGTTCCTGGGGAGATGGATCCGTGCGTCCCGCCTCCTGCGTGCCATGGATGTCTGAGCCTCAGCAACCACTAACTATAAGATACAATGTGCCTGTTCCCAGCATTAGCACAACACCTTGCAATGGTTAGCTTGTTACCTGTGACGATATATGCTAACTGTAACGTCTCTTTTCACATTAGTGTGTGAGTGACTGACCTATCTGGGTGCGTTTTGAGATGCCTGATGAAGTCCGACGTTGTTGATCCAGCATCATTTATCTTGGTGCCACACTTTGCATGTAGCTGTTAGCTTACTGCCACTGTTTACGAAGTTATTGAAAGCAAAACTAATGAGAAAAGGCAATGCATTTTTTGATATGTGAGTGCGCGCACATAGGCGCATGCGTTACGTTGCACATTATGGCAAAGGGCAGGGGACATGCAGCTCGTCATACGTTTCCCCGTATATGCGCCAATAAAAGAAAATAGAAATACATGAATACATTTTGATTTAAAAAGCAATAATTGCATGAAAACAGGTTGTTGACGAGTCTCGAAGCTCGAGTCCGAGTCTTTTTGGTCGAGTCGCAAGTCATGTCTGAAGTCTTTTGGGTCGAGTCCGAGTCAAGTCTGAAGTCAGCTGTTTGTGCGACTTAAGTGCGACTCGAGTCCGAGTCTCAGACTCAAGTCCCCATCTCTGTCGGCTAGCAGAGCAGAATATAAATCAGCAGTTTACTTGTTAAGTGGTTGGCCTCGTAAATGTACAGTGTAGGTTTCCGTTTGTCTCTAAATAAATGCTCCAGATAGAAAGTTCCTGTGTCTTGCTTCTCAACATCACAACAAAACAAAAAGAGCCGCGGCAGTAAGGGAGAGCAGCAGTCAGTTGAAAAAACTCCGACACAGAGAGAGGATACGAGAGGACGGGGAAGCCCATCTACAAACCAATCAATTATAAGTATCTGGAAACGCAGCTCACGTATGTGATGACGGCAGGACGTAGCGCTTGCATAACTGCAGTGTGAAACCAAAACTTACTGGATCAAATGTATACAATGTAACAAAAACATGAACCTTGGTCCGGACCTTGGTTCGGACTTTCAGGTGTGAAAACGCCCTAAAATGCCAACACAAAGAAAGCCCAAGGTAACGGATATCCGGCCTAAATGAGAGATATCTGGTGGATTTTCCAGAGGCCACGGAGCAATCCTGGAAGTGGAACGTCAAGGATATAGACTACAGAATGAACAGAATGGGTTTAAAAATAGAGTTACCGGTATAAAAGAGAAGTCATTAATAATTGATGGTTTCTTCTTTTAACCTATATTAATAAAACCAGCTGAGGGTTGAACTTCAAAGGATCTGATCAGCAGCGAGCTCCCAGCATGCACTGCAGGATATCATTTTTCTGTCACAGTGTTGAGAGGCGTCCACTAAATATCAGCTAAAATATTGAATGTCAGGTTTTAATGTTCGGTGGCGAGGACAGAGAGGCGATAACTCTTGTTATGATTTGATAGGATGAATAAAATGTTATTGAATAGTGTGTCTTTATTTTCTTCGAATGTGTCTTTATTTGCTCTGCCATGTGTCTGACAATATTTTTTGGGGTGTCTTTGGAGTGTTTATTGTCTTTATCTCTTTTGCTGTTATTTATCTGGTCATTAATCTTCATTATGTTTTTTTATTATTATTATTTATTATTTTCACCTTTAGAGGTGAGGCAACACATTAAGAACAACTTCTTATTTACAATGGTGGCCTGACAAGCGACAAAGCCACTTAGGGGGAAAGGAAGGAGGGCTAGATAAAATACATTAGACATATATACAGTTTAAAATGACATAAAATAGCATTTAAAGTAAGAACTAAAATTGCCAATGAGAACACAGACAATCAATCAATCACAGTCAACAAGTATAACAAGAAAAGTGCACAGGCGGTATTATATCTATGGGTACACGGGTACACGGGTACAAGGGTGCAAGGGGGAATGAGAAAAGGAGAAGCCTTAGAAATGTGTAGCTGAGAAATTATGATGTAGAAAGCAACTGCATATTTTGGAAAAAGTGGTCAAGTTTATCCCTGGGAAGCTCACCATCTTCCTCTCCACACACACTCACACGCACACTCACACACACACACACCTTAGTAATTAGCCATGTCCCATCAATCTGCTCCTATTTATAGCCTGTGAATGGAACAAGGTCCTTCTCCTGCTGCCGTGCGTGTGTGTGTGTGTGTGTGTGTGTGTGTGTGTGTGTGTGTGTGTGTGTGTGTGTGTGTGTGTGTGTGTGTGCTGCAACGTAACAAAGCCAAGACAGACTGACCTGTAAAAACTGTGGTGAAGTGGCAGGAACACACCTGAAGAGGATCCAATGGCGCTTAAAGGGATATTTCACCGTTGGAAAGATGAATATATCTTTAAATTGGGTCACTTATGTAGTAGAAATGTGAATTTTTTTTTTTAGAAATTGGTGGCTTCTAGGCCGAGAAAAGCCAGAAAATGTGGATGAAAGACACCAAATCCCAGAATGCACTTGATTCGCTGCTTTAGCATCTACTCCCAAGCCACGCCTACCGTTTACAGACAGACAGACAGTGAGACTGAACTCAATTTATGTGTTTTATTGTCATTTCAACCATATACACGAAACCACGTTTCACCGTTGCTCAAGTGGTTACACAATTAAAATATATAAAAACGACATTATATAAAAACGACATACGAAACAGGCTACATTTAGTGCACACACATTATATGCTCTGTAAAGTTCAGCTAACACATAGCTACTAGCATTAGCGCTTGGTGGGCTGTAAACACCGAGTATAAACAGCCGTAAATTTGCGAATGGAATGTAGAATGGACGCCATTTAACAGTCACAAACTCCACCAGCAGTTAGCGGTTAGTTGGATACAAGCACCCCATTTCTGCACCAGGCAGTCTGTGTTAACACAGCCCACCTCGACTAGTCTTACCCGGCGACAGAGCAGCAGGCCTGGTAGCTGGATAGTCCCAGAGCCATCTTTCTCTATCACTCTGGATAGTCTGGTACACTGTTGTTCAGCAATGTTTCCACAACGACAAAAACACAGCAGTCTCTGAACTCGCGTTGGGAGTTTCGTTGAAGTTGGATGTAGTCCAGTTTGTTGTCTAATGAGCGGACACTTGCAAGCAGGATTGATGGAACAGGTGGCCGGCTGGCGTTAGCTTTCCACCAGCACTCGTTATGCGTTCCCCGCTGATGATGTCGCTTTACCGGCCAGATGTAGAGTATTCCGTCTGTCAATGTATCCCAGTGGTACACGTGCGGTAGTTTGAATGCACATAATTTTTGCTCTAAAATTTCCTTCAGGATGAATAAATCTATCTATCTATCTATCTATCTATCTATCTATCTATCTATCTATCTATCTATCTATCTATCTTTCTGCTGAGAAGCCATTAAGTGAGGAATCAAGATGGCTGACCCTCGTTTTGCCTCGGCAATTTTCGGAGAAAGACGACAGTCCAACCCCCTATGGGTGGGTTGAAAACATGCGGAAGTAGCTCCTACTACTGGCTGTAGTCCATTGCCTCTGGGCAAAAAAATCTTCCGATGACGCAAAAATCGTCGTTTACCCACAATACAGAGATCTCTCGTCTCAGGTTGACATGAGGGGACGGAAGCACGGTCATTCAAAAATACTACCGTGTTTCTACTGATACAAAGCTCAATGCTAAATCTGTGAAGTATCCCTTTAAGCTGAAAGAAACTGCTCACTGGGCGGTAACAGCGTGTTAAATCTGATTTCAACAAGTCCTCCAAACCATACGACAACATGGGTCTTTTGTTCCTACCCTCTCACGACCTACAGGAGCATTATTCATAAATTAGCACCTTAAGCGGTAGGAAATAAGTCCTCATATTTAAACCAGAGAATGCCGGTCGTGGTTTTGAAAGCTGCTCTCGTTTAATCATTGAGTTCAGGTGGAGGAAAGAAGATTAGCCCACATGGAGCTGCAACGATCAACCGATTAGGTGTCAAATATTAAATTAATTGCCAACTATGTTAAACAATTCATCGGTTTGAGTCATTTTTTATGAAAAAAGCCCAAGATTCTCTGATTCCACAGAATAGAATGCCTTTTATTGTCACTATACACATGTACAATGAGATTAAAAGCAACTCTTTTCCCAGTGCCAACATATATGTAAAAAATATAACAACATGAAATAAAATAAGTAGTGCAAAAAGGGTGGGGAGGGGGGGGTAAGGTGCACATTTGAGACACTATATACATATTAAAAAATAAGTATGGTTTTATATACAGTGTGATATGCAGTGTGGGTTATTGCACATTATTTGAATATTGCCCAATGGTGGTGATCATATTCAATGAGTAATAGATATTGGACAATGAGAGTAATGATATTGCACAGTGTACAGGTATTGCACAGTAATGGAATTGCACAGTAATTATCAATATTTTCAATAGTATCAAATATTAAATATTGCACAGTAGTGAGTAGAAGAAATTCCGGGGGTTGGGGGAGTAGACTGTGCAGTCTGTGAAGTCAGTGCATGTGTGAGTTCAGAGTTCAGTCTTGAATCTGTTAGTCCTTGTTCTGATGCTTCCAGCTTCTTAAATGTGAATATGTTCTAGTTTCTTCTCTCCTCTGTGACAGTAAACTGAATATATTTGAGTTGTGGACAAAACAAGACATTTGATGACGTCATCTTGGGCTTTGGGAACCATTTTCTGACATTTTATAGACATATAACTAATCGATTAATCGAGAAAATAGAGCCTAAAGCCCACATGGTGTCCTTTATTTCCATGGGTGAGAAGATATTTCACACTGATCGTCCTTCTCTTCATGAATATTCTGCCCAAAAGGACTCCGGGCGAGTTTAACATCTGCGTTGTGTTTCTTTTTTTCAAGCATGTGTGCTGTTCGCCTTTTCTTCCCGAGGCTCCGTGACGATGTGTGAACTAATTGCTGCTGACTTTATTCTAATGATATTCATGCCACAGGAGCAGCCGCGGCGCAAACACCTTTACGCTCAGATCAAAAGTCGCTAGACAACTCGTCATCTGTTTGTAGCATGTGATGTCTGATTATAACGTCGTGGGGTGAAAACCAGACCTGGAAGTGTATGCCTTTCTGCCCTCAGTTCGTAGCAAATTTCAGAAGCTAAGATTAGTTTTTAAGATGTATAAAAATATTCGCTCCTTGAAGTTTTGGTTCTTTGAGGTTGTAAGGATAAACAGCAAACACAGTATGGAGATTAGATGTTTGAACACAAAATTATCCAGCGTCTGTGTTGCTGCTAAATGTAGTTTTCAAACAGTTCAAAATATCAGAAGTCACGCGGAAAGTTGCATCATGTTCACCCGAGGAAGCAAAGTGTTCAGATGCATGAAACAAAACTAGGCTAAACCCACTGATTGCCCCAACATCTAATGTAAGCTGCAAATGTTAGCATGTCCAGCTAACTTCTTCAGTGGCACAAATTCAGACATCTTCGTCCCAAGCAAAAAAAAACAACTCTGAAAGCTGAAAAACTATAAAATAAATAAATAAATAAAAAAACTGAAAAAAGCTTGATCCCGTTTGGGTCTGCACATCACATATATTTTATTCAACAGCAACAAAACTTTTCCCTGAAATGATTTTTGTCTAATGTCACGCCCCTTAATTTAAATATGTAAGAAATCAAAATAGAGCGGAAAAAAATAAATAATACATGTTATTTGGAGGTGTCTTTCGTAACACCCAAGTTCACCTTACATTAGATCAGGGGTGTCAAACATACGACCTGTGGGCCAGAACCGGCCCGCCAAAGAGTCCAATCAGGCCCACTGGATGACTTTGCAAAGTGTGAAAATTGCAGAGAAGTAATTAATTCCAATTCCAAATTTACCACTTTAATCTCAGAGAATATCAGTTTGAGAGTTCTTTTTCCGTAAATGTACGACTTTAAAGCTTTAGTGCATAACTTTTTGATATTAATGAACGTCTGTTACATTCAAGCCATTGCCAAATGAGTTGCTACAAAGCTAACTAAGACTATCAGCTCCACACAACTCTCTCTGTATCTCTCAGTATGACTATGTTCAGAAGATTGTGGTGTCCGGTGACTTTCCCGCGCAGAAACTCAGGTGAAGATAATGACCTCTTCTTAAGAGTCCATCATGTTTTTTTCAATCCGCCGTGTCCTCCTTGGCTACTAGCAACTGCGTGGAGGAGGAGTGGTGGGGGCGGTGCACGGTCACAGAAGACTAGTATCATGTGGACGCTCTGACAGTTTAGTTGTCATTACTTGGAATTCCTCATGGGGGTGACAGAAACTACACACTTTAGCTTTAATCTTAGATATTCTGAGTTATTTCTCTGACTATTACCCCTCTCTCCCGGGTCTGTAACATAATTTGTTTCCTACAACGGCCTTAGAATGTAGCAGAAGCAACCTGCGTTTGCCAACATCAAACTGACAAGAAACTCTGTGGCAGATAAAGTTGCTGATCTTTCTGGAGGGGTTTACCACTTGAGATCAGATTAGGGGAATTTGGACCCATTAACTAAAATGAGTTTGACACCGCTGCATTAGATAAAAACATGATAAAACAAGACAGGCAATGACAAAGACCAAACACAACCAAACAAGAGGCATGTGAAACCAGTTAAAACTATAATTTTGTTGGGAAACAGTGCAAAACAATCTGGACTTATGAAATAAAAGTCCCCTGAAATAAATAAAAGTGGTAGTTTGAAAAACGTTCTTTTAAATTATTTCCTCATTTATTTATTTCAGGATGTATTTCATAGGCATATTTATGTATTTATTTATTTAATTAATATTGGCTAATAATTAAATGGCATTCCATATAACTGTTGACACACAAAGCGAGCAGCGGAGCTTCAGTAAGCAGACTTTGTGCGGATGGATTTAAGCTGTTGCCTTCTGATTCGTCCACTCTGCTCACTCATTCCTTCAGGAGCGGGCTGACTGAGAAGACGGCAGGGACACTGATCCACACAATTCTACAAGAGCCCGGCAGTATCCGTCCAGAAAATATAAAAGAAAAGAGGAAACGAGGGGCTGGATAAAGCAGAGTTTGGTTCTGTGCGCTGCGGGGCTTTGAGTTTGGAGAGCGGAGCGCAGGGAGCGCGCGCTCATAGCGGAGACTTAAAAGGTCAGATGAGCGTCCTCGCGGAGATACTTTCAGAGACTTCATCTGTCACGCTGCTACTTATCTCCGAGCTGCTGGATACGGCTCCTAGATGAAAACGACCCCGGAGAGAGTCGCTCCGCACGGCGGGACACCGGCGACCATGTCGGAGAACTCCAGTGATTTCACCAACGACACGCTGCCGGTGGCGGCTGCGGTCACACACTACAACTTCCCCGCGCTCATATTCGGGATTCTGCTGATTGTGATCATCACCGGTGGGAACGTGCTCGTGTGCCTCAGCGTGTACCTGGAGAAGGCTTTAAAAACCACAACAAACTACTTCATAGTCAGTCTGGCGTTTGCAGACTTGCTGCTGGCGGTGCTGGTGCTGCCGCTCTTCGTTTACGCAGAGGTAAGCACCGAGCTACCGGAGCCCGGGTGGATTACTGCATGAGGCTGGCTGGGGCAAGAGGGCACCGGGGCCATACGATACGTGTCAGTGTGAATCTGCTGTGGCAGGAAGCTTTAAGAAAGCCTCTTTTCACTTTCAGAACCAAATAGCCTACTGTTGCTGCAGTTTTTAAGCACCTGAGGGTTCGACTTTACCTGCAGAATGAAGCTAAAGGAGACATAAAAAAACACGCAAAACCACTACACATGCAAAACAAGACAGGCAGAATTACCTCAAAGGCCTGCTCAACGACTACAAAGTTGCGCGAAGCGATTACAAACGCAAAGTGACTACAAAAACACGCAAAGCAACTGCAGAGAAACACAAAACAGCCTCAAAGAAACGCGAAGCGACATGCAAAAAACCCTGCAAAGACACGTAAAACAACTAGTAAGATGTGTAAAACACAAATGACCACATTGGGTGGCAATGCTCCATATACGGCAGCGTTGTGCACTATTTATTTTCGAGCTATTTGATAATTAGATGCCAAAAATCTGGGAAAAACATGATAGTTGGCAAGGTAAAGAATCATCCTGTAGAGATGACATCCTGTTTTGTGTCTAATTGTTCTCCATCATGCTGAAACCAGAACAGAGCAAATGTTAAGGATGACTCATTTTCACTGCTTCCAACTTAAAAGAGGCAGAAATTGTCTGATGTTTCCATCCAAGTTGCATAACATGGGTACTTATCTGGATTACTAATCTTGCTAAATATTTGTAGTAGAGTTCACAAAATGAATGAGCCATTGATTTGCCGGTTCAATCACAGAGACTGAGAAATGACGCAAAGTTGTGTTAAGTTATTTTAAAACCCTAAAACATTCTGGGCTTTTAAGAAAACATTCGGGGGAGCCCCAGAAGGTCCACACACACACACACACACACACACACACACACACACACACACACACACAATTCTCAAGTAAAAGCAAATATTTTAGATATTCTGGTTTAAAATTATAAAAAGGATAAACGTTTGAAAAAATCTGATCCAGGAAGGTTGCCCATTAAACCCAGCAGAGCCAGGTCATCATGGTGCAAAATAGAACAAAGACCATCCAGTACTGAGTCGTGCTGCGTTTCTCACTTCTTTAATCAGGATTATTTAAGGACAGGGGACACACTGGGGGTTCGTACTGGTTATTAGGAGAGGCGTGATCCATGACTCAAAACATTAGCAGCCAATAAAAAGGTTTAAAGGGAAGTTATTAAAGTATTAAAAGCCACCTGCCTGCCTGTCTAAATATCAGTGTGGCTCAGAGATGCCCTGCCGAGGCTTCCCCCTTTTAAGTCCTCTTTAATTAGCTCCAGGTGTTATCCCATTACGTGTGCCAGTGTCTGCAGCCAGTTTATCTACCGCGTGGTGGTTCGTCCGCATGCACTGACTGGATTAGAGAAGTCAGTCTGAAAGTTAAAACCTTTCCCACGTTCACCTGAAGAGGAAAGTGTTTTTACTGGAGGAATGTCTCAACACTGAGCTGCATTGGTGCAAGAGGTTTAAACATATTTACTCTCGGATTTAGGGCACGTAATCAGTTGCTGTGTGTGTGTGTGTGTGTGTGTGTGTGTGTGTGCGTGTGTCCACAACTCAGGTCCCTCATTGCTTGCATCACACCTCAGAACATATCAGTGAAACACTGTCACACATCCTAAATGGAATGTCCATGTTTCCATCCATGTTTCAGCACTGCAATAGTAACCCTAGTACTTTCTTACACCTGGTTGCCTATACGCCTGATGTTGTTGTTATCAATGAGGAGTCCAGTGAGGTGTACATTTTGGAGGTAGGCTGCACTTTTGATTCCAGCATGGAGACAGCTTTCTACACCAAGGTAGTTAAATACCAACCACTCCTAAACACCATCTCAGAGCTAGGCTATAGGTGCAGAGTATTCATTTTCATATTTGGTAGCCTAGGACACACACACAGGTTGGTAGTAAGAGGGCTGCAACAACTTGGGATGGCCAAAAAGAGGGCTAAACAGCTTGCAAAGTACTGTACCATATCTGCTATTATTGGCATCCGCCACATATGGTGGAGACATTGTTACTTATAACTTTAAGAACTGAGTATTGTGCTTATTAAAGGGCCCATATTATGCTCATTTTCAGGTTCATAATTGTATTTTAAGGTTGTACCAGAATAGGTTTACATGATTTAATTTTCAAAAAACACCATATTTTTGTTGTACTGCACAGCTCTCTCTCACTGCTGCAGATCCTCTTTTCACCTGGTCTCTGTTTTAGCTACAGAGTGAGACCTCTTTTCTTCTTCTTCTTCTGTACTATCTTTGATTGCACATGTGCAGTAGCTCAGATGTAGATCATGTCAGCTAGCTAGCTCCATAGACAGTAAAAGAGAGGCTGTTTCTCCAACTTCGGTCAGTTACAAGGCAGGATTAGCTGGGAGATTTCTTCTAAATGAGGGCGCACATGGAAGTAGTTCTTTTGTAGATTATGGTGAACTTGTGTGCGTTGTAGCAGCGCTTTGCTATTGAGAACGAGGTAGCATGCTAGCGTTAGCACAAGCGTTAGCATGCTAACGCTACGAGCTAACGGTTGCGGTTAGCCAGCTCGTGACGTCACAAGCCGTGCCGATTTTGAACAGCTCACCCGGAGACTGAAGGCAGGACACATTCAGAAACCGTATCTCACTCAAAACAGCATGGATGGATTTTTTTCAAAGTTTGTATGCGTGTGGAAGCACCAGAGACACAAAAGAACACCTCAAATCCCAGAAAAAGTGTTTTTTTCGTAATATGGGCACTTTAAGTGATATTGTGAAGACCTGCTGCATGCCACTGGTCCATGAGTTTGCGTATGCATTGTACTGCATCTGTAATATTTGTGTCCCTGTATCATTTTCTTCATGTGGACATAAATAAATGGTTAAAATGTGTGTGTGTGTGTGTGTGTGTGTGTAGTTTCAGGGCGGAGTTTGGTCCTTGAACATGCTGATGTGTGACAGCCTGATGACCATGGATGTGATGCTGTGCACCGCGTCCATATTCAACCTCTGTGCCATCAGCGTGGACAGGTATGTGTGCATTCGTCTGGTCGAGGTTTATCATCATTGATAATTAACTATGCTCTTATTTAGATTATATTTATTTTATTATTATTTATTTTTTTATCATTCTACCGTTCTTATTTATCTTAATCCTTATCTTACTTTCCTTTTAATACCTTACACTTCCTTAAAAACCTTACTCACTCATGCCACTAGTGTTTCCTCAGTGCAAATTTGGGTTTTGCTTGTTTTATGCTGGTGAGAGTAGTTTGTGTGTGTGTGTGTGTGTGTGTGTGTGTGACATTAATTTGTGAGAGACATTAGCTGTGTTGACTGAAAAGGAAAAATGGAGCGGACTTTCGTTTCTAAACAGTGGAAATGTAACATGCAACATATATACAGTATCTCACAAAAGTGAGTACACCCCTCACATTTTAGTAAATATTTCATTATATCTTTTATTGGGACAACACTGAAGAAATTACACTTTGCTACAATGTCAAGTATTAAGTGTACAGCTTGTATAACAGTGTAAATGTGCTGTCCCCTCAAAATAACTCAGCATACAGCCATTATTTGTCTAAACCGCTGGCAACAAAAGTGAGTACACCCCTATGTTAAATTCCCATAGAGGCAGGCAGATTTTTATTTTTAAAGGCCAGTTATTTCATGGATCCAGGATACTATGCATCCTGAGAAAGTTCCCTTGGCCTTTGGAATTAAAATACCCCCACATCATCACATACCCTTCACCATACCTACAGATTGGCATGGTTTTATTTCAGTTAGCCTAATAGCTGGTTTGATTTGCATTGAGAGATGATTTTATGGAAAGTACCCCATGCCAATCTCTAGGTCTCACTTTTGTTGCCAGCGGTTTAGACATTAATGGCTGTATGTTGAGTTATTTTGAGGGGACAGCACATTTACACTGTTATACAAGCTGTACACTTAATACTTGACATTGTAGCAAAGTGTAATTTCTTCAGTGTTGTCCCATTCAAAGATATAATGAAATATTTACTAAAATGTGAGGGGTGTACTCACTTTTGTGAGATACTGTATATATGTTGCATGTTACATTTCCACTGTTTAGAAACGAAAGTCCGCTCCATTTTTCCTTTTCAGTTGTCGGGGGTGCAGCTGCTGCTTCTTCTCCTCAGGGAAAACAAGACCGCATTGCATTGTGGATATACAGGAGTAAAATGTAGGGTACATCATATGTACACTCAAATTAACAGTCCATTGTGGGTATTTTATACTGGACTAGATAGTGAATGAAATGAACCGCGGAGAATTTGGACATTACTCCAAAATGGCGAACACACTATATAGTGCACTATTTCCGTGAAATGGAACGGTTTAGAGCACAGTGACTGTCTCTGTTTTTATAACGTAAAGCACTTTGTGTTGCATGAAAAGTGCTGTATAAATACATTTTGATTGATTGGTGCCTCGCTGCTGCGTCTGCAGGACATCCCCACTAAGCACCTTAGCGTAGGACAGGGGTTTTCAACGTTTTTTAGGCCAAGGACACCTTAGCTGAAGAAGAGACATTCATATATTTACACATCATGTTTTTATGTTAATCATACATGTAGCACAGAGAATCCTTAAGCCTAACTCTATCTGCGGATGGCTACCTTAGTTGCTACCTTACCTACAGGCCAATAAGCCTGTCATCAATGTTGTGTAAATTTAAAAAGAAAATCACAAAGAGGCCGATTTATCTTTGCTAATAATATGTTGAACTGATGTTTATGTCTATTCTCAGACATATAACATTTTGAACTATGTTTTAAATGATTTAACAATAACTTGGGGCCCCCTGCAGTAACTCTGAGGACCCCCTAAGGGTCTCAGACCCCCTGTTGAAGATCTCTGGCGTAGAGCAAACGGCGTCATTAAGGACGCCACTCATCCCTCTCATGGCATGTTCACACTCATGCAGTCCAGGAAAAGATACAGAAGTATCAAGGACTACTCGGCTGTTTCCCACGGCAACCAGACTGCTTAACCAGAGAATGTGAACTGCACATGACTGTTCCTCTAAAATATTATATTAAAACGACTTATTTTATTCAATTTTAGCGTGATCGTTGTCGATTTATTAAATGCTTTTATTTATTATTTATAAGTCTTCAGTCTTGCACTGATTTATTTATTGACTGGTAGTTGTGTGAAACACAAGTTCATGTTTATGTGGAGCATAAAAATGACAAAGAAAGGAATCTTGAGAATATTGAATCTTGGTCAAGGTTTAGATGAAGGCAGCGATCATCCCTCCTATCTAACGATATTGCAATTTTAAACATATTTTGATATTCTGCTAGCCTGGAAATCAATCAGCATTGAGTAATGAAAATGGCCCAACTCGAGGGACGGCACCAAGCATGCATTTGAAAATCTCACTGCACGCAATTGGATAACACTACGACCAATCACAACAATACACGGGGTGACGTATCCAGAGCCTCATACACTTAGCTACCAGCGGAGCTAAGTGGTAGATTAAACTGTCGTCATCTGTTTAGCCCGCCTCTGGCCCGCCTGTATCAGATACACTGATGTGATTGGTGCAGCTCGGCTACAAGGGCATAGTTAAAACGTAACTCTCGCCAAAATGAGAGAAAAGTGTTTCTGGGGAAAAGTCGATACAGCACAGTATTGCGATATTTTCTGTGGCAATACTGTATCGATACACGGACGCCAAGTATCAATCTTTTTTTATATACATTGCACATACGAATTTAAACTTATAATAAAAGTATGATAGAATAATAAAATCTATTGCTTTTTCAGTTAATTAAAAGGTGCCCTGCCACACAAACCCGTTTTTACTTGTATTTTTTGAAGTATGCCGGGCGGCCTCTAGCTCACCCAGCAAGAGCATTCGCCCCATGTTGGCTGTCCTTTGCAGCGGCGCAGGTTTCGAATCCGACCTGCTTCCCTTTGCTGCGTGTGCATAATTTTTTTGGGGCTTTTCCCTTTATTGTGTAGAGACATGAAAGGGGGAGAGAGATGGGGGATGACACGCAGCAAAGGGAAGCAGGTCAGATTCGAACCTGCGCCGCTGCAAAGGACTCAGCCAGCATGGGACGAACGCTCTTACTGGGTGAGCTAGAGGCCGCCCCAAAAAACACAAGTAAAAACGGTTTTGTGTGGCAGGGCACCTTTTAATTAACTGAAAAAGCAATTGATTTTATTATTCTATCATACTTTTATTATAAGTTTAAATTCGTATGTGCAATGTATATAAAAAAAGATTGATACTTGGCATCCGTGTATCGATACAGTATTGCCACAGAAAATATCGCAATACTGTGCTGTATCGACTTTTCCCCACCTCTAGTTTTCACTGTGTGACCCAATGGAGGAAGGGGGAAATGAACCCAGTGGTGGTAGGGCGAGGATTCATATTTGTCTGGAAGTTAAAGAACAAGACTCAAATTTGTATCCATAAATGAATCAGACAACCGATACTGAGTGTTGAATATTCTACTGTTGACTGCACTTGAAAATTAAAATTCCTGCTTGGCTTTAGTGCTGTGAAGAAGAGACAAGCGTGATTCTCCTGCGCTGATTTTCGGTTCATCAGAGCTTTGATGAAGGTGTGAGATGCCGCAATTAAAATACACCAAAACGATTGAAGTGTGAAGTGATGGAAGTGATTCTTTCCCTCTTTTCTTTTTTTAAACTACTGGAGTGCTGCTTCGGTCCTGAATGTGTTTCAGGATTGCTCCCAATTAAGAAGAAGACATACTTTATTAATCCTGCAGGGGATCACACTCTGTTGTTACACTTACACACAACCAAGGGTGTAACTTTGCTTTTAGAAGTGTGGGGGGGGCACAAAACAGGGGGTCCAGGTCCATATCTTGCATTCCATATTGTTTAAAATAGCAGGCCAATTGCCTATACAATAAAATAATATCAAATTAATTTGAAAGTGTGGGGGGGGACAACAAAAAACAGGATTTTAAAAAGTGGTAAAAGTAACCCTAACCCTGTCCCCAGTGGAAATGACGCCCTAGCACACAACACACACATGCCCAGTAGGTCCTGGGCATGTGTGTGTAAAAGTCTCCTTTAGCGTCGGGACTCTTGACGTCACTTTTGACGCTCTGGGTAGGGACGTACTGACTGACATGCGGCACGAGAACGGGACAGTTAGGTTTAGGAAAAAATCGTGGGTGGGGCTATAAAATGTACGTTTCAGTGACTCACGGGACAAGAACGGGACATGCACCCCGGTCTCCGAGGTGAAAGTCATATGTTGTTTGACCCATCCAAAACACGGCATTTCGCTCTTGCATACTGCATGCTACCGTTGTCGAGCTGCTGCTCTGCCCGGTGCGTCCCGTACACACGCTGAAGGGGGCTTTTTTCATCGTATCTGACGCTGAGAGACACTGACCAAGGGTCCGTATTTTACGAGTTGGGAGTGAGGGGACTGCCCACGGAAAGGCGCCCCGAGCAGTTGGGGCGTTCTTTAGTGCTAACAAAAGCTGAGTAAGACATGCATAACAAATGTTGACTAGTGTGACAGTTTATCCCAAACAAAACAAGTGGGTGAAGATTTAACGGCAGAATGGTTTGGATTTTCCTAAAAAGTAAAAATAAATAAAAATGTTCAAATTTTAAAATACAAAAAAACAATGACATGAAAAAGAATGATGACAAGATTGTGCAGCGTTAGCTGGGGAACATAGTGGAGCATTTAGCTGCAAAGGAGCAGATATTTCCCTCAGGAGTTGGTAGAAAACCAACCAGATTTTTCAAAGAGTAAACGAGTGGACTTAGACTCAGTCAGGTTGACAGAAACACGAGTCGTGGCTCCAAATCAACGCTAAAGTTGCTCCACGTCTATGTCTATTACATGTCAATGTTGTGTTTACAGCTTGTTACGCTGCCTCCGTGGCCAAAAAAATCAATAAATGTAAGTTTTAATGTTGTCTAAACACTCAGTTGTGAAAGAACTTGGCCTAAATATATTTTTTTCTAACTTGTATTATCTTTTAATACATATTGTAGCTTGTTTTCATTGTCCATTCTCCTTAATGACTGAATTTGAACTGTTTTTAAATGTGCTTTATAAATAATTTGCCTCACCTAAATGAAAGACATTGTAGAACTGCAAATGACAGTTGATGCTCAGTGCTACTGACAGCAGTAGATTTAGAATAATTATATAACAGAACAGAAAGTACTGAAATCTGATGCTGAAGACATATACAATATATATACAATAAAACTCAGTGTTATTTTAAAACAAAGCAGATGGGAGCTTCAGAAGATCTCTGCATGACAAATGGTCAATTTACATTTCCCACATGAAAAGCCTGTAAAACAACGCCTGCTTACTTTCTGTCTGGAGCAGCAGAGCGATGCCTTTATGTACCTTTTTCATTCCCGTTTCTTCAACTACTTCGATAAATTGGGAATATTATGAGTGGATGGGTTGGAGAGAACATCTCATCTCAATCTCCTTTGACAGTTTTTTGTTTGGACTTTTTTTTAGCATCTGGAAACTTAAATTACTGAATAATTTAAAAAGTAACCTTTAAAAATGCAGATAAGAAATAGAAGGAATCATGTAATATACATTTACTTAAAAACTAAAGCTTTGGAGTGACTTTTAAAATAATTACTAATATCTGACAAATACTAAGTAATTGAAAGAATGAGTAGAAAAGATTGATTAGGTATTAATAGGCATGTTCTAGGGATGCTAATTAAGAGGGTTTTTTTCTGACCGATACCTGACCCTCGTTAACTGATCATTAACCCTCTGAAGTCTAATGTCATTTCTTCTTGAATTCTCCTTTTTAAAGCTTTAGTGCGTAACTTTTGATATTAATGAACGTCCGTTACATTCGAGCCATTGCCAAATTAGTAGCTACAAAGCTAATTAAGACTATCAGCTCCACACAACTCTCTCTGTATTTCTCAGTATGACTATGTTCAGAAGATTGTGGCGTCCGGTGACTTTCCTGCGCAGAAACTCGAGTGAAGATAATGACCTCTTCTGAAGAGTCCACCATGTTTTTTTAATCCTCCGTAGCAGTCGTGCAGCCACGATGTTCTGTGCGTTGTCGTGGAAACATGCAGCTACTTTCCTGGAACCGCTTGCAAGTCCACGGCGGTCCGCGGCGTGTAGTCCGAGCCCGTCTCCACCGCACCTATCTGCGAGGTAGTCAGCTGTGTGTCTGCCTGGCATACTCTGTGTGTCGGACGGCCAATGTAACCCGCCAGTCTTCATCGATACAGAGGCGTTTGTCACGAGCAGAAACAAGAGCTTAAAACGCAACTTGCTGGTGCAAAGTTAACGCTAGCAAGTTAAATAGCAGTTAAAAAATAGATTGTATAGCCTATTTTTCTTTTATCATGCAAAAAGGTTTTTTATAATAACTTGAATTTTGTTTTATAATATTGTTTGTTACCGTTTAACTGATGAGTATTAATCGTTTTAATTTCTGACTGTCACAGTTTAACAGTTTATCATTAAAGAGCCCCTGTTATGTCTTTTAGTGTGTTATATAGTTTTTTTTTTGTGTGTAATAGATGTATAAAGTACAAAAAAACACATTTCACTCCAAATGGAGCTTTCTCTCCACAGACAGCACTTTCTTTTAACTGCCAAACTTTCCTGTTTCAAAATCCTCAATTAATTGAGAAAGCCAGCCCAGTTTTTCATATGTGCTGCCCCTAGGTGCTGCCTGAGCAAGCACAGCCCACCCAGTGGCTTGTTTAAATTTGGTTGACCAATCACAACAGAGAGGGCCAGCTGACCAATCAGAGCAGACTGGGCTTTTCAGGAAGGCGGGGCCAAGAGCTCTGACAGTGTCTGGCAGAGGCAGCGCAGCAGTGGGCAGTATGAGAAACATAATGTTTTTTGAACATCAAAGCATATAAGCCTATTCTAGTAAACCCCAAGAGTACAAATATGACGCTGAAAAGGAGCATAATAGGGGCTCTTTTGTTAAGTCTGCTATGTCTGGACTCAAGAGCGGACACCGACTAGAAGGTTTTGGGTAGTAAAAGGGTTTTAATGAATGCTCAACTGTACAGAAAATCTTGCAAAAAGGGAAGGTGGTAGTCCAATGGTCGGAGGAGTGGAGGTAGGCGAGGCGGGCATGAAGTACCGGCTGGTGGATTAGCAGGTAGCCTAGGTGACGTTGACTCCAAACGACTGCGCACAGAGAGACAAAAAAAGGTGTTAACACAACATCAAAAGTTTCACGAGAACTTCTAGGAGTTTGGGCCACGTGAGTGACTGAAACAAACTGGCGCTGGCTGCCTGGATCTCAGGAGTACTTGTGCCGGGGCTTGATTAGGAGATTGCTTGCAGCTGCGCTGGAGAGCCAAGCGCCCTGGAGAAAACCACGCCTACACACACACACACACACACACACACACACACACACACCAAAAAAGGAAACACTAACCCTACAGTCACATTAGCTACAAAAGAGAGCGACATGCACTCGCTTGTGGACGCTCCTGGGCGTGCCTAGCCTACTCCTGGTTGCTTGGCAACAGTAAACAGAAATTCTCCGGAGCTACCTTCAACCACGTCTTACAAGTCACTTCAGAGGTATTGTCAAGTCACAAGAACGACTTTTTTGGATTTAAAAGTAACTATTTAAATCATAAATATATGAGATAAAATGCCAACCATATCAGATATATACATAAATACGATGTCCTGAAGCGTTTTCTGCCATCTTGAATTATTTTCTTTGACTCGAGCCACTGACATATGTCACGCAGCCCTCACGCTGCCTTCATTCCGATTGGCTGTCGCTTTGTCGCATTGCTCATCATTTGCATAAAATAGACTTCTTGTCTATTTTGGCACCGTCTTGCTCGTGGCAGTGGCAAGCTCGTCGGTTGTCGCTGGCAACCGGCCACTCCCATTGAAAATGAATGGCAGCCTGTCGCTTTGTCGCTGTCTCTTGTAGCTAATGTGACTGTAGGGTAAGACCTGAGTCACGGATAGGCCGTGACATCTTTAACGCCCCTAACATGTTCTTTAGAGTTTTAACCCTTCTTCCTTTTGTTTTGCAGGTTCATTGCCGTGTCCATCCCTCTAAACTACAACCGTAAACATGTGGACCAACGTCAGCTGATCCTGCTGTCGGCCACCTGGCTGCTGGCCCTCGCCGTGGCCTCGCCTGTCATCTTTGGCATCAACAACGTGCCTAACCGCGACCCCAGTGAGTGCAAACTGGAGGACAACAACTATGTGGTTTATTCCTCGGTTTGCTCCTTCTTCATCCCCTGCCCCATCATGGTCCTGCTCTACTTCGGGGTTTTCCGCGGGCTGCGGCACTGGGAGGTGACTCGTAAGGTCAAACTGCGCAGCAGCATTGAGGCCTGCAGGAAGCTGCAGCACGCCACCGTCGCCACCGCCTTCCCCCCGCTGGCAGGCACCATCCCCGGGCCTCTGCCCATGCCTCTGCCCAGGATCATCGAGAGGGACTTGGCCCAGTCTCGGCTGGACGATACGGACGACTACATGCAGCAGGAGATTCCTTATCCCCGGCAGTACAGAGAGAACTCTGTGCCCACGGTGACGTACAGCCAAAAGCTGCGCATGAGGAAGAGAGCCAAGATCAACAGCAGGGAGAGGAAAGCTATGAGGGTGCTGCCTGTCGTAGTAGGTGAGTGTTTATGTTCTCCCTCTCCACCAATCAGAGACAGCTTTGATAACTCAATCTAAATACGGTTAAAGAACCATAACACTGAACTACAAATTAAAGCTGCAAAATATAATCGATTAGTTAGTTATAGTCACGTATTAAATGAATCGCCAACAATTTTGATGATTGAGAATAGTTAATGGGTTTGAGACCCATCTGTTTTTTAATAAAAAGTGCTTCTGACTGGCTAGTAGTCCTTACCTAGGTACTGTCAGGGCACGCCCTCATACTCTGCTTCTGACTGGCTAGTAGTCCTTACCTAGCTACTGTCAGGGCACGCCCTCATACTCTGCTTCTGACTGGGTAGTAGTCCTTACCTAGCTACTGTCAGGGCACGCCCTCATACTCTGCTTCTGACTGGCTAGTAGTCCTTACTTAGCTACTGAGCATGTGCGACTCCCAACAAAGATGGAACAGAAGTGAGATGTCTCACTCTGTAGCTAAAACAGAGAGCTCAACACACAGGGTGAAAAGAGGAGCTGCAGCAATGTGCAGTACAACAAAAATATGTTTTTTTGAAAATTAAACCATGTAAACTTATTCTGATATAACCTCTGAATACAATTATGAACCTGAAAATGAGCATAATATGAGCACTTTAAGTAAGGTAAGCTATCGAGATTAAACTTTTTACCGAAGCTCTCTGCGTCAAGAGCGGCCTCATCCAGACGGATAAAAGGGCTGTTATTCTTCACGCAGGGTTAAAGTCAGTCTGAATAGTGAAAAAAAGAATACTCTTTATTGTCACTATATATGTACAACGGAATTGGATGCAGTCCTATCAGTCCAAACATCAGCCAAAGTGCAAAATGGGTGAAACATAAATATAAAAGAAAAAGAGCAGGTCTGAACTGTTATTTCATCAGCTGTTTCTGGTTCCAGTGAGTGTAGTCGGGCGTCAGGCAGCTTGGGTGCCTTTTGTTCCTTGTTATTACTTACATAAATGGATTTCGGAGAGCCAAACAAACCAGTACAGTGTTTTTTTCTTTTTAGTTTCTCTTTAATATTTGTGGTATTATCTTAAATGTACCATTCAGCAACAACTAACCCAAACATGTAATAAAAGATTTTCAGATGAAATTGTTCTTTCCGGTGCTGTCAAGGGCCACTGTGCCTTTTCATTAAGGCCATTTGTGTATTTCAGTTATCAGTTTACTCAGTGAAGCAGGAAATAGAAGTACAATTGTTCGTGACAGTAGGTGAGGTTCAATTTGGTAATTACTGGCCTGTTTAAAAGTGGCACTGCAGCAGCTGTGTGTGGAGCCCATTAGTCAAACAGGATCAGACGATGAATTGTAGACAATTTTCACAATTTCCAAACATAACAGCATCTGTTCTCCGTGAATTTTGATTTTCTTTCACTTTTACAGATTCTAAGAAATGTCTGCCTGCTGCTTTGGAAGATAAAAATGGACTTTGGACTCTTAATCAAAACAGTTAATCAGCTTTTGCACTTTGTCTTTACAATTGTATTAATTAGTGTTGCAGCTCAGGTACTGTAGGTGTGAGGCTGCCGTTGTTCATGCTGGTTCACTGTGAGTGACGGTATCAACGCATCACTTCTGACTCGCGGTCTATCAACAAGCAGCGCCATTATAGCTTAAAGCCCTCAATCCAATTATGCAACACATGCTGTCCCAGTCACATCTCTACTATACACAGACAGGCTGAAATCCGCTCCGATTTGTTCACGGTTTGGACCAATGACCTACCAGAGATGAATCACTTTTATTCTGTAAATGCTTTCCCAAAGGTACCTTTTTTTTGGTACTTTAACTCTATAATTACGAAACAGTTATTTCAGTTGTAAACATTATTGTCAAACCTATTTATCCTATGTACTTAGAACATTGTTATTTTATTAATTAAACAAAATCCTCCTCCTCCCAAACCTGTCCCTACAACCTATTAAATTGAATAATTATTCATTTCTTACTCACTGTAACTTTTATTCTTGTATTTGTATATTCTTTTTTAGCCTGTTTTATTTTCATGACCGTTTGTAATTGCTCTTTAATGTTTCATGTAAAGCACTTTGAACTGCCTTGTTGCTGAAAGCTGCTGTAGAAATAAAGTTGCCTTGCCTTACAACCTCAGCCTGTCAGTCATTAACCAGGGCACAGAGACCACTGTTGTGCCTGCCTAGGAAGTGTAACGCCAACAGCACCGCGACCGCTTTCGGCTCTCCATTAATATCATATCGCAGCAAACGCTGTCTGCGTGAAGTTTTGAAAAACTGTAACCACACTTGAAACCACTTTATCGGCATCTCCGTGACTCACTGTGACTTCAACAAAACTGCAGAGCCGACGTAGTTTGCACCGTCCGCAGCTATGCGTGTGTGCGAGTGTGTGTGTTTGTGTCAGAGCTCCGCTCTCTGTCAATTTTCAGAGAGAAGCTTGAGCTTACACGCTCTCAGGTACTGACATTTCAACGTTTAACGTGTAAAAAAAGGGGGCAAATTTACTGGTCGCATGTGTGCGACAGGATGTAAAATTCCGTCGCACACTCTCAAATTTTGGTCGCAAAATGCAACCATTTGGTCACAGTGTGGAGCCCTGGATACAATTTCCTTCTGCTGCAAACTGCAGTGCTCAGCAGATTCTTTTTAGCCATTAGTTTATTGACGTATGGCAGCACCTAGTGGTATAAGACCATAAACCATTCACACTCATTCATGTCAACAATAAAGAGTTTCAACATGTAGGGCAAAGCCTCGACTGCAGAGCACAAGCTGATTAGTGTCCATTGAATATTTAAGTGTTTGGCATGGCTGGCCGAGTGGCTCTATATCCATGGTATTGCAAGGACGGTTTAATTCTTGCATGCTTTTTTCACAAATCGCACCCTGTAGTCGCCTATAGTGTGAAAAGATTGTGTATACAAAATATCAGACCCTTAGACAGGACTAATATATAATAAAGATTGACACTACATATTTCAACATACTCTACTAAAACTCATCAACGCTCTCTGGTGGACAAACTAAGTAATATAACTGCGTAATCTATATATACACACACACACACACACACACACACACACACACACACACACACACGTACGTGATATATGCCCCCTCTGAGTCGACCGATTAGTCAACTAATTGGTCGTTTTGGTCTTAGTCGACTAAGATTTCTTTAGTCGATTAGACACTGTTTTTTGCTTTTTCATGCTGAATGATTTATTTCCAAGACACTTATGAGCACATCTCTGGTAGAAACAAAATATAAAGTGGTTATTTTGCCTGTTTCTTTGTGGAGAAACTCAGATTTACAGATCTGTCAATAAAATCATCTACTCGATTAGTCGGCAAAATCATATGAGGACAGCCATAATAAAATATAGGCCAGTAATATCTGCCATGCTAATTTAGTAGCATACTAAAAAAAACTGCCAGGTAAAAAATCAAGTGATTGTTAGAGTTTCTGTCATGCTTTGGTGGCTTAAATACTGTGACAGAACTTTATACACAGAACAGACATGAATTCTCATATATATATATATATAAAAAAACAGTCTTATCAGAGCTGGCATGAATGCATATCATGAATAGGTAGTGATGCATGATCCCGTTCTTCTGACAGCACAGATGTGTCATATTATGCAAAGTCCTCCAATCTTCTGGAAAGAGGGACAGAAATCTCATCCATCAACACAAAGCTAATAAATCGCCCGGATCCGTTTTATCACCAACATGCGATGCCACCTGAGACAAATGGCCTAGGATTGACTCAGTAACACAGCTATTTATAGTCCTCGCCGACCAAAGAAACTAAGCTTGTTAAAGTTGCGTTATCATTTGAACAGACGGACCTCTGGTTTTAGTTTGAGGAGCAGGTGTGAATCATGTTTTTACACTCTCTTCTCTCAATCAGCCAACGAGAGAAAAAAATCCTTTGAATCACCGTGTATCCTTTCTGAAATGAAACTTTTCTTGTGATGGAGAAGTGGGAAAAAAAAAGTCCAGAAGTCCCAAATTTATCAAACACCCTCAAGCAGTAATGTCTCGAGTTAAAATTATGAGACGGCAGGGTCGTTACATTTCTACTTTGTCTCTAATGAACTCGGTGTGGTCGTGAATCATTTAGAGTCACTCCGTCAAGTCACAGTGAAACGGATCATCCTTATTTGACGCATTTCCCCTTGAATCTGGATCTTCAAAAAGCATGGAAAAGAAGAAATTAATGAGAGCAGTAACAAGGAGAGAGGGACTTATTTTTTTAGATGAGACCGGTGGAGGGATGGGGTTGTTAAAATATAGAGTTACACCATTAGGTCATCCATTAAAGTTATATTCACAAGTTCAGCTTGACACTTCTTTTCCATAGTCTGGGATAGTAAACCACTCCAAATTACGTGCTTGAAAATAGAGTTTTGTACCTGTAATATTGGTTTTGGAAAGTTTTCCATTTGAGTTTGTACCTGCAAACTTTGGAAGTCTGCTTTTTTTGGGTTTGAACATTTAGGTTTGTGCCTTTTTGTTAAATTGTACATTCAATTTGAATGTCTGCAAGCTTCCACCTTCTGTCCATCTTTGATCTTGTTTGTTCTTGGGTTTGATATAGATTTATTATACATTACATGCTGAAGTGTTCGGGTCATTTTACCTGCTTCTGTAAAGCTATAATCTCATCTCTAACTGTCTGACTGACGTTGATTAGTCATAAGTGAAATGTCTGCCCTCTCTCCTGTGCGAATCCTCCGTTTTCTTTAAACCAGACATCTTCAATAGAGGCTCCAGGACCCCCATGGGGTCCTCAAAGTTACTGCAGGAGGGCCACCAAATTATTAAGAAATAATAATGTTAATTGTCAAGAAAATAAAAATATCTTAACACATGAATCCAACATAAAATTAGCAAATATAAATCAGCCTATTTGTAAAGAAAACATTGAGGATAGGCTTACTTGCCTATAAAGTAATCACTAAGGTAGCCATTCCTGGGATAAATTCACTGTGCCACATGAATGTTTAACATTAAGGGCCCTATCTTGCACCCAGCGCAAAACGTGTCTCTGCTAGTTTAAAGTGCTCATATTATGCTCATTTTCAGGTTCATAACTGTATTTAGAGGTTGTACCAAAATCGGTTTACATGGTTTAATTTCCAAAAACACCATATTTCTGTTGTACTGCACATTGCTGCAGCTCCTCTTTTCACCCTGTGTTGAGCTCTGTTTTAGCTACAGAGTGAGACATCTCACTATTGCTATCTTGAGGCAGCGGAAAGTGATCGCGCCATTGACCAACAAAAATCTGGTTTAAAGTCAATAGCGCAGCATTTTATTGTTATTTAACAGCACATTAGTAAAATGCACCTAGGCTCGTGCACAGCACGCACACACTAGGCTTGTTACACACACAGGGACACGCAGCAGCACACAAACATGCAGAAGATTAAAAATACAAATATTGCGCACGAGCAGATCATATAATACTATTTCATATTGTAATATTTGTGAAAGGAGTCGCATACACCGATAAGTAGTTTACTTAAGTAGTGGGATTGCTCTGTTGCCGACGGAAAATCAGCCGGATTTCACTCATTTAGGCTGGATATCCATTGCCTTGGGCTTTCTTTGTGTTTGCATTCTAAACTCCGGTGGATTTATGAGGACTATGGTTAAAAGGAACACGCCGACTTATTGGGACTTTAGCTTATTCAACGTAACCCCCAGAGTAAGACAAGTCGATACATACCCTTCTCGTGTCCGTGCGTGTTGTAACGCTGTCTGACGGTTCCACCGGTAGCCTAGCCTAGCACAAAACCTGCAGGTAACTGGTTCCAACTAGCCTACTGCTCTGAATAAGTGACAAAATAACGGCAACATGTTCCTATTTACATGTTGTGATTTGTAGAGTCACAGCGTGTACAAAAAAACTACGTAACATGAGACACAGCCATCTTCTATCTGTAAACAAACTGGGATCTATATTCTCAGAAAGGCGAAGCTCTGCTACTTCTGCTACTTGGGCGGAGTGATTTGCTTTGAAGCAAGCCTTTCTGAGAATATAGTTCCTGGTTTGTTTACGGTCAGAAGATGGCTGTGTCTCATGTTACGTTGTTTTTTGTACACGCTGTGACTCTACAAATCACAAC
This sequence comes from Sander vitreus, assembly GCF_031162955.1. NCBI lineage: Eukaryota > Metazoa > Chordata > Actinopteri > Perciformes > Percidae > Sander > Sander vitreus. Next base: position 38,195,214 of record NC_135855.1, read on the forward strand.
TTGGAAATGGGAACATAACTCCGAGATTCCTTACGTGGTGCTGGAGGCTAGGGCAACAAGTAGCTATATCTTTAGATAATGAGCTTCGAAAGATTTTGAGGCCAAGTACAATAACTTCAGTGTGACTGAGTTAAACATCAGGAAATTGTAGGTCATCCAGGTCCATGTCCTTAATGCACGCTTGAAGTTTCTTTTGGCTTGTTCGAGAGGTATAATTGGGTATCATCTGCATAACAGTGAACATTTATGGAGTGTTTCCTAATAATATTGCCTAAAGAAATCATATTTAAAGGTGAATAGAATTGGTCCAAGCACTGAGCCTTGTGGGACACCATGGCTAACTTTAGTGTGCCTGGAGGATTCATCGTTAACATGAACTGAGATCAATCTGATGAATAGGACTTAAACCAGCTTAGTGCGGTTCCTTTAATGCCAATTAAATGTTGCACTCTCTATAATAGGATGCGATGGTCATTAGTGTCGAATGCAGCACTAAGATCTAAAAAGACAAGTCAGGAGACAAGTCCTTTGCAACAAGTCCAACTTATTAGCGACTACTAATAAAGACATATTAATCATATCTAATAAAATGTTAACCACGGGTAAATCTTCTTTAAGTAGCCTAGTTGGGATAGGGTCTAATAGACAGGTAGATAGCTTAGCTAAAGAAATCTTTAAAGTTAGTTGGTGAAGGTTTGATAGGAGAAAAGAAGTCTAAATGTATATCAGGTCTTACAGCTGTTTCTAGGGTTCCTGCGTTTGAAGATAAATCGGTACAGATTGAGGGCAGGAAGTGATGAATTTTATCTCTTAGGGTTAATTCTATCATTAAAGAAGCTCATAAAGTCGTCACTACTGAGAGCTATAGGAATAGATTGCTCAATAGAGCTGTGACTCTGTCAGCCTGGCTACACCACTGAAAAGAAACCTGAGGCTGTTCTTATTTTCTTCCATTAATGATGAGTAATAGGCTGCTCTGGCATTTCGGAGAGCCTGCCTATACGTTTTACTGTCTTGTCAGACTAAGAGAGATTCTTCCATATTGGTGAACACCATTTGCTTTCAAGTTTTTGCAAGTTTTGCTTTAAGGTTTGGGAGTTAAACTATGGAGCTAACTCCCTTAGTCTTATCTTCTTTTTTAGAGGAGCAACAGAGTCAAGTGTTGTCCGCAGTGAGCCTGCAGTGTCTACAAGATGATCAATTTGGGAGGGACTAAAGCTAACATAAGATTAGACTATATTGTCCCGAAGGAAATTTGACTTGTACACATACAGTATCTGCTGTATCTGCTGTTTAGGAAATACAAGGAGTAGGAGTCCTCTGTTATATTGGGGTATGGCATTGAATTAAATGTCATTATATTCACTTTCTTAAATTTAGCTACAGCACTATCCGATAGACGCATAGAAACGTTCACCTTATGGCGTATAGTTGCAGTCGAGTAATAAGAATTCAAAAGTTATTAAGTACTGTACTTAAGTGCAATTTTGTGTACTGATACTTTATACTCCTACTCCACTGAAATGCTGAGGCAAATACTTTACTTTGCACTAAACTAAATTAATTTAATACCTTAGTTACAAGTTACTTTGCAGATTCAGATTAATAATATAAAATATATTATTATAAAAGGGGGACATTCACAAGCTTCCCAGCAGTATATGAAGTCATTAAAATTAATTAACAAATTTATATAATATATATTATTCTGAAATAGGCCATTCTGCATAATGAGGACTTGTACTTCTTGACACTTCAAGTATATTTTGAGGTTCATACCTTTGTACTTTTACCTAAGTACGATTTGGAATGCAGGACTTTTACTTGTAGTATTTCTACTTGTACATAATTATAAGATCTGAGTACTTAAATAAAGGTTTCATGTGATACACAATTTAGTACTCAAAGCTAAATACGTAGAAAGTTTGGAACACAACAAACTATAGAAATATAAGATTATTTATTCCATTATTGATTACATTTACGCTTTTGATAACACATACAAAAATTGCTTTCAGTTTGAGTTTGTTTCCCGTAGATTTTGGTTGAAAATGCACCAAATCAGTTTAAGAAAATTGAAGAAAAAAAACGTTAAGCTGTTTTTTTACAAACCGATCCTTCTCTACATGCAACTAAAATGAAAAATAACTAAATAAATGATGTTAACATGTCTGAACTTAGTTGGGGTGACATTTACCAAACACCTTCGATGGCCACAACACCTGATTTAAAGGACACAAAAAATTACCGTGCCAACATTTTAATTGCTTTGAACCTTCTGACATTTCACATGGTTGATTTTTGTAATTTCACTGATCCTGCCAGCCAAAACAAGAATGATTGGTACTAATTGGTGAGAGAATAACAACCCCCAGATGGCTATTGTCACATTTCTGTGACATATTGGGAAACTTGTCGGATGAATATAAAATGTGAGCATGACCCAAGACGCTGCATGCAGAAGTCAATCCGTCACTTTGTGTTAAAAGCAACGTCTGGGTTTGAAGTTATGATATAAGATGAGACTTGAAGCAAAGTTGGCCCTTTGGTGTGACATCCTGTTGTGTTCTTTAACCCTCCCAACAAAGCACACGTAGACTTTATATTTCACAATTACTGTTGTCCGTCAGATCATTTATAGATTTCTTGCGGTTGGACTTTTCCAACCGCACTTGAAGGCAGCTTGACTTCACAGGAGCGAGAAAAAGAAAAGAGATGAGCGAGACATAGCGAGTGTTTTGTTGTTGGAGGAAACATTCAGCTATTACACAAATTCCCGGGCAGTTCAGTGTTTGTGTTTTGTTTTTTACCCTCATAGTGTTTTAAAACTTTCTTGTGGCAGAGATAGAGGCAGTGATGTTTCCTGTTTACTGTACGGGACTGTCACACCCCCTCAAACCATAGTTCAAAACATTCTGACAAGTCTGATATCCAGTTACATGATTGGCCAGCGCAGCGTGACGTGGGGTTGCGTTTCTCCAAAAGTTGAGTTGTTAATTTTCGCCGCAGGCCCGCTGCGTTTTTTTGAGTGCCCCCGCCGCAGTCTAAATGCACTAACCCCATTCACAATCAATGGAAAGACCTGCGCGTTTGCCGGACCGTTGGACGGCCGACGCAGGTACTGGGAATGCAGCCTAACTCTAAACTTTCATGTTTTCATGCAGGTTGCTTCCTGTTCTGCTGGACTCCGTTCTTCGTGGTGCACACGACTCGAGCTGTGTGTCTGACGTGCGACATCCCTCCCGGTCTGATGAGCACCGTCACCTGGCTGGGCTACGTCAACAGTGCTCTCAACCCCATCATCTACACCATCTTCAACACCGAGTTCAAGAAATTCTTCAAGAAATGTTTCAGCAGCTGCTGTCGGATTTCCATCCACAGACGCTAAAGGAAAGAAACTGGAAGGTTTCCGGTTTGGCCAGTCAGCTCAACTCTGGTCTGCCATGCTGGATGTGGATGCTTAAAATTGATGGTATCTGACCGACAGGAAAAATACGCTTTAACAGTTACTAGTGATATATATCACATTTCTGGGCCCATTTTGTCATTTGGGGATGTACTTTTCTTGATCCTCAGGGATTACTGCCCCAACAAAATGATGTTGGAAAGTAAAGCTGCAGAAAACAGCTAAACAGACTCAAACTCTCCTGTCTGAGAGGAGCTTTTCCCCACTTTCAGTTTGTCTGTACAGCATGTCTTTACTCTATATCAGCCTTGGTTGTAGTTGGTCTGCCAGTCCCAGTGAACAACGTGGGATTTGTACTGCGCCTGGTCTGCCCGAAAGGATTAATCGGGACAAAAATGTCCCCAGGACGCAGAAAGACTGAATAAGCTTCAACAGACCAGAATGTCATACAGTTGGAAGCAGCTTCATGACAAAATAAATCTCTAAAAAAGGACTAGTTTGATATTCTGGGAATTACGTTTATTCGCCTTCTTGCTGTGAGTTGGATGATACCACTCTCACGTCTGTACGCTAAATATGAAGCTAAAGTTAGCAGCTGGTTACGACAATTTGTAGTTTTACAAAGAGTTATGATGTTGGGCTATTTCTTGTCCCGGGGGAGTAACTTCCTGGCAACCTGCGGACACTGCATGCTAGCTTTTTCCCTCCGTTTCTAGTCTTTCTGCTAAGCTAAGCAAACCGGCTCCAGGCTGTACGAAAGTGGTATCGTTCTTTTCATCCAACCCTCGGCAAGAAAGCCAAAAAGAGGACTTCCCCAAAACGTTGAACTATTTATTTAAAGCATTTGTTTCCAAACGGGGGTATGTGTACCTCCAGGGGCGGAAAAAGACTCATATAAGAGTGCGGGTGTGGGGGGTATGAAGTTGGAGGTTGAAAGACTGAAGGGGTACAGGAGAGACTGTAAAGCAACACAACGTTCACATCAGTCCTTCCGGCACTGTCAAAAGTTAAATAAGACATTAAAGTTCTTGTTCAACGAGTGACGGGCAAAGAGGCTGGTGGCAGGGAAGTACGAACAAAACGCTTCATCAACTAAATATCTGCCCGGAATCTGAAGCGTGTTATCAAGCTGTATGAGTGGAGTTTTTAACCTTAAGAGGAGCAGCAGGATCTGCTACATCCAGTCGACTGACACTCCCCCGTCATGGATCACTGACTCTTCTATGAACTGTGTGGGAATCAGTAAAACGGTTTAGAATGTGCAACATGGCACAGTTTAAAAACCAGCTCCCCATGGCTGTTTAAAGTGATTTTGACATATGTACAGATAAAAAAAAAAAAACATTCATACAGTATTAAGTAGCAATATGCCTTAAACTTCACAGGACGTTCTGGCTGTCTGTCGTGATAGAAGTCAAACTCTCAACATACTGAGGAGCTAATGAGATCCCTAAAAAGTCCTTTTTAACTTGTCAAGAACATATTTCCATTCCGGTTTCATATTTAAACCCCTGTGTTTGTGTCTTTCTCTGCTTTTTACCTGAACAATAGCCTCTTTCCGACCAAGTAGTTACAGGAACGTAGTTATAGGAACAGTCCACTTCTAAACAGTTCTACTAACTACTCTCCCCCAAAACAGTTTTTTTCCATTTGCATTCACACGGCCAAGTGGCCATAGGAACTGACCTTTTGTTATTAAAACACAGCCATCTAACCACCACTATAGCCGCTTTCCGACCGGAGGGATTTTTGCAGTTCCTAGAACGTAACGTTCCTTTTTTTCTCGTGTTCCGACTGGACCAATTTGGAGATTATTAAGTTCCTCTGGCCACAGTTCTTGTAACTCTTTCAGCTCCTACTTCAGGGCAGGGTCTTTTCCCTTTTCTGCATAGTGGTGGTTAGATGGCTGTGTTATAATAACAAAAGGTCAGTTCCTATGGCCACTTGGCCAGTGTGAATGCAAATGGTAAAACCGGTTTTGGGGGAAGAGTAGTTAGTAGAACTGTTTAGAAGTGGACTGTTCCTATAACTACGTTCCTGTAACTACTACTAACTACTTGGAAAGAGGCTTATGCGGAAAAGGGAAAAGACCCTGCCCTGAAGTAGGAGCTGAAAGAGTTACAGGAACTGTGGCCAGAGGAACTTAATAATCCCCAAATTGGTCCAGTCGGAAAAGGGTTCTAGGAACGTTATGTTCTAGGAACTGCAAAAATCCCTAATTTTACAGTGATTTTGACTATCTTGACTTCTCACAGCGAGACACGCGATCAGGCACACGGAGAGAGAGACCAACGGACGGACACAGAGTGTCTCTCTCACTCACACACTCACACAGCCACATATAGGCTACAGTTACCACAGTTTTCCCCACTCATCCTGTCTCTTTCTATCGGGGAGAGAGAGAAGGATCGCTTTGTGACCGGCGCGTAAAAATACGCGTCCAGTGTAAAGGGCCAGGCGCACGATCAGGCACTTATTTACGCTACGCGACACTTACGCAGACGGTGTGTTCCCAGTGTCATTCTAGTGCTGAGAGGATGACACATTTATCAAAAATGATATAATAAAATACCACAAGGGAGGATAAAAGGGTAAACATCTTTTACCTGACAATGTGAATCATTCGCCTCTGCTACCCTGAAAAGAATAAAGATTACCAAATTATTCCACACTTTTCTCAATCAAAGTATCAAATGCCAAGTTTCATGCAACTTGTTTTAATGAGAATGTGGTTCTAACAAAAACTGGTTTCCTTCTTTTAAGGACGCACGCCAATTGTTGTGGAATAACGGCAAAGTTTCACGACTAAAAAGCAAGTGATATGTTATTAAAACGGAATAATTTGGTATCTAGTAATAACGAGAAGGCTATGTCCTTATAACATGAAATATCCTGTGAAGTATCTTGTTATAAAAACGAGAAAGTGATCATATATATTTTGTGCCAAGGTGGCAGTAATACGTTCGTTACACTAATTGCCAGCTTTGAATTCATCATACATCATTTCCTGCCAAAACTATTATTTCTGCTACTTAATATACTCAATGTGATACCTTCTCGGATTGATTATTAGAGTAAGTCTCATCACATAATACAGTACATCTATAAAAGCAGCAACACTGTAAAGGAAGTCATTTTATTTTTTACTGAGTGATGAATATCAGATCAAATTAGCTTTGTAAAATGTGTCGAATGAAACGTTGACGTTGCTATAATAGAAAACTTAAGTGAAGCATTTCCAGATTGTGTCTTGGTAACGTTGCACATTAGAGTCATTGTCCTCGTGTCAAGTTTCAAAGAAGAAAAAAAAGTTGTGTTGAAACTGAAAGTATTCTCGACTGCAGGATGGTATTGTCCTTTTAAGTCATTACTGCCTGTCACCACAGTATGTATGTTTGGTTACTGACTGTGCCTATTGTATGCCATATCCACGTTTTATGTGGAAACCTTTCTAATAAAGTGTGTCATCTTTCTAAATGTTCCAGTGGCCTTTGGCTGAAATCGTATCTGCTCAGTTTGAGGTCGATGTGGTCGAACTCCCTCATCTTTTAATGTGAGATAACTTCCTGTGCCAGAACATCTCGTGCGAGGCAAACAGAACTTTCATTGAAAACAATGACTGAGCCACAGTTGGATGCCAATTTTAAAATCCCATTTATGCATGCATGGACTGTGAGACAATGGGCCCCTGGGCGCAAGCGTGTGAAAGGCCTCCTACCACTTCTACAAGACACCGAGACACAAAACGTGACGTGGCCACTTTGTTTGTAGTTGTTGTGTGTCCCTTTGTGTTCACTGCGCGTCTCTTTCCGGTCTTGTTGCATCTCTTCATGATCTCATTATGTCTCTCTGTAGTCACTTTGTCTCTTTCTGGTCATTTTGAGTCTCTTTATAGTCACTTTGTGTCTTTATAGTTACTTTGTGTATTTATATAGTCACTTTGTGTCTCTTTGTAGTCGTTTTACGTCTTTCTGGTTGTTTTGTGTCTCTTGCAGGTAGTTGGAGAACATGAATGTCTGAAAAAAAAATCTCATGACAATCCATCCAATAGTTATCGAGACATTCCACTAAAAACCACAAATGGGAAGCTCATGGTGGCGCTAGATGAAAAGTTCATCCTCTGGGCAACAGGAATGTTTATTCAAAATGTCAATGTCAATCCAGCAGTTGTAATAGTTATTTTAGTCTGGACCAAAGTGGTGGACTGACTGACAACATCACTATTACTAGAGCCGTGGCGCTACAGTGACTACACCTAAACATTTGGAGGGTCAAAAGTATACGTTATTATCCCAGAGTTGGGAAATTTGTTTGGTCAAAGTGCAGCACATTTAAAACACAGGCATATACAGTAAGTAGGTACCCCCCCCCCACACACACACACACACACACACACACACATAACATTTAGGAATACATAGTTAAGTATGAACACAACTCAGCCTTCCCCCACTTACACTTCAATCAATCAATCAATCGCTGCTTTGACCAGTGGATCTCACTGTCAACCCAGTTCAACCTGGAGGCACCTTTATAAAACAAAACCAGAAAAGAAGATGAAAAAGTAAAACAGTGAACTCTACAGACTAGATGTTAACATCATTAAAAATCCTACGATTGACAGTAAAGCAGTGGGAGGGATTTTAAGTACTTGTGAGCCTTGAAGAAGCGCACAGATCCCTGTGTGAAAAGTTTCTCCCAGTAGATGATATCATGCACTGATAACTTTTTCATGTTACAGAGACGACGTCAGCAGCAGCAACAGCAGCAGCAGGACCAGGCGGGGGAAGGAGAGGTGAAAATTGGAGCGAGGTGTGAGAGCTGGGTTTAAAAACTGAAGCAGGTGATGAATGTGATAAAATCTGTGATTATCCGCACGACTGCAAAACCCAGAGGCATGTTAAACCCAACTGGAGAAACTCCAAGTGATGTCAGCTCACACGAAATTACTGAGTGAGAGTAATGGTGAGAGTAAAAGACAATCTTGGGAAAGCTAGCGTGACAGAAATAGGCAATGCATGGCCCTAATGATGCTGGGTTTGATCCTATTTGAGAAATAACGTTTACGTGAAACATGAGAAACCTGGGTAATAATATCCCTGTATGGCTTCTGATCGTCAGCATCAGTGCGGGTTTGTCTTTGAATTTTTCCACATCCAGCAAATCTGTCATTTCGGTGTCAGTCACCTTAACAGTTGAGAATGAACCCAGTTTGATTTTTGGATTCAGCTAAACTTCTCCATCTAATCTTATAGTAGTGGTAATAGAAACTTGTTTCCTGTGCATTTAAGTCAGATTTCGGCTTTTATTTTAGCACGTAGATCATCAGTACATCATTTAGCGTCACAATCGTTTTGTTTTACTGATTAACTTTGACATAACTTGTGACTCTGAGTCACAGAATGATCAGAAACCTGGATCGAGTTGCACCAGCTATTTATTTGCGCGTGAAGTCCCTCTTGAATTCTTAGCAACAAGTAGCTTAAAGTTGTGATTTATTAAATCAGGTTGCCCCATTAAAACTTAAAAAGTCTCCGCTATTATAGACTAGACTGTGTAAATCGGTGTCCAACCAAAAGCAATCAGCTATGCAAACAGGAAGTAACTGTAGTATCACAAGCTGTTGGAGGACTGTTTTTAGGATGCCAAACAATATCTTAAACTTACCAGCCAATCCTTCATAAATGTAGATACAAGTCTGCCTTAATTAAGTATAGAAACATGGAGAAATATGTCTGAGTTTGCAATACTTAATGCAGTTTGAAGTGAGAGGAAATCTCTAATTATGTCAACCTAACTGATGTCATTTGGTGATTTAGATTTAAGTTGTAGTGGTAACACTTTACTTGAAGGTATCTACATAAGAGTGTCATGACACTGTCATGACACATGAACCCTAACTCTAACCATAACTTGTGACAAAAACCGAATGACACTTACTAAAAGAAGCGTTATGTCATAAACGTTTATGACTGTTTATTATGTTTATGACACGTTCATGACAGTGTCACGTCACTCTTATGTAGATACCTTCAAGTAAAGTGTAACCATTTTAGTTCCACTGACACATGTTAAGTTGCTCTGATTCAGTTTTAATAAAGACGTATTATGAATGAGAGATTTACTTTTTATTTTCTCTAAAACACCCTTAAAGCTATAGTGTGTAGTTTCTGTCGCCCCCATGACACACACACACACACACACACACACACACACACACACACACACACACACACACACTTAAAATAACATGATGGACTCTTCAGAAGAGGTCATCATCTTCACTCGAGTTTCTGCGCGGGAAAGTCCCCGGACGCTTTAACTTTTTAAGTGTTAAACACTTTAAGGTAAAGCTTTAACTTCAGTTTAGTTTCAAGTATCATTATAAAAACAACCATCTATTGTTCAAACAGGAATCTTTGTCACACTAAAAGGTCCGCTGGCTCCCTCTGCTGGTTAAAATACCAACAAATCCCACAAGTATTGTGTGTATCAAAGCCTGAAGCCTTCATCTTCTTCCTCTGTGACGTATTGAAAACAGTGAGAAGAATCAGTGAGCCACACTGTTGCACTGGATGACATGCTCCTTCATCACCATAAACAAACACACACACACACACACACACAGTCCTGCTGCCACAAATACTCACTAGAGCACCAATTGTAGATTAATCCGACGCTGAAAATAGTCCCCAACAAATGCACTATTTCCTCCTGTTTGTTGGATCAAAACTACATTGACCAGCTATCTTAGGAAACTACTGAATCTCTTGTAACTATTATATATTAACTAACTACTATTTGTAAGCTGTTTTTAAAGATTTACTCTTGTGAAATGTCCACTGACATTCAGCATAAACCTCAGTCCTTATGATTTTTCTGCATTTGAGAGTCGGTCCTGAAAAACTTAAAAAGGATGAAATAATATTTCTTTTTTTCCTGTATTTTACTTACTTACTAAAAAAAAAAAAATAAGTTTTGACTAATTCCACTAAAGCAGTCATTTTTACATCATTGTGATTAAATGATTTCATACAAACAAAGGCCATCATCAAGGTTGTTGTTGCATTTCTTACGCAAGGTTTTGACACAAAAGATGGAGGCTAATAACCAAAATATAATACTGCACATGGTCAATCAGCTGCACAATATATTCTATTGTACATATAAGGGCTGGGAGTCGCCAGAGGCCCCACGGAACGGTATTATCACGATACATTTTTGCAATTGTCTGCGACTATATTGCAATTTATCACCTTTTTTCCAACTTCAAATGATGTCGCCAAAGAAAACCTGTCAACATCTGATTTATCTAAAATGATACATTTCTTTTGTTTGTTCATCTCACTTATAATAAAAGCTTGACACTTGGTGTCTGTGTATCGATGCCGTATTGCCACGGAAAATACTGCGATACTATGCAGTATCGATTCTTTCCCCCACCCCTGGTACATCTGCACCTCATTAGATTTCTTGGCCACATCATCCCTGTGTGATCCCTGCATTTTACTGATATTTGACTGAGAAACATTTCTGCATTTCCATTGTAGCAGTTCCTTATTTGTCAGTCTATGAGTTCCCATCGATATAGTCTCACTTTGCCAGGCCATCCACACACTGCGGAACAGAGGAGGGTCTGGCTAGTCCACACAGTATTCCGGGATGGGAGAAAAACGTGCTCTGGTTTATTGGCATTTCTTTGAACCAATCACAATCATCTCGGGCGGCGCAAAGAGCAATCCCGGAGGTGGAACGTCATGGATATAGACTACCATTGACATAACCAAAGGTCCAAGTATCACTCATAGGTATCACCACATGAACCCCAGTAAAAAGTCTGGATTTAGTCTTGCAGTGTTGGCGTTTTCAAACAGTGAGTGAATGAAGTCAAACCTCCAGCTTGATGTGGTGAAATCGTCACTCTTCTGTCTTTGTTGCAGCCTGTAGATAAAAGTACACACAATAACATCAGTGAGGGTCTCAGCGTGGCTCCGGCTGCTGTTTGTGGAAATAACTGATATAGTACTGCAAGAATATATCACCAAAATACCGCTGTGCTTTGCATGTAGTCACACCATTTCTGTTTTTACTTTTGAGAGGACTCACGACACTGCACTAAGATACAAGACGGCCAAAAACATCAAAATGTTGTTAAAGAGAGGTTCTGTGTGGCCGGGTTAGCTCAGTTGGTAGAGCAGGCGCACATATGTAGAGGTTTACTCCTCGACGCAGCGGCCACGGGTTCGACTCCGACCTGTGGCCCTTTGCTGCAGGTCATTCCCCCTCTCTCGCTCCCCTTTCACGTCTTCATCTGTCGTGTGGAATTAAAGGCCTAAAATCCCCCCAAAAATAATCTTAAATAAAAGAGAGGTTCTGCATAATCATACCTTTGGTCTTTAAAGCTGCACTAATTGATTGAACATTTTATATTAACTATGGAATATTTATGTGTAATGTGAAATGTGTCACAGAGATTTATTACCTAACTCTGCAGTTCCCTTACGCTTTTAAGTTTCCTTCAGCTCATGTTTTGTTTGTTTCAGCGGCTTCAACCTTACTTCACTGGCTTGCGATACATGCATGGACCCGAGTACAGCGCCAGAGAAAATGTAACGGCCCAAAAGGCTCATGGGAACTCTGACGTAGAAGAATTATTATACATGTGAGCTTGTAACCCACACTCACTTTCTCAGCACCGGCCACCATCAGAGCGTTCAGCTCCCGAGTCCAGCCGAGGGCATCCACCAGGGCTTGCACACCACCGACCACGTCACCCAGCTGCACGGTGTCATGACGACGGCGGCGCCAGGCAAACGGACCCACCAAGTCCCTGTTGATGAGCAGACGGGGAACAGAGCTGCGCACAGCTCCCGCCAGACTGGCGAAGGGCTCCACCTGCAGAGCAAAGAGTCAAACAGCAGCTTTTAACGTTGAATTCCTGTTGTCAGGTGCTACACGAATACACTTACCTTTTTTTTTTTTTTTAAAGACTTTTTGGATGTTTTGATTTTATAAGAGAGTTTATAGTGGAGATGCAGACAGAAATCAGACAGACAAAGAGAATGTAAGACGTGCAACACAGGCCAAGGATTAAACCAGGGATTGTGTGGTGCAGGTCTTGAGTCCAGCAATAACCAACAACGTCAGTGCGTTTTCAGAAAGGTTCAAGATTTTGCACATAGTACAGAGAGTCAGTTTTCATGTTTAAAACCTGTTATCTCTCATCCCAACATATAGGCCTGTAACAATTATTACATAAAGTCTAACTGTCAATTTTTTTTTTACATAAATCGCGGTTTCTTCGTTTAAATACAATTAATTGCCAACATTAGCTAAGGTCTTAAGTAGAGATGCCCCGATTACAATTTTCTAGGCCGATACCGATTTCATTTTTTCTAACCTCTTTACAGCACACACAAATATTTACTTTTCTTTAATAGAACATTTTGCACAGAACATAGAACATTTTTTGAACAGATGATGGATCACTATAAAATACAACTATATAAATTACTCCTGGTGTGGGAAATTCACACACATCTAAAGTGCAACGTTAGAACCATTTCCTTCTTTTCACGTCAGATATCCAACTAAAAAAATGGGATTTTGGTTTTTGGTGTCGTCCCTGCACGCCCTACTTTCTCCTTGCAGGTGTTGCATATTGCAAACTTGTTATCTTCTGCACACACGCTGAAGAATTTCCAAACAGCTGACATGTTGCAGGTTAATTCACGAGGTTCCCTACGTTTGCGAGAATAGCGCGGACACGCGCTTCACACCGCGAGCGGGTACGCACGACACACGGCGGAGAAGTTGAGAGAAAGGAAAAAGAGACTGTGCTGTCGCGTCCGTGTGTGCGTGCGTCCTTGAAAACTGTAACACGTATAACTTATGTTGTCAGTTAATTGTAGCGTTGACCGGCATGAAATCGGCATATGTCAGACTGACCTGCCGGTCGCCGGTCATGGCCGAGCACGTGAAAATCAGTCAATTCCAGTCACCGGCCGGTCTATCGGTGCATCTCTAGTCTTAAGGCGTATGACTGGGAATTGTTTAGGGATCGACTGATATGGATTTTGTAGTGTCGATGCCGATACCAATACGGGCTGCCGATTTTCTTGAGCCAATACTGCTTCTGCTCCCTCAATTTACATCATAAAAATGTAAACCCTGCCACACTGGATTTGTTTTTGGAATCTGCTCTGCCATTTCTTTAAAACTAATAAACAAAAACACAGATCAGTGTCACTTCTGCAATCATCTTACATTCATATCACCCAAATTATGTGTGCAGTGTGCATCATATGGATGGGTGCACTGCATATGGTTAACTGTCCAAGGGTAAAAGGCTTTCATCAACATCTACAACACAGCCTTGATGACATATTATAAGGTAGATATAATCAGGTCATCACAAAAGGTCCTTTGTCAACACATTTAAATAATTTAAGAAAACAATAAACCTGAAAAGTAGCCATTGAAATAAAGTGCTTGATTTGTAATTTAAGACTGCCATCACTCTGCTAGTGGGGGATGGGCAGTGCATGGTCTGCACGTGATCTGCAGCGTCTCCAGCAACACAGAGCTGCCTGTGGACGCCTGTCTGTAAATAAGGAAAAAGTCAGGGAAAAAACTATCAGCGAACGCAGCAGCCGTGTATCGTGTAAAAACGCAAATATCAGCCGGCCGATAAAATCGGTCTATCATTAGAATTGTTGATGTTGTTTAGATATGCCCAATTGTAATTATGTAAGTGATTATTGGTCGGACTATATATTTTTATCCATCCATCTTCGTCCGCTTACCCGGTATCGGGTCGCGGGGGCAGCAGCTCCAGCAGGGGACCCCAAACTTCCCTTTCCCGAGCCACATTAACCAGCTCCGACTGGGGGATCCCGAGGCGTTCCCAGGCCAGGTTAGAGATATAATCCCTCCACCTAGTCCTGGGTCTTCCCCGAGGCCTCCTCCCAGCTGGATGTGCCTGGAACACCTCCCTAGGGAGGCGCCCAGGGGGCATCCTTACCAGATGCCAAAACCATCTCAACTGGCTCCTTTCGACACGAAGGAGCAGCGGCTCTACTCCGAGCTCCTCACGGATAACTGAGCTTCTCACCCTATCTCTAAGGGAGACGCCAGCCACCCTCCTGAGGAAACCCATTTTGGCCGCTTGTACCCTGGATCTTTATTATTATTTAAATTGTTAGTTGTTGGAACTTGACCCGATACACGTTCATAGCAACAGAAATGACAAGGGGGGATGCATGCTAAACGTTTTATGATAATGTAGAGGCGTGGTTTACTTCATAGGCTGTGTATTTGAGTTATTACATTATCTGGGTCACATAACAGTGATATAACCAAAAGATTGATTCTGGTATTCATTCAAAACTTTCATTTGTTAAAAAAAATGAATAAATTAATTAATATTTTTGAATTTTACTGAACGAGACAATTATATTGTTAACCACAATTAGTTCTGAGACAATTAATTGTACAGCAACATTTGGAATTGTTACAGCTCGACCAACATGTTGGTTCAGCTGGAAAAACATCACACTAAAATGGGGCATGACGTGGTTTAAAGCCGGTGGCGCTCACCTCCAGTGAAGTTCCCATGACGATCAGGAGATCAGCCAGAGGGAAGTCTGTGAGGTACTTGAAGAAGTGACGTGGAAGCTCCTCCCCGAAAAACACGATGTCAGGCTTTACCACGCCTTTACACGTGGGACACTTTGGGACCGTTCCTGCCATCACATCTGACTGATGAAACAAGATGGAAAATGAATATTAATATTATAACAAATATATCACCAGAGTCTAAAGTGATATCTTACATTTGCTCATTTCATCTGGCTCTTAATGTACAATGTATAAAAATGAAGGAAAACAAGAAAATATACTGATTTGCCAAGTTGTAGACACCACATGTTTGTGATTTATTTTCCAACAACATGATAAACTGTATTTTAAATATTCTGGTAAATGTGTAGAGTTAGTGTTTGGGTTATGAGGCTTGTAAACTTAATGGCTAAGAAATAAGGACTAGGTATGGTGACTGAGAGCTGTGTGTGTGTGTGTGTGTGTGTGTGTGTGTGTGTGTGTGTGTGTGTGTGTGTGTGGGTTTGTGTGTCAAACTGTGTTGGTGTGTGTTTGTGTGTCAAAAATGTGAAAGATATATATGGATGAGTGGGAATGAATGGTATATGTGGAATGTGGATAAATGGTCTATGTGGATGAGTGGAAGCATGGAAGCATGGAGAGTGTATGGTTGGGGAGGTGTAGAAGTATAAGTGTAAGTAAGAGTATGAGCATGCATGAGTGTGGTTTAAGATCCTGTGGAGTAGAGGAATACTGTTACTAGCAGGAGTTGTGCTCTGATTGGAGTATGAAATTACACAGTATGCTGGTATATGTATTACTTCTTGATGGAAATAATAAAAATAAGTTATGACTCACTCGTAGCTCCTCTCCCTCGTATTTCCTCCGGCAGACTGTGCAGGTGGCGGTGGCAAATGTACCGTGAGCCTCCACCAACATCTCAGGAGGAATCCCTGCAACTTGGTACACAAGTAAACAAGCACGATGGCTTACAATGACTCAACGATGTGTAGTGACTTCTAGAAGCAAAGATATGAATACATACGTCTTTCCAGGCCGTCGATGTTCTGCGTGTACATCCTGAGGAGCTGACTCTTCTCGTGAAGCAGCCGTACAAAATAGTGCGTCAGGTTGGGCTGATAATTCCCCGGATACAGCTCTTTGGCCAGGGCGAAGAAGGGATTTGGGTTTTGATGGAAAAAGCTGATCTCGAATATCGCCTCGGCGTACGGCAGGTCGTACTGCTGCAGGTTGTCATAGAGACCGCTGCCTGGAGACCTGACAGGGAATAATCTACTGAATACACCCGATAGTTACAGGTTTACAGAAACACTAGAATACATATCTAGTAGGGGATGGATTCACATATGTATCGTGACATTTTTTGCGACGGATTTTAAAATTCTTTACCCCAGAAACAATATTTTTTACCAATGATTCACCTAAATATTTTTTCGCTTATGCGGTTCCGCCGACAGCGACTACGTCATATCCGTTAGCAAAACAGACCGAAAGCAGAAAATCTATATTATGTTCTTCTTGACAAATTAAATAAATGTCAGACTGACTGAATGACATGTGACGTGCATTCTTTTTAGAAAACGATTAGTTTTTAGAAATGTCTCATGATATATTGTCTCTAGAAGTTTATTATTCAACTTTTGTTTAAGTTAAAGAAGGAAAAGAAAATCGCAATACTTCTAGAACCGCAATAAATGAAAATTGCAATGCCAAATCAAATCTGCACCCATTTATAATGTTTTTTTAAGGATCCCCATGAGTCATCACTGTCGTGAAGACTATTCTTCCTGAGGTCCAACACAAGACAAACCCAAACAAATATTATAAAGCACCATACATATTGTTATATCAGAACAATGGAGACATCCGGAATTTTATAAAGCAAAAAGCCATGTATCGTGAAAGAATCGAACCGGTACAAAAGCATACCGTTCCAGCACTAATATCTAACCTCTTTTACCTGAAATCTGGGATGCCACTAGGTGTGCTGATCCCAGCTCCGGCCATCACCACCACCCTCTTGTACCGCTGCTCTCTGATGCTCTTGGCGATGTCCTCCAGGGTCTGCTGCTCCTTGGCTTCACCGCCGCCACCACGGGAGAAAAACCCTTGAGTGCCATTCCACCGGGGAGAGTTTGTTTGTCTGCGAAGAAGAAAAACAAAGATGTAGAGCTGCAACAATTAACCCATTAGTTGTCAACTATTAAATTAATCGCCAACTATTTTGATAACCGATTAATCAGTTTTGTTTTCACTGGACAGGAAGGGGATTAAAAAAAAACTGAAAAACAACTAAAGCCGTCAGCTAAATGTGGAGTAAAAAGTAAAGAGTAGTAGATAGATAGATAGATAGATAGATAGATACTGTGTGAGGTGGTGGTGGCAGTATTATAGTTTGTATAAGTGTAACGTTACATTAAAAAAAAAGTACGGTACTTGAGTATGAGTGAGTGAGTGAGTGAGTGAGTGTGTGTTGTTGTTGTTTAACTATATTCGTGGGGTCCAAAAACCAGGAGTCCAGTATACTTGTGGGGTCCGGACAGCTTTGTGGGGTCAAAATGCTGGACCCCACAAGTTTAACGGACTGTTTCGAGGGTTAAGACTTGGTTGTAGGATTAGGGTTAGAATGAGGTTCTGGTTAGGGTGAGGGTAAGGGTTAAGGTTAGGCATTTAGTTGTGATGGTTAAGGTTAGGGTAAGGGGCTAGGGAATACATTATGTCAATGACGGGTCCCCACAAAGATAGTGCCACAAACCTGTGTGTGTGTGTGTGTGTGTGTGTGTGTGTGTGTAATACCTGCACAGGGCTGCAGCTTTACCTGAACACAAACTCCTTTGACCCAAACCTATAAAAAGCATGAGTCACAATTATCAATCATATAACACAGTTCATCATGTGGTTGTCTGTGTACTAACCGTATGCAGAGAGCGTCCTGCTTGTTCTCGAGCACAGACACAAACAACAAAGTCTGACAGGTGAAATTAATGAGGAGCTCGCTAAAGAAGCCATAACACAGCTGCAACTAAACTACTCCTACTGACTGAAGCAGACACCTAAACAGGGACACGCGCTGTTAACACATTTTATTCACCTAAAATCAGATACAATTTAATATGACTAGATGCCTGCATGTTTGTTGTCGTCCTTGGACCTCCGTATAACGCGATGAGACGACCCGTAACATAAAATAACCATAAGCGACTTTTTCCCCAAGGATAGTCAAGGCATGTCGCCGCTACTCTGCCTCTGATAGGATTACCCTAACCAATCACACGTCTTTGCCTAAACCTAACCAACCCAGCAAGAGCAGCCAGCGAGTCATAGCCAATCAGATGGATAGTAGGGCGGGTCGTGCCTTTGTCATCCTAGAAAACAAAACTACATTACAAAACCGTAATGTACGATATATATATAGCCTAGCTAACTTTAGCTAATGCACACAAAACAGCTCGGTGGTCAGCTACCAAGCTCGGTTACCTAGTAATTTGTTGAATTAGCCACCGTTTAATAATGAAAAACAATATTAAACAAACAAAAAAAGTGTAAATCGGTCAAGAAATCAACTTTGTCAAAAAGAAGAGGGGTATATCCCTTTTACCGTAAAAACCATAGAAACGCCTCCTCCCTTCCCATCATCCTTTGCGCCCAGCAGCAGACTCACAACACGGCAAGCTGGTTGACGTTAGCTGAAGATTCAGCAACACTCATCAGCCCCCGAATATACATTTAACTTTTAAATTTTGTTGCTACAATGAGAGATGTTACCGGGTTCCTCAAACAGCAGCAGAGCACCAGCTCCACGCCGGAGATGGCGACGGAGTGGCACACTTTGGAGGATTTGTACAACAAAAGGTACAAAAAAAGTCAGCTAGCTAAATGCTCTGCTAACGCTAGGCTAGCTAACGTTAGCTCGCTCATTCATTGGAAACGCACGCTGAGTCATGCACGGAGCTAGCTAGCGTTAGCTGAGGTTCGGCTAATGTTAGCCGCAAGTTTCTTCTTGTAGATCAGAACGGAAATGTTGCTTTTAAAAGTATTTTTTTAATATAAATTTAAATCAATAACGTATATATAAGTTAATGGTTTGTAGCTTTCAACATAACACCGTTAATGTTGGCCAGTGGAAGACAGTTTATCACAAGTTGTCCTTAGCTGTTTGCTAACGTTGATGCTATAGACGAGTCCTTAGTCACTGCACCATAAGAATATAATACGTTTAATATTCAATTCAATTTTATTTATACTATCAAATCTTAACCGTATAATGCCGTTTTGTAAGAACACATTACCATGGAGGCAGAACTGAATGACCTTAAAATAGTCGTTTGCTCTGTAAAATACATCATTAGCTAGTAGAGGTGTGCAAAACAATCGATTCATATTCGATTCAAGACAAACGATTCTTGATTATTAAACGATTCACAATATGTAAATGATAGTTTTCCCATATGATTGCAGTAGACATAAAATAAAATAAAAAATATGAATCGATTTTGAATCGGTAGAGCTTGAATCGCGATACGAATGTGAATAAAAAACATTTTGCACACCCCTAGTAATTATCTTCACCTGAGTTTCTGAGCGCAAAAGTCACCGGACACCACAATCTTCTGGACATAGTCATACTGAGATCCAGAGAGAGTTGTGTGGAGCTGATAGTCTTAATTAGCTTTGTAGCAACTCATTTGGCAATGGCTTGAATGTAACAGACGTTCATTGTGCTTTTTCCCTTTCCTTTATTGTGTTATATATCTTTTTTTTTGTGTGCATGTTATAGGTTTACAAAGTGAAAAAGCCCAAAGTCCACCCCAAAGGGACTTACCATCTCCAACAGAAAACACTGTTCACAAACTGCTCCAAACAGCTCTATTGTAGTCCAGCCTTTACTTCCGTGACCAATGTTACATGTTATAATGCTCGCCTAGCTGCTAGCGTGGCACGCCCTTATACTCTGCTTCTGACTGGCTAGTAGTCCTTACCTAGGTACTGAGCATGTGCGACTCCCAACAAAGATGGAATAGAAGTGAGATGTCTCGCTCTGTAGCTAAAACAGAGAGCTCAGCACACAGGGTGAAAAGAGGAGCAGCAGCAATGTGCAGTACAACAAATATATGGTGTTTTTTTGAAAATTAAACCAAATAAACCTATTCAGGTACAACCTCTACTATGAACCTGAAAATGAGCATAATATGAGCACTTTAATATCAAAACGATACGCACTAGAGCTTTAACACTGCCATCAGTCTGTGACTGGCCAAGGCTCGGCCCTCGTCACACTTGCCATCGAGCCTAACGACTTTTCTGGGTAGAAACCCTGTTGATTCTACAAAAACAATACAACTTGTCTTTTGGGACATTTGTCTATCTTCATGTATTCACTAACTGTTTTTTTTATTTGGCAGATTGTGGCATCAGTTGACTCTCAGACTGACAGACTTTGTGAAAGATCCTTGCTTCAAAACAGGAGATGGCCTCATACAGGTAACGGCACAGGCACACGTGACGTCGCAACTGGAAGCCTCACCACTGGTTATAAGGGATTAAAGTAAAATCTGTACCAACATTTACATACCAGACATTTACGTAAACGTTGAACTTTACACGCTTTGCTCATTTTCTCTTAATTAGGATCTTCAACCGTAAATAATGTCAAAGTCTAAATACTGTTCATGGCCACTAGGGCTGCACAATGTATCGTATATTTTCCTCATGTCGTGCAGCCCTAATGACCACACTAATGAGATAAACATTGAACGTTTTGATGTTTTTTTGTGCTCTGACAGCTCTTTTTTTTCTTTCTTCTTAAAGCTCTATGACAATTTCCTCAGTGACTTCGAACACAGGTGAGATAAGTTCCTCAAACACTCCGTCCGCCAGTTCAGTATTTCCTGCTTCTTTCGGTGCTTATTTTATTTTTTCTCCCTCGTCAGAATCAACCCATTGTCCCTCATGGAGATTATACTGTATGTTGCCAGACAGATGAAAGGTAAGAGCAACATGATGTAGCAGGAAATATTTCTCAGCAGAATACACTTTTTTTATTTTATTTTTTTAAACTTTTTTTAGTATTTACAAAAATGTTTTTTTCCCCAGATCCGAAAGATGCCATCACTTTTCTTGAGAAGACCAAGGAAAAGGTAAGACATCTAACCAAAGCTAATGCAGGCCAACACCACAGTAATAACTTGCAATAAAATTTACCTTTTTATGAATATTAGAACAAGTTTTAATTTCAACTGTTTTAAGGAAGTTGATTTAAAGTTTAAATATGATGCTTTTTGGCTTTTCCCCTTTCCTTTATTGTGTTATATATCTTTTTTGTGCATGTTATAGGTTTACAAAGTGAAAAAGCCCAAAGTCCACCCCAAAGGGACTTACCATCTCCAACAGAAAACACTGTTCACAAACTGCTCCAAACAGCTCTATTGTAGTCCAGCCTTTACTTCAGAGACAAACGTGGTCACTTTGGAACACACGTTATAATGCTCGCCTAGCTGCTAGCATGGCACGCCCTCATACTCTGCTTCTGACTGGCTAGTAGTCCTTACCTAGCTACTGTCAGGGCACGCCCTCATACTCTGCTTCTGACTGGCTAGTAGTCCTTACCTAGCTACTGTCAGGGCACGCCCTCATACTCTGCTTCTGACTGGCTAGTAGTCCTTACCTAGCTACTGTCAGGGCACGCCCTCATACTCTGCTTCTGACTGGCTAGTAGTCCTTACCTAGGTACTGTCAGGGCACGCCCTCATACTCTGCTTCTGACTGGCTAGTAGTCCTTACCTAGGTACTGCACATGTGCGACTCCCAACAAAGATGGAACAGAAGTGAGATGTCTCACTCTGTAGCTAAAACAGAGAGCTCAACACACAGGGTGAAAAGAGGAGCTGCAGCAATGTGCAGTACAACAAAAATATGGTGTTTTTTGAAAATTAAACAATCTAAACCTATTCTGGTACAACCTCTACATACCTGAACCTAAAAATGAGCACAATATGAGCACTTTAACTCTATGGTTGTTTTGAAGGCTGTAGTCACTGGTGATGTTGTGTTTTACTGAGAGATGTTTTGTCATAGTAGTTCATATAACAGAAACCACTCTCTGTATATCACAAACAAGTTATACAGCATCACAAACTGCATCCTCCAAAAATGATCATAAAGTTGCATCAACACAAACTGAACATTATAACCTTCGTGAAGGAGGATTTATTGCAGAACTGTTGTATTAAACTGCATCAGTTTGTAGGTACGTGTACCCAATCGTAAACTGGCAACTAAGTGTAAATTATGGAATTTTATGAACTGTGATTTTTGAGCAAACCTTACCGTGTCTCTGTCTGGTTCAGGTGAAAAGCAGCGACGAAGCCGTCATTCTCTGCAAGACTTCCATCGGCAGACTTAAACTGGAGATCAACGACCTTCCCGCCACAAAGGTAAACGCTCCTGAACTCTCAGCGCTCTCCCTTCGAACGTCACGCTGCTGGTGGCGTTCACACGTAAATATGTCGGTAACACCAACAGCTGTTAAAAGAAACCGAAGCGCCGAGTTTAGGTATCTGTAGAGAAACGGTTGGATTGATGCATCCCTGAAGTGGTGTCTCCGACCCTGTGGAACGCCCTTCCTCTTGTCTCACGTTCTGCAGTCTCTGTTGATGCTGTTAAAAAGCAGCTGAAGACTCGCTTGTTTCAAACTTGCTTTTGTCTCATGTTTGTAACTTTGGGTTTTTAAAGGTGCTCTAAGCGATGTCACTCGTTTTTTAGGCTACAACATTTTTCGTCACATACAGCAAACATCTCCTGACTATCCGCGAGCTGCCTGTCCCCTGAACACACTGTCTCTGTAGACAGCCCAGGCTCCACAAACGCCAACAAAAACAAACTGGCCAACCTGCACCACCAAACATAACAAACAGTGTTCCAGCGTTCCAGCCAATAACCGACGAGAAGGATTTCGGGGTGGGGGTTGGAGGGTTAGTGTGCGGAAGGGGACGGGATGAGGAGGAGGAGGGAGGGGCGAACTAGCCTCTGTTTTGTTTGACAATACTTCAAACGTCAACAAGAAGTGACGACAATTTATCATGTGAAGCACTTTGTTTGTAAAAGGTGCTCTATCAAATAAACTTAATGTTATAATATTATTATTATGATTATGATAATTAATAATATAAACAGTCCTAGAACATCTATAATACTACTGACCTGCCAGATAATGGTATTTTTACATAGCCTGACCTATTCTGGAAACAAAAAGTGCAGCTAAATCATGTTATGACTCTGACATATACGCCTGTAAAGATGAGTGAAAACGGGCAAAAGTTTTTTAAAGTAGAAGAAACGTGATCCACGATAACCAGAGATTCTCCTTTTGTCACTTCCAGAAAATCATTGAAGACGTCGAGGAAATGTTGAATAACTTGCCCGGCGTGACGTCGGTCCACGGCCGGTTTTACGACCTCTCCAGCAAATATTACCGCATCATCGGGAACCACGCGTCCTACTACAAGGACGCTCTGCGCTACCTCGGCTGTGTGGAGATTACAGACCTTCCAGGTGAGCAAAGACACACGGAACGCCTTTCATATCCGTGGCTGAATGATTTCATGTTCAGGGCTCAACAATAACGGCCCGGGGGCGCGTAAAACCCCACGTCGGGCCAGTAACCAGGGGTGTCAGACTGGGGGGGGGGAGGGGACTGGGTACCCAGGGCCCTCATGTGAGGAGGGCCCAAAAAGATGCTAGAATGAATAGCTGTGGATGCGGGGAGGGGCCCATAGAAAATGCCTTTCTACAGGGCCCAGAATGTTGTGCTACGCCCCTGCCAGTAACTAGAACAACTCACTTACCTGTTCAGGCATCATCGTATCATAAATTATATCATTTTTCTCTTGCACCCGTCAGAGAATCATTTGATTGTGCCGTTGGCCAAGAACGTGTTTTTTTTTTTTTTTTTTTTTTTTAGGGGGGGGGGGCTGAAGTACTCGGACATTTTTTTTAACGCTTTTAAAAGTTTTTTTCTTTTTCTCCGGGAAAAAATAATTGATTACGTGCAGGTATAAATCATTTCTAGGGGCCAATAAAAATTTGACTTTGGGAAAGTAAATATTTTTTTTTTTTTCTTTAACGTTGAACCGTGATGTTGTCGTTACTCCACAGAGACGGAGAAGCAGGAACGGGCGTTCACACTGGGACTGGCTGGACTCTTGGGAGAAGGAGTTTACAACTTTGGGGAGCTGGTGGGTTTAACAGCTGCACGTTGGATGCATGTTGTTTATCGATGCCGGCCGGTCTTTTAAATGAAGCTTGTTGACGCCTGCTGTCGTGTCTTTGCAGCTGATGCATCCTGTGCTGGAGACCCTGAGGAACACAGACAAACAGTGGCTCATCGATACACTATACGCCTTCAATGGAGGCAATGTGGAGAAATTCCAGGGCTTCAAGACCGCCTGGGGCCAACAGGTGAACGACCCTTATATAACCGCTCAACATAGGCTACGTCTACACTGCTCCCGTTTCCTTTTTTAAGCTGCGCTTTGAGACAAAATCGATCTCCGTCTACACAAAAGTTTTAGCTCCAGTAGCAGAACTGATCTCCACTATATTAACACGTCTGACAACACGTATCACATGACCTTTCACACACACTGGGCATGTGCGTGTCGGTGTAAACAGGAAGCAGGTTGTCTGACGTTACTCTGCGGTTTAAAATCACGTATGTATAAGTTGAAAATACTTTGAAGAAAGGGATGTAAAGGTATGTTGTTGGGTTGAGATCTTGTGACTTGTGATTTTTTTTTCGTCTTCATTTGTTTTTTTACACTAATTAATTTAGCTTTCTTTTAGCCTGCTTTAGCTCCGTTACTGGATATGTATTGCATGAGGAGCTCTGATTGTTTTCAATCAGAGCACAAGAGAAAATAAGAGTTTACTTGCAAAACGTAATGAGCTAAATAATTGTTTTTCTCGATTATTCTGTTTTGTGATCATTGGGAGTCGAAAATCATAAGCACGATTAAATGGATTAATTGCACTGTCCTACTTTTGCTTGAGTCTCTGCCGAGGAACTCAGTTTTACAGATCTGTTGATTAAATCAACGACCCCGAGAAATAGATTTGTCTGTCATGTTTTTGACTAAGAATATCTTTACTCAAGGACGGCCCTAGACGATTACACCTTTAAACCTCTACAGCAATACATCACTGGCCTTAATCAGCCCCAGTTATGATAAACGGAGAAATAAGATATTAAAAATCTACTTTCTCTTCACGCGTGTGCCCGACACAGTTCAGTCATACTCAGCGATGGAATGTAACTAAGTACATTTACTCTTAAGTCCAAATGTTGAGGTACTTTACTTGAGTCTTTTCTTTTCATGCCACTTTCTACTTCTACTCCGCTACATTTCAGAGAGAAATATTGTACTTTTTACTCCACTACATTGATCTGTTACAGCTTTAGTTACTTTACACATTAAGGTCATTGCTCACAAAACACATGTAGTTTATAAAATCTGATGTTT
This sequence comes from Sander vitreus, assembly GCF_031162955.1. Taxonomy (NCBI): domain Eukaryota; kingdom Metazoa; phylum Chordata; class Actinopteri; order Perciformes; family Percidae; genus Sander; species Sander vitreus. Next base: position 38,220,756 of record NC_135855.1, read on the forward strand.
CATTATAAAGTAAACTACCCAACAATATAACGGCCTACAAGTCCAGCTGAGATGATTAGACCATTAAACACACAACAGTTTGGATCCTTTCCAGTTTCCTAAATATGAGGATTTTTCTGCATTGAGTACTTTTTACTTTTGATATTTTAAATACATTTTCCTGATGATACTTGCATACTTTTACTGAAGCAACATTTTCACTGCAGGACTTTGACTTGTAACAGAGTACTTCTACAGTGTGGTATTGGTACTTTTACTGTAGTAAAGGATCTGAATAATACTTCCACCGCTGGTGATAGCCGAGTTTAAACCTCGGTAACGGAGAGGATGTATTACGCAACCTTTTGATCGGAGCTGTTGCCGTGCCAACAGACATCTGGAACCGGGTCACAGGATTTTACACTCGAACATCATCGCTGATATTTGGCAACTGTCTGATTTCTTTATTTTTCTCTCTCTTGGTTGTAGCCTGATCTCGCAACAAATGAAGCCAAACTGATGCAGAAGATCCAGCTGCTCTGCGTGATGGAGGTGAGGACCCCACCTTCTTCAGTCAATTAGTTGTTTTTTATTCCCTTTCATGCTGAATGACTCATTTCCAAGAAACTGATGAGCACATTTCTGATAAACACAAGATTTAAAGTGGTGCTTTTGCATGACTCTTTGTGGAGAAACTCAGTTTTACAGATGGTCAACGGACTGCATTGATATTGCGCTTCTCTTGTCTTAAAGGAACACGCTGACTTATTGGGACTTTATTTTATTCCCCGTATCCCCCAGAGTTAGATAAGTCCATACATACCCTTCTCATCTCTGTGCGTGTTGTAACTCTGTCTGACGCCCCCACCACTAGCCTAGCTTAGCACAGATCCTGGAGGTAACCGGCTCCATCTAGCCTACTGCTCCCAATAAGTGACAAAATAACGCCAACATGTTCCTATTTACATGTTGTGATTTGTATAGTCACAGCGTGTACAAATAACAAGGTCACATGAGACACAGCCATCTTCTAACCGTATACAAACTGGGAACTATATTCTCAGAAAGGCAAAGCACAGCTACTTCTGCTACTTGGGCGGAGTGATTTGCTCGCAGCACCTGAGAAGCCCCGTTGTTACTCTCTGCTCCTCACCATGGGTGTGGAGATGGAGCCGGTTACCTCCAGGATCTGTGCTAAGCTAGGCTAGCAGTGGGGGCATCAGACAGAGTTACAACACGCACGGAGATGAGAAGGGTATGTATGGACTTATCTAACTCTGGGGGATACGGGGAATAAGCTAAAGTCCCAATAAATCGGCGTACAGCTCTGTCGATTAAATCAGCTAATTTATTAGTCGACAAAGTCATTAAAGTGTAAGTCGACTAAGAATTTCTTTGAACAAGGACAGCCCTCAGCTTGTATGTATATCTTGCAGCACCACTTTATGGTCTGACCGAGGAATAACGACTTCTTCAAACACTGAAACAAATGTACAGTTTGTTCAAAATGAGTCTGACGTTGATCATTTCCTCCCACTTTGTATGTGACCGAGATGATGTCACCCTGAAGGTTTACAAACTTGAATATTAAATCACTTAAAGTGTCTCTTTTCTCTTCCAGATGACTTTCACTCGTCCTGCAAACAACCGACAGCTCACCTTCACCGAGATCGCTAAGAGTGCCAAAATCCCCGTCAACGAGGTCAGTTGGATGACGAGCTAATCTCCCTCTTCTCATGTCACGTCTGATGAACAATGAGTTACGGGAGTGAGAAACACAAGGCTTTGTGAGCAAACGTTACGTAACGTTAGTGGGGGGGGGGGGGACAGGCTGCGGCTGGAAATCGGAAGAAGGATGGGGAAATAGTTTTAACATGACTTTAAAATCGACATCCACCGAGCCAAAGTGCTTATGTTATCAATAGTTAGCTCGTTCTGGTTTCCTAACTAAATATAAAAAAAATTAACAAATGAAAGTGGAATGGTATTCTAGAGGTCTACAACAGACCATAAACGATCGTTGCCTACTGATGTTGCTTTTTTAGTCTTTGCCTTTTGTCTGCTGTGTCCTAGTCTATATCCATGACGTGGGATTGCTCCGCTGCCGCAGGAAATTCCGCCGGATGCGTGTCTTTTCACCGATATCCGTCCCCTTCCTCTTCCTTTGTGTTGTTCTAACCTCCGGTGGATTTCTGAGGACTATGGTTAACTGCTCCTCAGATCTCTGCAGGGTAAATCCAGACAGCTAGCTAGACCATCGGTCCAATCTGAGTTTTCTCAGGGGAGTTCATATATATCTGACTACATGACTTTGATGACGAAAAACATGTAGCAGTATTAAATAAAATTGAGGAGGTGACGCATCGTGATGTTGAATGGATTTGAGTCGACGACAGGATAATCGTGATCACATCGACTCGTGAGACCAGTGAAGATCCCCACTCCTAGTCTTACCGCCTGCACAGAGCAGATCCTCCAGTAGTTTTGACATTTGTTTTGAACATGAGAGCGTGTTGATCTGTGAGAACTGATGGAGCGTGTGCTGCAGGTGGAGCTGCTGGTGATGAAGGCTCTGTCCGTGGGGCTGATCAAAGGTAACATTGATGAGGTGGACCAGAAGGTGCAGATGACCTGGGTGCAGCCCAGAGTGCTGGACCTGCAGCAGGTGAGGCCTCATTCATACATATATATATATATATATATATATATATATATATATATATATATATATATATATATATATATATATATATATTCTCTCTCTCTTTCAGCTGCTCACATTGTTCGCCGCCTTCTAAAATATTACTCCATTATTTATATATAGAAGTGTCAGAGTTTCACTCGAATATTCTGTTCGATAAACAAGCGAGCACTTCGACCGTGAGAGATTTGTTTACAACGTTTGGTGCGCCTGACAAAGTGTTTTTTCTGTTTCAGATCAAAGGTATGAAGGAGCGTCTGGACTTCTGGTGTGGAGACGTTAAGAACATGGCCATGCTGGTGGAGCAACAAGCCCACGACATCCTCACCTAGTCCGCAGAGGGAAACCTCTTCACAACCATTTCTCTTTTTGTATTGTTTTTCTTTCTATCGGATGTTCATTCGTCACTGTTTATCACCAACCCGTAAAAATACGCTGTGGTATTTTACAAATAAACAGCTGGTTGTAACATTATTATCCTCCTCATCTGAAAATATTGTCTAAAACATGAATAAAAAAAAAGACCCCAAAAAAGTCATTTCTGTACAAGTATTGTATGTTTTTATTTCTTTTATTGGTTAAAGTCTGTCCAGCTTTGGATTGTAAATTAAGATTTGTTAAATCTTGACTGTAACAGTTTCAGTGTGGTATTAGTACTTTTACTTAAGTAAAGTTACGACTGAAGACCTCATCACTCACTCTGTTAGACATTTTTATATATTATGCATCACTGTAGTGCAAATTAATATATACAGTGACAACTACATTATTTATAAAGCAAATAATGCCCACAAATTATATTTAAGGGTAACTTCTGTGTTTGTCTTAACCCGGGGTCCGTTTCAGGAAGGAGGTTTAACAAACTCTGAGTCTAACCCTGAACTCTGAGTCGATTTACCCTGAGATGAGAAACTCTGAGTTTTTGGTTCCAGAACAGCTGATTTGAGTTGGTTCAATCAACTCCGATACTACGATTCACCATGGTAACAACCACAAACAAACCAGTCGCAGAAATACTCGTGCACATACAGCGAGTTTCAACATGTATTTCATTAAAAAAGCAACACGGCAGCTGCTGCAAAAGAGAATCTGCGTGGGAGAAAATAGCTGCTAGAGTAAATGTGTAAATTCCAATATAGGGTATTAACCTATTTAATCATAAGTATAATATTATTGGTAAACTGGTATTGAACCTATAATCTATTTCATTTAGGTGCAATCCTGCGGCCTACTAATCCCATTCTGAGGCTGCAGCCCCATCATTAACAGAATTATAATTCATAATCTTTTATTTCAAAGGGTTTACATCATTCACCTGCAATACTGTGGAACTCCTTTTTAATGGCTCTTACTGGTTTGTGTCCAGGGAACGCTACAAAAACGTTTAAAAACGCGTTTCAGAGCGAGTCACACTCTTCTGACGGCGCTACAGCGGCTTTACTAAAATGCTCCGCATCACCAATGTTGTAAAGAAAATTGCCATTTGCAAAAAAACGTAATGCGACACAAAGAATGTGCTGGGATGTAAAGCATGTCCACGATGGGTGACGTTAGTGATATGAGGACGGATAAGGTTATTTAGGCTACATAACTGATAGACTGGGAAGAAAAACCATAACGCTCACATAGGTAGTTAACTGGAAATGAAAATACATCTATAGTCGGGACCTCAATATCATCTCCCGACTTATGTTTAACTCCCTGCGAAGTAATACAGCTTCTTCATCAACGGGATCGTCAACAAAAGGAAATGCCATGTTTTGAGAAAAAAAACGTACACGTTCCACCAAAACAAGTTCCTTCCCGAGGCTATTTTGCAGCGGCACCGGGGCTCCGTCTGGCGCTTAGCACCGCTCAAGACGATTGTGATTGGTTTAAAGAAATGCCAATAAACCAGAGCATGTTTTTCTCCCATCCCAGAATGCTGTGTGGACTAACCAAACCCTCCTCCGCAGCGCTGTGGAGGAAGGTCTGGCAAAGCGAGACTACATGAAAACTGAATTGTTGACAAGGTACATCCTTACATGAGTCAGGGTTTTTTTCAAAAAATGCATTAATGAGGTAAACAGTCATTTTGATGCTTGGGCTACATGTTTATTGAGGTTACTTAGTGTCTGCGTTGGACAACTCTCATACGTCTGCAAGCAGCAGGGGACCTGCGAGGTCTTCTACGTCTGCGAACAGGGCGAGCGGCCTGTCTGCGTGGCATTGTCATAAAACAACCTCGGGGTGTGATGGGTTTATATTTATATAGCATGTCAGGCAATGTTCTATGATATCACAATTCACATGGGACACTCACTGACATTATCATAGGAAGTACATCCAGTATAGGCTGTGTCCCGAACCCACCTATGGCTGGGCAGGAGGAAGGAAAGCCACTTCTCAGACAGCGAGACTATTCTCTCGAGATCAAAAGAAAAAGAACGTAACAACATATAAAGAAATAGTAAAAGAAGATAAAGAAAATTAAACGAAAAAAGAACGAACAAGCAACGGTAAAGCAAGAAATGATGCACGTGGTGTGTAGTGTTGGATACTCTGACGTATACGTTAAGTTAATGTGTCCTAGTTCTATCCTCCCTCAATGTGACGCATGTACTGTATAGTTCAGACAGTTAACAGCCCTTGATGTGTCAAATTGTCACATGGAATGTTGCATCTGTGGGGTCATAAATGCTGATGTCACGTGTCAACTGTGACGTCATCAGTGATATCACAAAACATAGGCATGAGATTTTATGAATAGGATCCCTTACTACTTGTCTTTTGTTTTTTAAACAATGTCTTTATTGATTTCTCTTTGCACTTATAATAATGTTATTGTGTGGTACATACATTACATTGTTAGTTTAATCTGATTGTCAAGACATTTGCATTGTGTCTAATCTATGTCACCAAACTGATCTCAATTCAATTCAATCTTATTTATAGTATCAAATCATAACAAGGGTTATCTCAAGACACTTTACAGATTTTACAGATAGTAGGTCTAGACCACACTAGTAATTCCCCCAAGAGAAAGCATTTAGTGCGACAGTGGCGAGGAAGAACTCCCTTTTAGGGAGAAACCTCGGACAGACCCAGGATCTTGGTAGGCGGTGTCTGACGGTGCCGGGTGGGGGTGTGATGAACAATGGCAATTATAGTCACAATAAAGATAATGGAACTATGACTAGAAATAGTAGTTGTAGTAGTTCATGGCGTAGCGGGGCACTGCAGGACGTAGCAGGACACTGCAGGGCACCGCAGATCGTAGCAGGACGCAGCAGGACGCAGCAGGACGTAGCAGAACGTAGCAGGACACTGCAGGGCACCGCAGAGCGTAGCAGGGTGTAACAGGGCATGGCAGAGCGTGCAGCAGGACCACGGCGACAGCTGCAACCATGATTTTGGTGCCACCTTAATCCAAGGAAACATAAATGAAAAAAACATAAGGACTCTGGGGAGTTAGTAACAAGCATTTCTGGGACAAGGATGCACACAAATGGAAATGGAGAGGAGAGAGAAGCTCAGTGTGTCAAAGGAAGTCCCCAGGCAGTCTAAAACTATAACAGCATAACTAAGAGAGTCAGGTTAAGGAGAGGAGCCTGGTCAGGCTAGAACTCTCCCCAACCGGATCAGGCTGTACTGGCCTGCCTCCCTCTACTCTGATTATATTATTGATTATATGGTAAATGAATCAGACGACTATGAAGAGAAGCAGGTGGGCCGGTCTAGGTGGACGCTGCAACTCCTCACTCCCTAACTATAAGCTTTATCGAAGAGGAGAGTTTTAGGTTTACTCTTAAAGGTGGTGACGGTGTCTGCCCCCCAAACCCAGACTGGGAGCTGGTTCCACAGGAGAGGAGCCTGATAGCTGAAGGCTCTGGCTCCCATCCTACTTTTAGAGACTCTAGGAACCACAAGAAGCTCTGAATTCCGGGAGCGCAGTGCTCTAGTGGGACAATAAGGTACTAAGAGCTCTTCTAGATATGATGGTGCTTGACCATTTAGAGCTTTGTAGGTCAGGAGAAGGATTTTAAATTCAATCCTGGATTTTACAGGAAGCCAATGCAGAGAAGCTAATACAGGAGAAATATGATCTCTTTTCTTAGTTCTTGTCAGAACACGCGCTGCAGCATTCTGGATCAGCTGGAACTAATTCATCACAAAGTACTCAAAACATAGAACTACTGCTGTTGATCTCTGTGAGAAATCATTGACTTCATCAGAGGAACTACATGATGACACCGATGTCATGTTCTTGCTCGGGTCCAAATCTGGTTTCTTTCTTTCTTTCTTCTTTTTTTGTATTTTCTTACCTAATATGATGTTGACGTTAATTTAAAATTAAATAAAAAATTCTGAATAATAATTGAACTTACCTGGTGATGTTCTGAGCTCCATCCAGCTGTTTTGGGTATTTCTTCGGGTCGGGATGTCAGCTGACCCAATCTGGTAAAAGAGAAAGTGAGATTAGTAATATACTATTTCTTGTGTGTAACAGGTCCTATTCATAATCTCTCAAGTCTATGTTCTGTGATGTCACTGATGATGTCACAGTTTATGTGACATCATCATTTATGATGGCTGACCTCTGATGAAGTCAATGATTTGTCTCACAACATTGTGATTTCAGATATCCACAACTTCATTCTTCCTAGGACAGATTACGTCACTTTTGTCAGTTATGTGGAGCTTTCATTTTCAGATATATACAACGTTATTCTTCTGATCCAGAATGAACATACTAGATTTATGCAATATAATTTGTACTAGTTAGAGCTCAGTTATTAGACATCTACAATCCAACTGTTACTGGTCATAATTTCATTTTCAGATATTCAAAATGAACAACATATACCCACATTACATTTGTGGATATCTGCAGTTGCATTGTTTCTAGTCAGAATTGTAGATATCTCAACCTCATTTTTACAGTCTATGGTAACAACTCGTGAACTCTGAGCTTTCAGAAGATCTCCACCTCCGAGTTTCGTGAATATCACGAGAGGGGGAAGTTCTTATGGACTCTGTTTGTGAACATGCTAAACACGACTCCATCTGAAAGCAGCGCTACCATCATCAATGTTGGCATTGTGAGATAAAAAATGATGATGTGACATCATCAGTGACATCACAGAACACTGTCTTGAGAGTTTATAAATAGGACCCGTTACTCCCATCAGGTTGTTTTTTGACAATGCCACGCAGACACGCCGCTCGCCCCATTCGTAGACGTAGGAGGACTCGTAGGTCCTCCCGTGTCCACAGACGCAGGAGAGTTGTCCGACGCAGACGCTAGGCAACGCTAATAAACATGTAGCACAAGCATGAAATGACAGTAACCTCAGTTGTTTTAAGCCATAGAATAGTAAACAAAGTTATACTTCATTTATTAATTGTTTAATTAACATCAACATCATTTTAGGTTTAAAAAAAAAGAAGAAAGAAAGAAACCAGAAATTGGACTGAGCAAGAACAGCGAGCCATCATGACATCAGCGTCATCATGTAGTTCCTCTGATGAAGTCAACGATTTCTCACACAATGAACAGACTCAATCAACAGCAGTAGTTTTATATTGTGAGTACTTTGGGATTAGTTTGAGACTTGTTTAAGAAAAGTTGCAATGTAATGTGCTACACAATAACATTATCACATTATATTCTAAGTGTAATGAAAAATCCATGAAGACATTTTTAAAAAAAGATTTAAAAAAAAAAATCGGTATTAGTGAAAAAGTGAACACGCAAATGATGTTGCGTATGTTTAAAAAAAAGAAGAATTCTGAATAATAATTGAACTTACCTGGTGATGTTCTGAGCTCCATCCAGCTGTTTTGGGTATTTCTTCGGGTCGGGATGTCAGCTGACCCAATCTGGTAAAAGAGAAAGTGAGATTAGTAATATACTATTTCTTGTGTGTAACAGGTCCTATTCATAATCTCTCAAGTCTATGTTCTGTGATGTCACTGATGATGTCACAGTTTATGTGACATCATCATTTATGATGGCTGACATCTGATGAAGTCAATGATTTGTCTCACAACATTGTGATTTCAGATATCCACAACTTCATTCTTCCTAGGACAGATTACGTCACTTTTGTCAGTTATGTGGAGCTTTCATTTTCAGATACATACAACGTTATTCTTTTGATCCAGAATGAACATACTGGTCATAATTTCATTTTCAGATATTCAAAATGAACAACATATACCCACATTACATTTGTGGATATCTGCAGTTGCATTGTTTCTAGTCAGAATTGTAGATATCTCAACCTCATTTTTACAGTCTATGGTAACAACTCGTGAACTCTGAGCTTTCAGAAGATCTCCACCTCCGAGTTTCGTGAATATCACGAGAGGGGGAAGTTCTTATGGACTCTTGTTGTGAACATGCTAAACACGACTCCATCTGAAAGCAGCGCTACCATCATCAATGTTGGCATTGTGAGATAAAAAATGATGATGTGACATCATCAGTGACATCACAGAACACTGTCTTGAGAGTTTATAAATAGGACCCGTTACTCCCATCAGGTTGTTTTTTGAAAATGCCACGCACGCAGACACGCCGCTCGCCCCGTTCGTAGACGTAGGAGGACTCACAGGTCCTCCCACGTTCACAGACGTAGGAGAGTTGTCCGACGCAGATGCTAGGCAACGCTAATAAACATGCATTCTTAGGGCCCTATCAAGTGTAATGATCTCATTCTTTTTTAAAGGTGTGTGGGACATCATGGGAAGTGATGACATTGATAGTGGGAAATTATTTCCTATGCATATTCTTTTATGTCTTATATGATAATAGTTGCTATTCTGGATTCATGGTAATGTGCTGTATGTGTAAGTGAAGACTAGTGAGAAAGGATGACAGTTGGACATTTGTGTATGAGACAGAGGCGCCAATACTGTTTCAAATTCATCAGTTCACCTCTGACTTCAGACTACAGTAAGATAGTGAGATGGACGCCATACAACATCTGAAAACCTGAGATACCTGAGAGGACATTATACAACATCTGAAAACCTGAGATACCTGAGAGGACATTATACAACATCTGAAAACCTCCTCCTGTTGCCTTGATATTCTACCAATGGGTGCTGAAAACTGCAGTAATCAAGCCACTCTAAAAAAGGACAATCTAGACACGTCACTAATGAGCAACTATGAACAACTCAACCTTTTCTTGTCACTAAACAACAGTTGTGATGCCTTCCAGTTGGGTTTTCGACCACACCACAGCACTGAGCTCTTGTTAAAGTCTTTAATGACATCCACTTAAACACAGAGAGTGGCAAAATTTCAGTCTTAGTATTACTTGATCTCAGTGCTGCATTTGATATGGTCGACCATGACATATTACTAGACCGATTGGAAAACTGGGTTGGCCTTTCTGGCTCAGTACTAAACTGGTTTGAATCCTATTTAAAGAATAAGGACTACTTTGTGTCTCTAGGTAATTATACATCTGAGCATACAAATATGACGTGCGGAGTTCCCCAAGGCTCCATTCTGGGGCCTCTCCTGTTTAACATCTACATGCTTCCACTGGCTCAGATTATGGAAAACAACAAAATAAGTTACCATAGTTATGCGGATGACACACAAATTTACATAACCTTATAACTATAGTCCAATACAACAACTGAATATTTGCATTGAACAAATTAACGACTGGATGTGCCAGAATTTCTTAAATTAAATGAAGAAAAAACTGAGGTGGTTGTTTTTGGAGCAAAAGAGGAACGATTAAAAGTCAGCACTCAGCTTCAAATGACAATGTTAAAAACAACAGACAAAGCCAGAAATCTTGGTCCAGTCATGGACTCAGACCTGAATTTTAACAGCCACATTAAGACAATTACAAAGTCAGCCTAGTACCACCTTAAAAATATATCAAGGGTTAAAGGACTTATGTCTCAGCAGGATTTGGAAAAACTTGTCCATGCTTTTATCTTCAGTAGACTTGACAACTGTAATGGTGTCTTTACAGGTCTCCCTAAAAAAATCAATCAGACAGCTGCAGCTGATTCAGAACGCTGCTGCTCGAGTCCTCACTAACACCAAGAAAGTGGATCACATCACTCCAGTTCTGAAGTCTCTACACTGGCTTCCAGTGCCTCAAAGAATTGATTTCAAAATACTTTAGCTGGTTTGTAAATCACTAAACGGTTTAGGTCCAAAATACATTTCTGATCTGCTACTACACTATGAACCCCCCAGACCTCTCAGGTCATCTGGGACAGGTCTGCTTGTTGTCCCCAGAGTCAGAACTAAACAGGGGGAAGCAGCATTCAGTTTTTATGCTCCACATATCTGGAACAAACTCCCAGAAAACTGCAGGTCTGCTGCAACTCTCAGTTCTTTCAAATCAAGGCTGAAGACCTTTCTTTTTGATGTTGCCTTTCTTTAAATAACTGTTCATTTCTTATACTGAAGTTGCATTGTTGAAACTGTATGACAATCTATATAAGCATATAAAGATAAATTAAAAAGCAAGACCGGTGGGACTGGCCCGTTCTGGGAATGGCAAGGATTGCAGGTGGATTACGTGTATAGAGCAACGGCTTATATATTGTCCCATACTAGCAGCCTAAAATCTCCTATTTGATCTGCTTTTATATGTTTAACTGTTTTTAATTGCTCTTTAATGTTTAATTTGTTATACTGCACTGTAACTTTTATTCTCGTATTTTATTTGTTTTAAATTTTTTTAATCTGTTTTTATGTAAAGCACTTTGAATTGCCCTGTTGCTGAAATGTGCTATACAAATAAAGCTGCCTTGTCTTGCATTCTTTGTTCAGACCACATATAAGACCTTTTTATCTTGCTGCTGAGAGAGAGAGAGAGAGAGAGAGAGAGAGAGAGAGAGAGTCTGTCTCATCTGTCGTCTGATCATCATCAATACAATTTCCTTATTACACTGATTCTCAAGACTTTCTGACATTTGCAGTGTCCTATGTCTCACAAAGATTTGTCAAAGATTTGAGACATAGGAAAATGCAAATGTCAGGAAGTCTTGACAATCAGATTAACCAAACTTCCTAGAAAATGTCTCTATTTCTCACTGTTGATCTAATTTACCTGGTAATGTCACTTGTTCCTAGTTCCATCCATCCAGCCGTCAGTGATGACTCATAATGATGATGATTAGTAAGTGTCTGAAAGCTCAGAGTTCACGAGTTGTTACCATAGACTAAAAATTAGGTTGAGATATCTACAATTATGACTAGAAACAAGGCAATTGCAGATATCCACAAATGTATTGTTGGTATATGTTTTTCATTTTGAATATCTGAAATTTAAATTATGACCAGTAACAGTTGGATTGTAGATGTCTAATAATGTAGTTCTAACTAGTAAGAATCCCATTTTAATAAATCCAGCATGTTCATTCTGAATAAGAAGAATAATGAGAAAGAACAGGCTCCTCCCATGTCCACAGACGTAGGAGAGTTGTCCGGTGCAGATGCTAGGCAACGCTAATAAACATGCATTCTTAGGGCCCTAACAAGTATAATGATCGCACATCTTTTTTCCAGATTGAGTCAGCTGCCATCACGACCTAGAGAAGCAGCGAAAACAGCTTATATACAGCTATATATATATATATATATATATATCCATCCATCTTCGTCCGCTTATCTGGTATCGGGTCGCGGGGGTAGCAGCTCCAGCAGGGGACCCCAAACTTCCCTTTCCCGAGCCACATTAACTAGCTCCGACTGGGGGATCCCGAGGCGTTCCCAGGCCAGGTTGGAGATATAATCCCTCCACCTAGTCCTGGGTCTTCCCCGAGGCCTCCTCCCAGCTGGACGTGCCTGGAACACCTCCCTAGGGAGGCGCCCAGGGGGCATCCTTACCAGATGCCCAAACCACCTCAACTGGCTCCTTTCGACGCAAAGGAGCAGCGGCTCTACTCCGAGCTCCTCACAGATGACTGTGGTTCTTACTCTCTCTCTAAGGTAGATGCCAGCCACCCTCCTGAGGAAACCCATTTTGGCCGCTTGTACCCTGGATCTTGTTCTTTCGGTCATAACCTCCAGCCTTCTTGACCATAGGCTATGGTAGGAACAAAAACTGACCGGTAGATTGAGAGCTTTGCCTTCTGGCTCAGCTCTCTTTTCGTCACAACGGTGGGATAAATTGAATGTAATACCGCACCCGCTGCGCCGATTCTCCGACCAATCTCCTGCTCCATTGTCCCCTCACTCGTGAACAAGACCACAAGGTACTTGAACTCCTTCACTTGGGGTAAGGACTCATTCCCTACCTGGAGAAGGCACTACATTGGTTTCCTGCTGAGAACCATGGCCTCAGATTTAGAGGTGCTGATCCTCATCCCAGCCGGCTCGGCTGCGAACCGATCCAGTGAGTGCTGAAGGTCACAGGCCGATGATGCCATCAGGACCACATCATCTGCAAAGAGCAGCGATGAGATCCCCAGCCCACCAAACTGCAACCCCTCCCCACCCCGACCACGCCTCGATATCCTGTCCATAAATACTACAAACAGGATTGGTGACAAAGCACAGCCCTGGCGGAGGCCAACCCTCACCTGAAACGAGTCCGACTTACTGCGGAGAACCCGGACACAGCTCTCGCTTTGGTTGTACAGAGATTGGATGGCCCTGAGAAGGGACCCCCTCACCCCGTACTCCCGCAGCACCTCCCACAGTATCGCCAGGGGGACCCGGTCATATGCCTTCTCCAGATCCACAAAGCACATGTAGACCGGTTGGGCATACTCCCAGGCTCCCTCCAGGATCCTTGCGGGAGTAAAGATCTAATCTGCTGATAATATTTATATATATATATATATTTTATTAATTAATATTATCCAGGAAAACATTTTCTAAAGGTGGTTGGGACCGAAATCACTCTGTGTTCACTTATTCACTACTTCCTATGTAACAGATCAATAGTTTATTCAATAGTGAGCAGTACATTGAGATTCCAGACACCAATCATCATCATTGTGGAGTCATCGCTGTAGGCTGGATGGATGAAACTAGGAACAGGTGAAATTACCAGGCAAATTAGATTAGATTACAAACATTGTTTTCTTTGCAATTAGTTTAATCTCATTGTTATGACTTCCTGACATTTGCTCTGTCCTATGTCTCAAATCTCTGACACCAAACTGATCTAAAACTAATGAATCACAAAGTAACATAAAACAAGTGCTGTTGATTTCTGTGAGACATTGGGAGGACCTGCGAGTCCTCCTACGTCTACGAACAGGGTAAGCGGCGTGTCTGCGTCTGCGTGGCATTGTCAAAAAACAACCTGTTTGTGTCTTAAGTGACTGATGGGAGCAACAATTTTTGGAATTGCTCCAGTATTAAAGCTTTAGTGCGTAACTTTTTTATATTAATGAACGTCCGTTACATTCAAACCATTGCCAGTTGAGTTGCTACAAAGCTTATTAAGACTATCAGCTCCACACAACTCTCTCTGGATTTCTCAGTATGACTATGTTCAGAAGATTGTGTCGTACAGCGACTTTTGTGCGCAGAAAATCGTGTGAAGATAATGACCTCTTCTGAAGAGTCCATCCTGTTTTTTTAATCCTCCGTGTCCTCCTTGGCTACTGGCAACTGTGAAACTTGTTGTCATTACTTTGAATTCCTCATGGGGGAGACAGAAACTACACACTATAGCTTTAAGCAAGATACAAGCTGCGATGTAACATTAATGGGCCGACACCTTCAATTATCCTAAATGTCTAACAACATTATGGAAAGGATCCCTACAGAAATAGTAATTTTTGTTTGGTCTTTTTGTTTAACATGAAAGAGCTCCAAAATTGCCATCACCAAACCCATCAGACTCCATTTAAATAAACAGTAATTTTACCATCATAAAACACACTTGGTCTTGGTTCGTCTTTCCACTGTTCCAACAATCACCACTCTGGTTTGTTTAATTCACCCATTTACATGGGAACATACAGTATACTGGCTCTATTGCACCTCAGCAGCTCACTTGGTTGAGCGTGTGCCTCATGTGTAAAGGCTCGGTCCTTGCCGCTTCAATTCCGTCCTGCAGCCCTTTGCTGCATGTCATTCCCCCTCTCTCTCTCCTTTCACATCTTCAGCTGTCCTGTGTAATAAATATTCTTTAAGAAAATAAAAATATACTGGCTCTATGCACGCTAAAAGTATTGTTTATTTAAATGGAGTCTGGTGGGTTTGGTGATGCCAGTTTCTGGTTAAACAAAAAGGATCTTACTCTTCCAGGTTGAAAATACCGAAGTTACCCTTCAAGCAAAAAGTGCTGTTCGTCTGCAACTAACAATTTGTTTTTATTATCGATTAATCTGGTGATTATTTTCTTGACTTATCGATCAAGCATTTGGTTTAAAAAAAAAAAAAAAAAATCTTAAATTTGGGGGAAATGCCCACAGAGCCATTGCTTTTATTGCCTGTTTTAATTCCCTTGTAATCCAAAATCCAAAAATATTTATTTTACTATCATAAAAAAACAAAGCACACCAGCACATATTTAGATTTTAAAGCTGTAGTTTCAATAAGATTAACTTTCTGTCGCTCGACTAATCCATTTATTGACTAACTGTTTCAGCTCTAAACGATCTGCTGTTAGAAGAAGCAAGACGAACATATTGATATTTTGAAAGTCGATACCATGACAGACCTGCTGCTCACCGTCTCATACTTAATGAGCTCCTGTGATGGATCTATCCCAGAATGTTTAAAGGGTAACTACTGTTTTTTACAACCTGGACCCTATTTTCCTATGTTTTTGTGTCTAAGTGACTGATGGGAACAACAATCTTTGACATTGGTTCAGTATTAAGCGAGAGAACTGCAGTCAGTAGCGACAAAACAAGCTACAATGTAAGTTAATAGGACAATTGTCCAGCTTGTATGACTACATTATGGAAAGGATTTCTAATGAGGTCGATCTTTCTGAGGCAGCGGAAAGTGATCGCGCCATTGACCAACAAAAACCTGGTCTGAAGTCAATAACGCAGCATTTCAACAGCACATTACTAAAATGCGCCTAGGCTCGTGCACAGCGCGCACACACTATGCTTGTTACACACACACACACACACACAGGGAAGCGCAGCAGCACACGCATGCAGAAAAACATTACAATGTAAAATAGTATTATGATATGATCTTCTGTTTCTTGACTCTGTTTCTTCTCTCCTACCTGCTTAGCAAATCCGCCATCATAATAGCAATGTGCCAAGGTACAAACACGCCTGGCTTTCAAAGGGAATGGGAGATGACACTCTGATTGGTTTATTGTATGTTAGGCCCAAAACACACCTCTGATTAATGAAGACACTAAGTACAACCCTTTTGAACTGCGTGCCTGGCACACTGACCCTTTTTTCCGCCGTTAAACTAAGAATAGTGGATTCCAGGGTTTGTCACTAGGATTGAAAGACAGGGAGGCCTTAGCCCCCAGGGTATTTGTAACTAATCTCCTGCTTCTCTTTCTCTCTCGCTGAAATATCTTCCAATATCCATCTCATCTGCTCAATGAATTGAAGGATACACCGGTACAATAGCATTAATAGGGACCTTATGACATTTAGTTTTCAGTGACAACAACATTGTATGGGGATTGATATTGTTTTAGAATATGCCTACTATAGAGATAGGCTATATTATTGGCAATGAATAAAGAGTTGTGATTAGCTTGCTAAGTTAACCATTTCTTGTATTTCACTCGTTAACTATAGTTTTCCATAGCAAACCAAAATATCCCCTTTCCTTTACCTCAAGAAAATGTAGCTAAAGGTAAGCAGGTAATTAAAAACAACTTACAATTCCACTCTGTATCACTACGTGTAATCAATCTTCCTTTCACCATTGACGTGTGTATCGGTGTGTGTATGTGTGGGGGGGGGGAGGTTGCATAGCAAGTTCAGACCAAAGAGTAGCGACGAGACGAGATGAATCCTCCAATTACTCGCAACGCTCTGAAAGCTGCCAGTTCACACCAATGCAACGAGACGGTGCGGTGCATCATCTTGAAAGCACGACTCTTTGTACTGTCTAACTTCCGACTTTTCGGCTATCTTTTTGTAGCTATATATATATATATATATCTCATTTGTTGCGTCTAAATATGAATGAGGATAAATCGAGTTGTTATTATTATTGTTATTATTATTTAGGGGGGCTTAGGAACATTTTGGGGAAGCTTCAGCCCCACTAAAATAGGCCTAACGACGTCCCTGGTGGATTCCTACACGCTCTAAACACGCCGTGTGCTTAGATAGTTGAAATAGGGCCTTAATAAAATAAAGCAGGAATTCTTTACCGTGAAAAATCACCAATAAAAGGCTTCTAAACCAAATACTACACAACCGGAAATGTTTCAGGAGTAATGGGACCTGGAATTGGGGAGATTTATTATTTAACAACATTGGCAGCCAAGATGACATCTTTTACTGCCGTTAGCATGTAGCTACAATGTTAACACCACATTAGCTTAACAAAAAGAACACTCCAGTCCTACCTAGATGCAGAGATCTGAGGAGCAGTTAATCATAGTCTTTATAAATTGGCCAGAGTTTAAAATACCAACACAAAGAAAGCGGAAGGTGGCCACCTTCTTTGTGTTGGCATTGTCTGAAGGATAAATCCAGACAGCTAGCTAGACTATCTAACGTGCACATGTTCCACCAAAACAAGTTCCTTCCCGAGGCTATTTTGCAGAGGCACCGTTGCTCCGTCCGGCGCTTAGCGCGGCCCAAGACGATTGTGACTGGTTTAAAGAAATGCCAATAAACCAGAGCACGTTTTTCTCCCATCCCAGAATGCTGTGTGGACTAGCCAGACCCTCTTCCGCAGCGCTGTGGAGGAAAGTCTGGCAATGCGAGACTACCCGAGGCCCAAATCTCAGACACACGTGTTAATCGTGCATCAAAAGATCAGCGCTGTTAAAAGGAGTTGGCGTTCTCATTATTGCGATAATTTTGACAGCCCCAATACATATCTCTAACTTAAAGTGCTCATATTATGCTTTTTGGCTTTTCCCCTTTCCTTTATTGTGTTATATATCTTTTTTGTGCACGTTATAGGTTTACAAAGTGAAAAAGCCCAAAGTCCACCCCAAACGGACTTACCATCTCCAACAGAAAACACTGTTCACAAACTGCTCCAAACAGCTCTATTGTAGTCCAGCCTTTACTTCAGAGACAAACGTGGTCACTTTGGAACACACGTTATAATGCTCACCTAGCTGCTAGCATGGCACGACCTCATACTCTGCTTCTGACTGGCTAGTAGTCCTTACCTAGCTACTGTCAGGCCACGCCCTCATACTCTGCTTCTGACTGGCTAGTAGTCCTTACCTAGGTACTGTCAGGGCACGCCCTCATACTCTGCTTCTGACTGGCTAGTAGTCCTTACCTAGGTACTGTCAGGGCACGCCCTCATACTCTGCTTCTGACTGGCTAGTAGTCCTTACCTAGCTACTGAACATGTGCGACTCCCAACAAAGATGGAACAGAAGTGAGATGTCTCACTCTGTAGCTAAAACAGAGAGCTCAACACACAGGGTGAAAAGAGGAGCTGCAGCAATGTGCAGTACAACAGAAATATGGTGTTTTTTGAAAATTAAGCCATGTAAACCTATTCTGATATAACCTCTAAATACAATTATGAACCTGAAAATGAGCATAATATGAGCACTTTAACTTTTCCTTGTAATCAGATTTATGCTTGATTTGTTCTAATTATGTTCACCGGACGCAACTCACCTGTTTAAAAGAGGTCGGACTTTGACATTCATTGAGGAAATGTTTGCTTTACAAATCTATAAAGAATCAGCAGATTTGAACCAGTTTAACCAGTTCACCCTGACACAACCGGGGTCAGTCCGTCTTTGACGCTATTTTCTGGTCATACGATCCAGCAGATGGTGTGCTCAGTGACGGATAGATTTCCAATACCATCATGCTCTAGTTATTGATTAGAAACCAATTTACCATGGGGCCGCTCGGCCAGTGAAGACGACTGTGTTTGGCTGTCAGACTGTGATGAAGCTCCTATATCAGACGTTAGGAATGTATTTGTGTTTATAAAACAATCTGATCACGATTGTGATTGTCGAGGTTTCCAGTAGCTCACCAATAGGTTGACAAACTGAGACACAAAATGACCACGATATTAAAAGTGAGGTAGCTAACATGGTGGGCCATAGATGTGTAAAGTGGTAATTTTTTCTTAAACCCTGATGGGAATATTTTCAGTGATGTAGCTATAACTTTGTGGGCTAAAGAAGTGTAAAATAGTCATGAACCTTGACGTGAAGTTAAGACTTCTCATAAGCTTTGTACAGTAGCTTCATTCAGCTTATGTGTGTTATGTAAATAAATGTAAGCGAAATGTAAGTAGCTCATGGCCACTTTCGTTATTTTAAAGTAGCCCTCGGATGAAGAAAGGTTGGAGACCCATGATCTACTGGCTTGACCTCTGGGCTGGGTTAAAATAATCGGTTTTCCAACTAAATCTATATTTGTTTGGGGGATCTGATATAGATTTAATAAAACCCCAGAATTGATCTTTTAATATGTGCCTTTTCACCATGGATGTGGTGAGTTGACCCCCTTTTTGGGGCGTTATAGAAAACATTTGACAGCTTGCTTCTTGCTTGTACAATTTACAGCAGAAGTTCTCTGAGAATCTCTTTTACATCCAAGCAAAGTTGGTTTTGTAACTGAAATGTCCCTAACCTAATTGATATTGAATCAAAAAGTAATCGAATCAGAACCTTGCAAATTGGAATCAAATCGATTCGGGAAATCCCCGACGATATCCAGGCCTACTGTCCTCTGGGAGTTGATTCTGAAAGCAGATACGAGCTCTGAGGACACAGCGACACGAAGCAGTGTTCAGTTCACAATGTTCTAAAGGTTTATTGAGACACACGAATATATACACTGTGTGTATATATTCGGGTGTGATTTGCCGGGGTAGAGATGCGTGGGATTCCCCCTTTTTGGTCCAAATATCTCTGCTGAATTATTTTTATCCTCGGTGGGGACAAAATGTAGCCTGGTCCTACCAGACTCTGGTACATTTCATTTGTACAGAGAGTCTGGCCACTCTCCATTGACAAGTCTTCCTTGAAGGCGGGTACTCTGTTGAAGTTTAAAACTATTGGATCTGGCCAGAGCCACTCTGGATCTGCCATAACCAACCGCTAACATTTGGTCGTGATGTCGGCTTAGCATCGCTAGCGTTAGCCTTAGCCAACTCCTTCACCACTAACAAAGCGAGCTGGAAAATCAAACTTTTCCCGAACCCCGTGGGGAGGAGGGCCACAACATCATGGCCACCAACACAACTCAGCAAAGACTGTTCTTGCTCGGACCTTAACTTCTGGATATTCGGCAGCGTTACCACAACGGACCGAATGGCTTTGCTCGCATCTTTCTCCTCTGCCATTACAGAACTACAACTCAAACCAGCGCACGGCCTCAACGTCATCGTTCTCAGCCACTCCCTCTGTTCGCTGATTGGACCAGTAAAAAATTGACCGGAGAAAAAACGCTAATATACCGCAAACCCAGACGACGTACTGAAGGAAAATGAAAATTGAGCGGAAGTATGTAGGAGGGCGGAGCCAGGCTAGCCAAAATGTATCCCCCTCCTCAAAGTGATCAATGCTACGTCACCTATAGACGATATAGAATATAGCTAAAATAGAAGTATTTTTAACCAAATAAAGGGCATTTTCACACATTTTCTTAAATTTACATATAACTAATTCCCATGTGTTTCATATCAAAATGTTCACAACAAACTCAGCTTTCTTCTTTGTCTTTGGCAGCATGGTGGCTCAGTGGTTAGCACTTCTGTCTCACAGCAAGAAGGTTTTGGGTTCGAATCCAGGTCGCTCTGGGCCTTTCTGTGTGGAGTTTGCATCTTCTCCCCGTGTTTGTGTGGGTTTGCTCCGGTTTCTTCCCACCATAAAGACATGCATGCTAGGTTATTAGGACTACAGTTGAAAATTAGCCGACTGGCTAACACTGGCGCATTTACAGAAATGTTGATTAATGTGCATTGTCCTAATCAAATAAACTTACAAACTTCTGTAAAGTGAGACCCAAATCTGTCTCAGAGCAATGTGTGAAGAGGTAATTTGGCGCTAAAGCTGAAACGTTGATGTTCGCTTTTCAGTCCAGTCCTCAAATCTCTTTTGAAAACAAACCTTAACTTATGATGTGTTGTCAAATTGTTTCGGTGCTTGAAATGAGTTTACCAAAAGTCTTTAGGTTATGTATATGATTAAAATAGTAAATAAATGTCTGAAATGAAATTTTGTATAATGGCTTTTTGAGTAGGAGTTTTGTCAAACATCGTTTGGATGTGCCGGTGCATCTTTCGTCCTCAGAGGGTTAAACTAAGTAAAGCGCTGTAACACTGTGCACAAAAATATTTATTAATTGAACTTATTTTTTAAAAGTAAGTGCTGTAGTACAACTGGCAGGAGACAAGTCATAATTGAGGTAAGTTTGGAGACAACCTTATGTAGAGGGAGGCAGGCCAGTACAGCTACAGGTTCCATTAGCGCCTGCACTAAGCCATTCGGCTAATAGTGCTAACTCAACCAATGTTAGACCAAGGGAAAAAAGCTTCTGGGGGGGGTGTTTGGCTCGAGGTCATGGTGCAAAGGAACCTAGGCTGAAATTACTCCGAACCATCACTTTAAGTTCAGGCACCAAAACAACTATTTAAGTTTAGGAAAAAGACCTTGGTTTGGATTAAAACATTCCAGAGGAAGTGTTTCCTGGGTGAAAGTATTTAGTTTTGTGGCACTATATCCATGTTATTGGAAGGGGGATTTCATTCTAGCATGTTTTGTTTTGTACCCCCCCCTCTACGGTGGCCAACAGGGGAAAACGCCCTGCAACTTAATGAAACACACGCAAATAGACAAAACACAAGCAAATAAAGAAAACAACTTTGTTAATTTGACAACACATGCGCAGCATTCAGCAAACGCGCTGCAAATATACACAACACAATAAAATACACAAACGCGCCGAAAACAAATGCAACTAAAAAAAACGCTGCATCCAGATTACACAAGTTCTCCAGTCCTCTAGGGGGAGCAGCTAAGTGGAACAGCTGGATTTACGACCCCACGGGGAGAGAGCGCTCTGCCTTTTTTATTACCACTAGTTTACAGACACGTCTCTGCTGATTGGGTCTCACCTGAGACCTGAGCCAATAAACTAGAGACACACCCACCAAACGAGAGAAAACATATCTCAAACATGGACTTAATATTCATAGTCTATGATCTCAAAGCGGTTGCACACCGTTCTGAGATTGAACGTGCCCCGGCACTCGCGCTCTCTCTCTCTCTCTCTCTCTCTCTCTCTCTCTCTCTCTCTCTCTCTCTCTCTCCCCGTGGGGTCGTAAATCAAGCTGTTCCACTAGCTGCTCCCTCTAGAGGTCTGGAGAACTTCCGTCGTGTAATCTGGATGCTGCGTTTTTTTTTAGTTGCATTTGTTTTCGGGGATTGTGTGTTTTTCTTTTTGCGTCGTTTCTGTATTTGCAGCGCGTTTGCTAAATGCTGCGCATGTGTTGTCAAATTAATGAAGTTGTTTTCTTTATTTGCTTGTGTTTTGTCTATTTGCGTGTGTTTCATTAAGTTGCAGTGCGTTTGCCCCTGTGGGCCACCGTACCCCTCTGCTTGTTTCACAAATCGCACCCGGTCTACACTTTCTAATTCACCTCTATGACGGGAGAGAAGACAGAGGCCCGGAAAGGCGGAGGAAAGGGGGATTGGTTCAAGGGAGGTCCACTCACATAGATCTTCGGGAAGGAAAACAGTTTTAATTTATGATTAGGAATGTAACAATGCACTCAACCCACAATGCGATACGATTCACGATATTAAGTCCACGATTGTTTTTAACAGAATGCGCTGCAGACAAATGACTGAAAGATATGCCTTTATTTCTATAAACTGTGCAAAACAATGGCTATGGGGCGCCTGGATAGCTCACCTGATAGAGTGTGCGCCCCATGTACAGAGGCTCGGTCCTTGTCGCAGGTTCGGCTCCGACCTGCGTCCCTTTGCTGCATGTCCTTCCCCCTCTCTCTACGCTTTGACATCTTCAGCGGTCCTATATAATAATAAAAAAAGGCCTAAAATGCCCCAAAAAATCTTAAAAAAAAAAATATAGATGTGTCCTCTTATCAAAAGCAACATTCAAATTGTATTTTATCTGGGGGGGGCGCTAGTGACCGAGCAATGGAGTAGCTGTGTTTTGCGGAGCTCTTCTGAACATTTTGGCATTTAACTGTTATTCTGGCGCAATATCGACGAAAAAAACGACAGTCTTTCATTTAACTTGTTAAACAAACATTTAACAAGCTCACAAGTTGTATTTTACCTTAAATTACAAAAAAAATTCAAAGTTTTTCCCCTTAAAAAACAAATCTCTTCAAATAAACTAAGAAGACGTAGTGAAGAGTGAAATCAAAAGTAGATTACGATCTAGGACGTTTAAATTGATTCATCATTCATACTTTTTTTTTATCCCAACCAGGTGTCAACTTTTGAACACATCTATGTCGATGTTTAACCCGATTCACGTCGCATCGTTACGTCCCTAGATGGGAGACCATCCGATCACGACGGTTTTGTGGTTTGTGTCCGATCGTCTACTGGCTCGGCCTCTGCGACACAAAGCAGAGTTCAGTTTACAATGTTGTGAAGGTTTAAAGAGACACACGGATATATACATTTCTGATGACGTGAGAGAAGATAGGTAAGGAAAGGAGGATCGGTTCAAGGTAGATTCACGCAGATACATCTTCAGGAAGGAAAACAGTGCAACAATTTATAATACAAATTAAAACAGGACTTTTTGCAGAATGTAGTGTAACATATCGTCTCCATATTTTGTCCTTTCAATTTTCTTTCATTAATCAATGCTATCCGTCACCCTTTATGTCTGTTAGTGGGTTTTACAGCTAGTTTTCACTTCCTGAAAAACAACAGTTTTGGACATACACGGTTTTTACCTGACGGCAACGTTATTCACAACAATTTGTGCGTGCAAAAGTCAGTCTGGGTGTAATAAAGCTTACTCAAGTGACAGCTACGGTCTATTGGTTTTCCTACGAGACGACAGTGAAAGAAATATCAATCAATGAGCTTACAAACCTCTGGTTATCAGGAAAACAGACTGCTGACTGACCAGATCTCAGTCTGGAAGAAGAGAGAGTGAAACTGGGGCTGGATAATTAGGAGAAGCAGGCTGTATCCCCAAAGGGAAAGAGGAGAGCCAGCTCTCCGCGCATGCAGCTATTCGCACCATCCCTCCATCTCTATCTCTTTAAGAGCCGAGGGAAGGAGTGTGTGTGTGAGTGTATGTGGGGGAGGGGTATTGGCTGGGGTGGAACAGTCCTGTAATGAGCAGATTTTAGAGAGAGAGAGAGAGCGAGAGAGAGAGAGGGAGAGAGAGAGAGAGGCCAAAAAAACAAGAGAGGACAGATGACTTGGTGGAATTGGGATACAACAAGAATCCAGGTTTTAGGCGAGCGCTGAAAACGGAGAGGACAAAGGGAAAGGGAGAGGAATAATTTTTTTTTTTTTCTCCTTCGCATCCTCATCTCCAAGGACAGGCTCGTCTTCAGATCACAGCGGAGCAGAGGGGAGATATTCCCTCTCCGTTATGTCTGCCGAGGTGTGTGTGCCAGGCTGAGGCTGTGTGTGGTTATGGATGTGTGTCTCTGAGCCTTGTTTCCAGGCCATGCTACAGAGCTCCAACTTCATTTCTTTTTTTCATGGCGTACCAGTACAGCAGCATCCCCGTCCTGTCTCCCTCTCTGTGTGCTGGTGCTGCAGGGATGTGTTGATGCTGTAATGTCTGATTGAGCTGAGCTCGGTCTCTGCTGCTGCCATCGCCACTCTGTGGGCCTCTGGGACTGCTGGAAAAAAGCCTAGGCCTCGCTTGTCTGGAGCGCCCTGCTGCACCGGCTGAGGCGACAGGCCGGCTGCGAGGCTGATCAGAGCAGGAAGGTGGAGGAGGAAGTGGAGGAGGCGGAGGATGAGAAGCACTCTGAGCCTGCATGCCCATGGGAAGCAGCATGCACAGCAGCTGCTGCGTTCGTCACTCCAGACCCGTCACTGAGGCTTGGACTGCTTCTCCATCGGAAGGCGATGCTCTCCGGGCCACGTCCTGTTGCTTTCAAAACGAGGAGCTGGTGTTTTAGGTCCTGAACTAACAGGAGAGGGAGAGTCGAGGCCCTGCACCTCCATGCTACCGGATTCAAACGAGGCCTCCTCCCTTTTTGCTCCTCTTGAGTGAACCAGGCCTTTGTTTTTTCTTTTTCTTGACATTCTAAGGATTTGCCTAAACCTGTTTCATGCATGTCCACTGGAGGCAGGTTTGACTTTGATGACGGGGGGTCGTACTGCGGGGGGTGGGAGCAGGGTAAGGCCCATGGACGAGGGGTCTGCACGGGGCCCCAGGGTCAGGGCGAGTACGCGGGCGCATGGAGCCATGGCTTTGAGGTCCTGGGCGTGTACACGTGGCCCAGCGGGAACAACTACCAGGGCACCTGGGCACAGGGCAAGCGGCATGGCATCGGAGTGGAGAGCAAGGGCCGCTGGGAGTACAGAGGGGAGTGGACGCAGGGGTTCAAAGGTCGCTACGGGCAGCTGGAGAGCACGGCGAGCGGGGCCCGGTACGAGGGGACGTGGAGCAACGGGCTGCAGGATGGATACGGCACTGAAACCTACTCCGATGGAGGTAAGGCTTCTAAAACTCATTTTCTGTCCGAGCCAATTTGCCCTCCCCGTATCTTCTCACAATATCAAGTTTAGAGCTCAGATTTAGTCCCGTTGGACTTCTCCGAATAAAACATCACTACTCCCGTTCCACAGATGGATTTTCAGGCTGAAAGTGGAGCGACTTGCTTACTTAGCCTGCTGCTAAAACCCACTGTAACACATCTCCGATGTCGGCTACATAAATAACATGTAGGTCACATGCACATGCATGGATGGATTCCTGAGCAGGCCTACCGGGCCCAGGCCTGGGGGCCCGAGGGTTCAGGGGGCCCACATTTTATACAATGTGCTGTAGTATTTAGTATCTGTGCAGAAGAGTGACGGTGTGGATCTGCTGTGGCAGGAAGCGTTAGACAGGAGTCAGACAGCCTCTACTTATCTCCAGCATGAATTAAATATTCAGGATTATATAAGTACATAAAGTTCATCTGCAGTTGTTCACCCAAAAGCACCTGAGAGTTCGACTGCACCTGCAGAACTAAACTGAAAGAGACACAAAACAACCACAAAGAGAAACAAAATGACGACAGAGAGACTAAAAGTTTCTACAAAGAGACACAAACGACTTAAAAGAGATGCAAAATGACCACAGAGAGACATAAGATGATTACAAAGAGACAAGCAGGATGACTACAGAGAGATGCAAAGTGACTACAAAGAGACAAAAAGTGACTATTGATTAACAACGCAGCCACGTCTCTTTGAGTCTGGGGGTGTTGCTCTGGTGTAGCAGGGGTTGGGGGCCATCTGACGTGTCGGTGTCCAGGAGCCCACTGCCTCATATAATCTGTCCATGTCGTCCACA
Organism: Sander vitreus; assembly: GCF_031162955.1. Classification (NCBI taxonomy): domain Eukaryota; kingdom Metazoa; phylum Chordata; class Actinopteri; order Perciformes; family Percidae; genus Sander; species Sander vitreus. Next base: position 38,247,043 of record NC_135855.1, read on the forward strand.
TGAATACATAAGGGGGTCTGCTGCCTCTGGCCGACTGACCACTGATTATTATTATTGCTAATATTATTAGAAATCAGGCTGTGTGTTTCTAATATTATACATTAAACCATGTTGAGGTCTCGTCACTTCTTGTGTTTAGAGCGATTTATAAAAACACACCTTCACCCCTCTCCCCTCTGCATCACACCCTCTGTCGCCATGGTAACGCGCAGACAGCAGGTCAGCGTGTCACTAGAGACCAGAACTTGCCTGCGCTTCTGCCTCTCTGATTGGCTCTCGGCCTCCGTCAGTCTCGCGTGTAAATCTAGGCCGTTTGATAACTGATGCTGCGCGAGACCCGGATGATGGAAGCCAGGTCAATGAGCGATGCAGGTGGAAGGAACACACGGTGTGTGTGTGTGTGTGTGTGTGTGTGTGTGTGTGTGTGTGTGTGTGTGTGTGTGTTTGTGCGTGTGAGGTTGTTTTTACCAGGAGGTGCACTAATGCTCACATCCTCACACACCTGCTGTTTTAACACGAGACTGTAAAATATAAAAAATATTAAAAAAAATGGTGAAGAGAGGAAAACATAAAAAAAAGACTGCGTCACGCGAGAGCTCTGCTTCTCTCTTCCGATCACGTGGAAGACCGCCGACAGATGAATATAGCACGCACGAGCTGACACATTTTCCACAACCCAATAAATGCTGTTTTACACACACACACACACACACACAGCACCTATTTAAAAATTATAATAAAAACATATCATAAGCCACATGACGTTCTTTTTTTTGTTCTTTTTGTGCTTTTATTCTCTGAGAAGCTCGATAGAGTAGTACTTAAATTGGAGTAGTATTTATGTTGTATTTTAAAATTGTCTGTTTAGTTTATTTTTATTGGATTGTGAACTTGTCTTTGGTAAAGACTGGAGGTAGGACTTGACAAGCCTAGGCTTCTTCTTGTCCCTTTTTGAACGAGACCAGAGGGTGTTATGTTGAAATTTTTTTTGTTGGTATTCATTTTTTTTAAATTCGTTTTGGAATTCTTTTATTCATTTCATGTTTGTTTTTTTTTAAATTGTTCACTATAAAGATTTTATTGATTCAAGCTTTGTGCCCCTACAGAGAAGGTCCGCGGAGCGCGAGAGAGTCCAGTTTTGGTTTCAGCACCGCGGACAGCTCCCGATCGACACTGACTGATCAATGTTTTTAGTTTGTGGAGCCTTAAAAAGCTTTAAAAAAAAAGAGAAAAGAAATAAGATGCAAAGGCAACAGGAAAATACAAAGAATTACCTGCCCTTGACTTTGGTTCGTCAGTATCCACAGGATTCACCTAACAACAGATGTGTCACAATACCACACAACACAGTAATTATATACAGTTTACAGCCTGGAAAAATGTAAACCATGTGTCTTTTAGGGTTTTGTTTCAGCACCATGGACAGCTCCAGTCCCACACTACACAACACAGCATCAGTTATTAAAGTGTTAAAAGTACTCCGTTTAACTATTCTGAACTAATAGGAAATTATGCAAGACTTAAAGGTGCAGTAGGTAAGACTTATAAAACTAACTTTCTGCCATATTTGCTGAAACTGACCCTATGTTCCAGTAGAACTACATGAAGCAGGTCATTTAAAAACAAATCTGGCTCCTCTGGACCACCTACAGCCTGTAGTGTGATTTGCAAAAATCCACAGCTCCCTGTTCAGATGCACCAATCAGGGCCAGGGGGGGGGTGTTTAACTGCGTGTCAATCACTGCTCATGCACACGCATTCATTCTCCCTTGTGGGGGGAGGGGCTTAGGAGACAGTTTTGGGCTTTAGCTGAAAGGGGGGGGAGGGACTGAGAAGTTGTCGATGTTCACATGTTTTGGCTAAGTCCTGGATCTTCACAATCCTACCTATGGCACCTTTAATGTCAACAAAAATGCAAATTTAGAAAACTATTAATAACTATTGCCATTTAAACAAAATTTAAATGGCAAAATTTCCCAAAGATGTAACTCTTAATTATTGTTTTCTGCTCACTGAATATTATACAACTGAGTTGTAAGCTACTTGTCTGAATCTTGTGTGAATAACAGCACACTATGAAACAAAAAATGATGAGACATTAGTAATAGTATTTGGTCATTTCGCACAAAGATTCTCTATAACTAAAGATAACTAGAAAGCATTACACGCTGCACCTTTGGTATTAAACGGTCAACACTTCCTGTCTCCTAAATGGGCGCGGCCTCATTTAAAAGTGTAGGGAACGTCGTGTGGATGGATGAAAAGTTATATTTGCATAATGTATTAATATTTTCTTTTGCTAATATTAGATATTTACACAGTTAAAAGACATACGAACATTTGTTTTGACACGGCGTTCGCAAACTTGTTGACGTTAGCTTCTCTGTGTTGCCAGATCTCGCGAGAGTTCGGTCCTGAGACAGAAACGGGTCTCAAACAAAGTTCAATTTCTACTGATGTGTCCGTCTGAAAAATGCCATTTTAGTGTCAGAATGTTCTGGAGATATGTGGCTTGTGAAAAATGGGTCCAAGATTTACTTTTCTGACTATGGGGGGAAAGTACCGCTCATAATCTGTGTTCACGTCCCCTTCTCCCATTAGAATAAATTCACTCAGGGCCTGCCGCTAGTCTCCTAAAGGGGCATGGCGGTGGAGAACCCCATGTGACAGACACAGGAAGTAACTCTGAGTTGGGGCGTCTCTATTGTAAATAGTCTCTGGTTCGCAGTGCGATGGAGGAGAGTGGGTGAGTGAGTTCCCACCAACAGAACAGATGTAAAGATCAGTAATGTCACTGCCATTTAACCACATGTGAACCATTACAAATCAGCAGGAGATGCCTCTCACGGTGACCTCATGCGGAACCAAAGAGCATGAAATATCTATCATTGAGAAACTGTAGTCACGTTTTGTCACAATCAATCATCTTGCCGTGAGTTTAATTTGAAAAAAGAGCCACCAAGAAGCCGAGTGAGGCTCTTTTCTTAGGAAAAGATATTTGATTATTGTAATGTTAAAATCAACTTATAGCAAATCCTTTCTGGAACATTCTAAAATGTGATGAAATAGGTTGTTTTATTCCTACCATCTGAAACGACCAACAGGTGCGTTTAATAAATTAGCGCCCCCTAGCGGTGGCAGGAAAATACGACCTCATATCTAAACCAGAGAACGTAACAGCCGCAGTTTTAAACATGTTAACATTGTGAAAACAGTCGCAGTTTGGTTATGTTTAGACACAAAAACTACTTTGGGTTAAAATCAGACGTTACTTCACTTCCTGAAGGTTACATCACATGACGCAGAACGTGACATAGCTCCGTTTGTTCCATAAAGTAAAAAACAACTTTCCGTTTACTTTTATTTTCAAACTGAACACGAACCCCAGTCTCCTGGGTGAAAGTCCTGTTTGTTTGACCCGTCCACCACCCCAACCAACCTCCTTACAAGGAAAGTTGGCACACTTATTAGGGTGTACTCATACTTGGCCCAGTTACCTAGAACCGTGCCCGAACACAATCCCCACTCCCCCACTGGCCAGCAATCACACTGCAATAAAACACGCAGGGCCAGAGCACGCTTACGTCATTACAATGCGACTTTTTGGTTTGAAGAAAACCGGAAGTGAAGCGCTCTTGTACAGCACAGAGTCCATCATTGTAATGTCTTGCGGAGCTAAGCACCGGACAGAGCCCCGGTGCCGCTGGAAAATAGCCTCAGGAAGGAACTTGTTTTGGTGGAACACGTGTACGTTCAAAAGTAGTTTTAGTCGTGCAACAGAAAACTCAGATTGGACAGATAGTCTAGCTAGCTGTCTGGATTTACCCTGAGGAGGTCTGAGGAGCAGTTAACCACAGTCCTTAGAAATCCACCGGAGGTTAGAACGCCAACACAAAGAAAGAGGAAGGGGACGGACATCCGGCCGAAATGAGTGACATCTGGCGGAATTTCTGGCGGCACCGGAGCAATCCAGGAAGTGGAACGTCATGGATATAGACTACTGTAATGCTCACTTTGTGGCTTATTTGGAGATGTTCGGTGCGCGACGACACACAGCCCTCTCATATGCCTTGCTTACGCAGTGTACGTTAGTTCCGTCCTCGGGCACGTTTAGCGATCCCACTGATGCTTACCGGGCCCGAGTCCAGCCGAACCGTACCCTGGCCCACATCTTTCAAATGTGCCAGGGTACGGTTTAGTGTACAAAGGGATCACACTAGTCAAATGAACCGGACTTTGGGGTCAAATGTGCTCGGCCATTGTTTAACTTGGCCAAGTGTGAGTAATCCCTTAGACTTTGTCACCTTACTTCCTGCTTTGCTCCTGTCATAATTACTGTGGCCACTAAAGTGCACCGCCACTAGAAATGTAAATATGAGTCGTAATTGCTGCTTGAACAAGTGACTCATTGGGTTGTTTTTCATGGGGAGGACAGTCTCATAAAACAAGGACATAACTCTGACTGTCTGTGTGTCTCTGTTTGTCTCTCAGGAACCTACCAAGGCCAGTGGCTGGCCGGGATGCGCCATGGCTATGGCGTGCGGCAGAGTGTACCGTACGGCATGGCGGCGGTCATCCTCTTTCCTCTGCGAACATCCATAAACTCCCTCCGCTCCGAGCACAGCCACGGCCCTCCGGCTGTGCTGGAGGACGGCTCCGTCACCACACCCACGGACGGAGTGGCGGCCGGGCTGGCTGGGAGCCCTGTGGGGCGGGGTGGGTTCGCTCTTACGGCTCCCAGTGAAGCTGAGCGCCAGAGGAAGAGGAAAGGCCGCTTCCGGCAGTCCATCCTGAGCGGCCTGAAGCTGCGGCGCTCCGAGTCCAAAAGCTCGCTGGCCAGTCAGCTCAGCAAGCAGAGCTCCTTCTGCAGCGAGGCCGGCATGAGCACCGTCAGCTCTGCTGCATCTGACATCCACTCCAACGCCAGCGAGAGTGAACAGGGCGCCCCTGTGGACGCCACCGTCACTGAAATGTATGCTGGCGAGTGGCGGAGCGACCAGAGGGCCGGCTGGGGTATAAGCCGGCGCTCGGACGGCCTGCATTATGAAGGGGAATGGGTGGGCAACAAGAGGCACGGGTATGGATGCACCACCTTCCCGGACGGCACCAAGGAGGAGGGGAAGTACAAGCAGAACACGTTGGTGAGCGGAAAACGCAAGAACCTGATCCCACTGAGGGCCAGTAAGATCAGAGAGAAGGTGGATCGAGCTGTGGAAGCTGCGGAGAAGGCTGCAGACATCTCCAAGCAGAAAGCAGAGATCGCCATGTCAAGGTAACAGGTTCACTTTTTAACCGCGGTGGAAGACGTATTCAGATCCTTTACTTCAGGAAAAGTACTAATACACACTGTGAAAAATACTCCACTACAAGTAAAAGTCCTGCAAAAAACTTTACTTACGTAAACATTTGAAGTATTATCAGCTAAATGTACTTAAAGCTTTAGTGCGTGAAGATAATGACCTCTTCTGAAGAGTCCATCATTTTTTTTAAATCCTCCGCGTCCTTCTTGGCTACTAGCAACTGCGTGGAGGAGGGGGGGTGGCTTGTATCATGTGGATGCACCGACAGTGTTGTTGTCATTACTTAGAATTCATCATGGGGTGACAGAAACTACGCACTATAGCGTTTACTTTTCAGCAGCAGTGGAAGAAGTATTCAGATCCTTTACTTCAGGACATAATATGAAAAAATCTCCAAGTAAAAGTCCTGCAAAAAACTTAAGTAAAAGTTAAGTATTATCAGTTAAATGTAGGCTACTTAATGAAGGCTACTTAAAGTAAAAGTATTGATTGTGCAGTAAAATGTTCCCTGTCTAGGGGTGTAAATCACAATACAATATTATATTGATTCTTAGGACAACGATACAGTATTTACTGATATCACAAAGTCTGCCACGATACGATTTTGATGCATAAGTCCATGTAACACAATCAGTTACATTATATATATATATATATATATATATATATTAGGGCTGTCAATCGATTAAAAAATGTAATCTAATTAATTACATACTCTGTGATTAATTAATCGAAATTAATCGCATACATAATTAACGGTGCCTGAACCGATACTTTTTATCAAAGTAAGAAAAGAAAAAAAAGGGCACTAAACAACAGTTGGTGACATTAAAGAACGGCTTGTTTATTGCTAAGGCCATATGGTCAAAATTAAATGATTAATAATAATGTAGAACAATAACAATAACTTATTTCACTAGTAAATTGCTGTTGAACGACAAAAACAACAACCGGATAGGAAAAGGACATTTACAATAACTTCAAATGCACCACGAGGCTGTACTTCACCAGTTTCATTGAACGTACCGTCTGCGTTGTTTCTCTGACGGCAGCTGCAGATTGTTACATCCCGGTGTTGAATCCTCTACAGTAAAACACAGTCACACTTTACACCGTTTAGCGTTAGCTGTCAGCATTTTAACTGTGTTTAATCCAGCTACTAGCTAGCGGTAGGCTAACGTTAGCTGCTGTTGAGTATAGTGTTAACTAGCTAGCGGTAGCCTAACGTTAGCTGCTGTTGAGTATAGTGTTAACTAGCTAGCGGTAGGCTAACGTTAGCTGCTGTTGAGTATAGTGTTAACTATCTAGCGGTAGGCTAACGTTAGCTGCTGTTGAGTATAGTGTTAACTAGCTAGCGGTAGGCTAACGTTAGCTGCTGTTGAGTATAGTGTTAACTATCTAGCGGTAGGCTAACGTTAGCTGCTGTTGAGTATAGTGTTAACTATCTAGCGGTAGGCTAACGTTAGCTGCTGTTGAGTATAGTGTTAACTATCTAGCGGTAGGCTAACGTTAGCTGCTGTTGAGTATAGCGTTAACTAGCGTCACATGCAGCGGGGTTTGTGTTTCCTGTAACGTCTGTTTCAGAGCATCAGAGAGAAGCGCAGAGGTATCAGTGGCACCAGATTTTCGTCTGTATGCAAACGTCAATATGGAATGGATTAATCTGCGTTAATTTTTTTAACACGTTATTTTTTTCTCAGATTAATCAATCAAAATTAACGCGTTATTTTGACAGCCCTAATATATATATATATATATATATATATATTTATTAGGCCTGCACGATATTGGAAAAAAACTTACATTGCGATATTTTTTTTCCCTGCGATATATATTGCGATATGAAAAAAAGACAAATAGCCCTATTTAGAAATACTAAATCATTCTCAGCTACTGGGGTGATTTTGTAGGGGAATGCATCTATAAAGAAAATAAAAATGAAAAAGGAAATTTTCTTATGTGAACCAGTCTTTCTTGAACTTTAATGCTTTACAAAAACCAAAGCAAGTAAGCGCTGTGACTACTCTTCTGAAATAATTTTGGAGAGGGAAATTAGGAAGAAACACACTGGTTAACTGACATGACACCATTGTATTCATATAATATCAATCCAGGCTAAAGTGAATATTAATAATGCATGCATGTTGCTTCCTCTAAATGTCAGGTTGTGGTCGACTAGCGGGGCCTGCTTTGGTTGTTTGATAAATTGATTAAAATACTGTGTATCCAAGAGCACTTAAATCAGTGTAAATGACGTTATATCAGAAACAGACTGCTGTTGTAGATTAGTGTTACGTTTCCAGCTCCGAACCACAACGTTAGTTGGGACAGATGCCTTGTTTCTTTAGGCTAACTATGTTAGCTTTAGCCTGGCTGGTAGCAGCTTTCTGCGGTGAAAAATGGCCGGGAGATGTCGTGATTACGCTGCATTAATCAGGTGATTTAGTTTGTCTTTGCAGCGAACAGAAAACACTGACTACTATAGCTTCACTACCCATAACAAACTCAAACTCACCTTCAATAAGGGCCACATTGAAAATAAGAATCACATCCAGGGCCAGCCATGTTGAGTTTATTGACATGCTTTTATTTAATCGGAAAAGTAACGTCTTTTTGACTGTATTGTTGCACGTCTCATATACTCTTCTCACATACAATTTGCTCTGCATAAAGCCCTACAAAATTCAGGAAAAAGTCCCTTAGCCATCATAGAAATTAGCAAATCAAGCACAACAATGAATACATTTTCTAAAAGCAGGCTACCTGACTTACAACAACCTGTTTCACATCCTGAATATGCAGACTCACAGTTTCAAAATCAGCAAATCTGCCAAATTCTGCTTTGAGTTTTTACGTATTTGCAGTTTGAAAATCAGTTTCCTGTCTTTTTGGTTAGGCGCACAACTAGGCGGGCCAATATTTATTGTGAACCTAAATTGATATTAGTACCAGATCAAAATTAGAGAGGGGCCGGATTTGGCCCGCAGGCCTTAAGTTTGACACGTGTATTAGAGGTTAGGAACAAAGGGCCCTTATCATCGTATGGTTTTGGAGGACTTGTTGTTTATCCTGTGTGACTGCTGTGTTTCCCCCTGTGCTGTTCAGGATGAGCCACGCTCGTGGGAAGGCGGAGGCAGCTGAAGGCGTGGCGCAGAAGGCCATGGAGGAGTGTCGACTGGCCCGGATCTCTGCCAAAGAGCTCTCTCCCTCCTTTCACATCTACGGCAACGGTGAGTGGACGACAAACACAGAAGTGTGTCCAATTTTAGGTCCAGTAAATTCACAGATTTCACTTCCTGCTCTGACTTATCGCCGTTATTTTAGTTATATGTTTACAATGCAGAATTACAATAACATTTAACGGAGTCTTTGTTTTATTGTAAACACTGTCTTATTACTGTGTAAGCAGACAGATTCGTTTGTATTTAATGGACATCATTTAGAGACTGTTCTCTCCTGAGAAACGCCCACATAAGTTGTTTGTTCGAGCAGCAATTACGACTCATATTTAGTTTTATAGTGTTGGCGCCCTCTAGCGGCCGTAGTAATTATGATGGGAGCAAAGCAAAAAGTAAGGGAACGAAGTGTAAAGGCTGATTTATGCTTCTGCGTCGAATCAACGACGTACCCCCGCAGACCCCTCTGCGTCTACGCCGGACCCTACGCCGTAGCCTGACGTGCACCTCTCAAAAAATGTAACTACACGTCACGGCGAAACACACGTCTCTCAGCCGTGGCTTGGTAGCGTTGCATTTCCTCCGACTCATTTCCTGGTTCTCCATAAACAACATGAAATCAAGGAGAGGGTTAACTTTTCCTGCTCCAGATTTCCCACCGTGGTCAGAAAGAACAGGAGAGACACTTTGTTTCTCTCACTACGACTCTGGAGTCGCTACTCACTCCGAAGCTAATCACTGTCACTCTCTCACTTCTCCCTCGCTCTATCACCCACTCCCAACACACACACACACACACATGCCAGCTCGACGCACACACCAACGCACCAGTATAAACTTCAGGCCACTTACGTAGGCTGCGGAGAAAGCTCTGCGTGGAGCCTGCGCAGAACCATAAAACAGCCTTAAGAGCGGCAGGTTGGGGGGTGGATGTGTCAAAAAAACACAGGACTTTCACCCAGGAGACCGGGGTTTGTGTAACGTTTGAAATTAAAAGTAAACGGCAAGGTTGTTTTTTTTTACTTTTAGAGCACAAACAGAGCCACGTCACATTCTGCGTCGCGTGTGTAACCGGAAGTGAAGTAACGTCTGATTTAAACTAGGGCTGTCAAACGATTAATTTTTTTTAATCGCGATTAATCGCATATTTTATCACATGATTAAAATTCTATTATTTTGCATTTCAGAACAGTTTTTAAGTACATATTAACAACGGAAAGCAATTCTTACCAGTGTATCTTGATTGGGAATCAAATGAATGCAAAGAAAGTTACTTTATGAACTTGATTTTAAGATTTGTAATTATTTATTTACTGTAAACAAAAGAAAAATGTGTGAATCTGTCATTATTGCACAATTCCTCCAAGTACTGAACTAAAAAACTAAAAATCCCTATCCTTACCAGTGTCAGACCAGAGTCAATATAGTGTTTAGTAACTCCTAAATAATGTTGATTCCTCACTGACGTCCAGTGATCACCAGTTAATGAGACAGCGTTGGCAGCACCTTGCAGCAGTTCCAGTGTGGCTGCTTTCTCCGTGTCATACAGGCTGCGTGGGGCTGCTGTCCCCCTCGACGGCAATGAGACAGGTCAGAACACGCCAACCGTAGTACGTCTTTAAGACCTGAGTCCTCTACGATGCTGACAGGTCTGCAGTTAGTTGCCACCTGTTTCGCAAGAGCTGTAGTAATTTTTTGGGATTTGTTTTCATCCACAGGTCGGCAAGTAGCACTCTCCAAAATAGTGCTTTGCCTGAGTGGGTAGCATGCTAACTGGTAGCATCACGTTAACTGTACTACTATGCTTAGCTCATAGGTGGTGGCTCAAGCTTGACGTGCTTCGGTGATATTTTAATTCGGCTTTACACAACGTGCATATGGCTTTGACTTGTCTACGAGCCGTCCGGGAGTTTTGGAAAATAAAAAGTTCCATTCAGAGTTATTGCTGCTGTGTTTCTCCATCATGCCTGCAGCCTGCAGCAGCAGGATGTGATACGAGGAAGTGGCAGCTTGATGATAAGTAACGGTGCTGCAAAGGGTCAAAATAGTAGCCTGTTAGGCACGACGCAAAGCCGAGTGAAGTGTAAAATAAATTAATAAATGCCGGCATGTGATTAATGCGATTAAAAAAAGTTAACGCGTTATGCTCGGCCTTTAATCGCATCGCGATTAACGCGTTAATGCTGACAGCCCTAATTTAAACCCAAACCACGATATTTTTCTAAACATAAGTAAGTCGTTTTTGTGCCTAAACATAACCAAACTGCGACCGTTTTACGAGTAAACTAGTTTTTACTTTATGGAACAAACAACATTTGAGTCATTGTTAACATAAAAATATTGATTAGTGCAGGTTTAATGTATCCACCACTATAGTTGATTTTACAGTTTAGTCACATATATATGTGAAAATGAAGAAGTGAATGATAGTAAAACTCTTTCCTATACAAAAGTAATTTATGCTTTATGCAATTACAATGCTTTTTGTTTGACTTACATTTAGAAATATGATTCTCAAAATATACAGTGTTACTTTTTCTTTTGGCTTTTTTAATTCCCTTTAGGTTTGATTGCCAAATCTCTGCCCACTTTTATGTTGCTCCCCCCCCACCATTAAATCCACAATTAGTCATAAGTCGTGACTAAATAAAAAAGGCAGCAAATTGTGGAAATGATGGCGTCACCTTCATTATCTTCATTTAAAATCTACATTAAAACATTTATAAGTACCTGATCCTTTAAAGATTTATTTAAAAAACATATCAGACATGTGGATTAAAGTGTTTACGTACATATTTTGATCCAGAGCATTTAACAGAGCATTAAAACCTCTGAGAATTCAAACTAAATCAAGTGTATTCACTCAGTTAATCCTCTCTCAGCCAACACTGACTACCAGTTCCAGTTTGTATGCAGCTTTTCTCTCCTTTTGTTACCCTGCATGCTAATAACACTGACACACACACACACACACACACACACACACAGTGTAGGTTTGATGGACTCGCTGTGGATTGGTGCCAAGTCACTTCACTGCTGTTATTCTCCAACTGTTTTTGTAGGGCTCGAATGTCAGAGGCCCAAGCACCAGGACGCCAAGGACAAAGACCACGAGGTGATCTCGACAGGAACAGACAGTCCGGAGCTGTGCACGCCGGACACCACGCCGCCTGTGATAACACCTGATCTCAGCCCCGTGCTGAGCGTTCCCACCTTGACCCCCCACAGCCCGCCCAAACACGGCCATCGCCCCAGAAATGCTTGCTTCATGCGCCAGAGCGCCGTGGACGATCAGGGCGGGGCCGAGATCCAGGTGCTGGTGGAGGGGCGGGGCATGGATCTGCCGAGGGGAGGGGCTAACAATTGGACTGATGACATGTATCCGGACCGCGGAGGCAGCAGCCGCTCCACCACACCCTCCCTTCTGGAGGAGACGGAGGGCCAAGTGAACGGCCACGAGCAAGCCCCTTTGTCCAACCACAAACCGCGGGAGAAATCCTCGTCCAATCACAAGTCCCGGGAGCACGCCTCCTCCTACAGAGCGTGGGAGCACTCCTCGTCCAACCAAAAGCCCTCCAAGCAAGCATCTTCCAATCACAAGTCGAGGGAGTACTCGTCCTCCAATCACAAGACATGGGATCATTCTTCCACCAATCACAAGGCCTGCGAGCACGCCTCTTCCAACTACAAGCCGCAGGTGCACATTTTATCCAATCACAAGGCCTTGGAACATAACATTTCCAATCACAAGACTTCTGAGCATGCTTCTTCCAATCACAAGTCCCAAGATTATATCCCCTCCAATCACAATTCAAAGGACCACGTCTCTTCTAGTTACAACCCTCGAGAGCATGTCTACTCCAACCACCATCCAAAGCAGCACAACCCCTCCAACCACAAGCTAAACGAGCATGCTGTAATCGACCAAAGGCTAGACGCCGTCACCGGCGGGGGCTGGACGGCTGAAAGCACTCTTAGGTGGAGCCCTGCCCACTCACGCCTCACGGAGCAGGACGAGGAGAGGATGAATGACTATACGGTTGATATGAGGCTTCAGTGTCCGGACTCGCAGACGTCTCGGGGGCTGGGCCCGGAGTCCCCGGCCCCCAAAAACAACCGGCTGCGATCCCGAGGCCTTCGGCCGGTCAGAGAGGGATCCATGGACTCTGTACAGATGCTGGACAACCTGAATGTGGGGGCAGAGCTGGAGGAGTGGCCGCTGCACAGGGACCTCACCCTCTCCCCACCCCTCAAGTCTCAGCCCATCACTCTGGAGCAGGAAGGAGAGCATCTCATTCTCAAATCAAACTCAGTGAGACATCACAGTTACTGTCTGTCTGTCTGTCTGTCTGTCTGATTGTTTAGTACGGATCCACATTTTCACAATCCCTTTAATTGCAGAAGGTTAAATATAACAATTGAATCATGAATAATCATTAAAGGAGTACTTGGAAATACGCAAATTCACCTTAATGCCAAAAGTTGGATACTTCCACAACTTATATTCTTTGCTAGGGCTGCAACAAACGGTTGTTTTCATAGTCGGTTAATCCGTCAATTATTTTCCCGATTAATCAATTACTTGTTTGTTAAATTGCCAGAAAGTTTTGAAAAATGTGGATCAGTGTTTCCCAAAGCCCAAGATGACGTCCTCAAATGTCTTGCTTTGTCCACAACTCAAAGATATTCAGTTTACTGTCACAGAGGAGAGAAGACACTAGAACAGATTCACATTTAACAAGCTGGAATAAGAAAAAAGACTCACCCAAACCGATTAATCGATTATCAAAATAGTTGCTGATTAATTTAATAGTTGACAACTAATCGATTAATCGTTGCAGCTCTAGATAATAACAATTGAATCATCAATAATCATCAAAGGAATCATCTTTACGTCTCTGTGTTTGCGTGCAGATTAAACGTTGCTTAATAACAAAGGATTAAGGATTTATTACAACCAATAATTGCTCACTTTTTTTAACTTCCATTTCTTTTAATATGGTTTTAATCCATTTGCAACGGTGGAGTCTTTGTCTGTTTTCTATTTCCCAGCCTTCAGTTGAGTTTGAATTGGAGAATGTGTGCATTAACTGAACTAATTCCTTCTTTTCTTCTCTCTTTTAGGGCTCCAGCTCTATCCTGGTGGTTATGGTCATTTTACTCAATATTGGAGTAGCCATTCTTTTCATTCACTTCTTTATTTAAGCTTATACAGGTATGATCTACTAAGACTTATTGATAACTACGGTATATTATATTATTACTTACTGAGACGGACATTCTGCCAACTCGACTGGAGCCCGCAGCTCGAGTGACGGACACAGCAGAGCCTTTCTATTGTTGCTTCTGGTCTTTTCACCTCTGTTGAAGCCTGTTTCAGTTTTCTCTGAAAGCACCGTTTCCTTTTCAAATGCTTATTTTGAGCTTGCAAACCATAGAAAAGAAAGTAAGAAAGTAAAAAAAAAAAAAAAAAGATATAAAAAAAAAGAGTGCAGCTTTAAACTAGCGTGGTGTATCGGGACACACGTGCATGGGTGTCCATCGGTTAATGTTCAATGGACTGGAGATGGCACAGGCAGTTTTGCCCATTTTTCCATCACTTAAGACAAAAATATAGCAACCGTTGTTTCCTGGTTATCGTGAGAAACATGCAAACCAAGATCATGACCCATACTCCGTCCTAAAACCCCACAGACAATTACCCTTTTTGCCTTTTAACCCTTTCCCCCCTGTTGCCCCCGCCATCCACAAATCTCTATAACCCACCTATTCGCACTATGCGCTACATACAGAACTATGCTGCAACAGTAGATCCATTTTAAAGGGCTCCGTCATTATTCTTTTCTTTTTTTTTCCACTACGAAACTACACACACAACCATTGCATGAGGCTGTGTGGGGGTTTTAAAAAGTGCATTTTATATCCCTTTAACATCACTGTCCTGTCCCCATTTGTACGCTGTCCATCCCCTGGTTGTCACTTCCAGAGATTTTTTTGGAAAGAAATCAGCCGCCACGCCAGCTCACGTGTCCAGTCGAAATCACAGAATCTGACCGAATCAGATTCATCAGCGACCAACAACACACTCCAAGACCCATGAGTCTAAAAAGCCTCGAGGAACTTCCTGAATTTATTAAGTGAAACACATTCGCACGCAAAAAAAAAAAAAAACAACACATACACATTTAACTGCTGACATACTGGGGAGGGTTTGGCCTTGCCCCTTTGTACAGCCTTGAGACTGTTAAGTTATAACCACTAATTCTACTATATATGTGTACGTGTCATTATTATTCAAGTTTGTTACTTTTTTGCAATTTGCAAGACAGAGAGAATGCTGAGTGCCTCGTATTTATTCATTTTCCGTCTCAAATTTATTTAAAAAAAACCCGACCAGAAATAATAAAACACCCAGGCTATGAGGAGACGAAAAACCTTCAACATTAAGAAAGGTGACCCCCTCCTCCTTTCCTCCCCTTCCCACCCAACACACACACACACACACACACACCAGCATAAAACATGGATGTCAAAGAAAACTAGAACATATTCATATTTAACAAGCTGGAATCAGAGAATGTTTCAAACCGATTATTCGATTATCAAAATAGTTGGTGATTCATTTAATAGTTGACAACTGATCATGTAATCTTTGCAACTGATGAACATATTTGGCGGTTTAGGGGTCCTCCCTCGAGAAAATTTGTTGTTTTTCGATTGAAAAACAGCACCAATTTCACATCATTTTGGACCGTTATTATCACCATATCTGTGTTTAAAACGTTGGAAAAGCTAGAGCAGATAATAAATAAATAACACTCAAAAAGACTAAAGACAGAACTTGCTAAAGAAGTCCACTGGGGACCAATTACCATCATTAGATCTTAGAAAAGTCATTTAGTTAGTTTTGATGCTCGCACTGATTTTCCATTCATTGGGTTTGGGTGGAAAACCCTACACACGCACGCACGCACACACGCACACACACACACACACACACACACACGCACACACACACACACACACTCCCTTTCACCCTGAAATGGCATGCACTGTTTTGTCTCTCTCCCAGTCGTCCCCCTTTTGGACCAGTCAAAAAGGGAAAAATGGGGTTTCTACGGTGTCATTTCCAGACACGTTTTGGGCCGGATGAGATTTTTTTCAGCATGTTTGTTCAGCCTGCTCAATCTGGTGTCAGTTTGTGAGTTTCTCCCTCTCGTCTCTCTTCTATTCCAGCAACACAAGGCTACGTGAGACACGGAGAGCAGTGTAAAATAAAACGCTAGCTTTTAAACTCTCAGCGGATTACCGAAAACGTCCCCGAGTTTATGAATGATATTAAAAAGAAACTCTCTGCTACTGTATGTTTTATACTTCGCACCCAGTGGCATCATCATGTTGTGACATCATTGCATGCCCGAGCATGCTCTTTCTTACTCTTTGGTTTATGAGGTTGTTTCGAAGTTAATGTGGAGAAAATAATGAAATGTTTGAAATGAATGACTTTGGTGTGGTTCATTGTCTCGCCTTTCCAATTTAATGATTCAGTTTCATGAAGGTGGCGAAGAACATCACAGATGAACACATGAATAAGGATGTATGGTTGTACTTCGTCACATTGATCCAACGTGACGAAGTACTTTTAATTTAACCCTTGTGTTGCCTTCCCGTCGACCGCGTAACTTTGCTTTTCTGTGTAAAAATGTAAACTTTTCTCAGTGTTTTGGTCGTCGTTTTTGACACTTTTGTGGCTTTTTCCCGATGTTTTGGAAATGTTTTGACGTTTTAGTCACTTTTTTCCAAGTTTTTTTGTCACTTTTTCGGATGTTTTTGCCGATTTTTTTCAGCGCTTTTTCTGACGTTCTTGACTAAAACACCCAAATTCAATGAAAGTAGTGAGCTGATCATTTCATTTACTTGTGAAGAGCGTTGTACGGAACCATCCACGTTATTTCTTAATAACCAAAACAAAAACATTCCAATCTTTTTTTTATTTTCTTTTTAAATCTATAAACCGTTTTTCAATTGATTTAGCAGAAAATTGACTATATCACAATATTCATCATTATCATTGGGGCTGGGTATCACCATTGATTTCCCGAATCGATTACATTTCCGATTCGATTCAACATCAACTAGGTTAGGGAAATGTCAGTAACAATACCAATTTTGCTTGGATATAAAAGAGTCTTAGAGAACCTATGCTGTAGATTGTACAAGCAAGAAACAACCCTCAAATATTTGTTATAATGCAGCAGGTGTTATGTTATAACCACTAATTCTACTATATATGTGTCATTATTATTCAAGTTTGTTCCTTTTTTGCATTTCGCAAGACAGAGAGAATGCAGAGTGCCTCGTATTTATTCATTTTCCGTCTCAATGTATTTTAACCCTCTGAGGACAAAAGACGCACTGGCACGCGTCCAAGCGCTGTTTGACAAAGCTACTACTCAAAAAGCGGTATCACAAAATTTGATTTCAGACATTTAATTACTTTTTGGCCATTTCTGCCTTTATTTGATAGGAAAGCTGAGAGAGAGGGGGAACTGGCAGGAAAACCATCACAGGTCGGATTCGAACCCTGGACCTTCTGTGTCGAAGAATAAACCCTCTGCATATGTGTGTCCGCTCGACCAACTGAGCTAACCGGCCACATTTAAATACTATTCAATGATATGTAACCTATAAGATTTTGGTAAACTCATTTCAAGCACCGAAACAATTCGTACAACACATCATAAGTTAAGGTTTGTTTTCAAAAGAGATTTGAGGAATTTCAAAAAGCGAACATCAACATTTCAGGTTTTTTTATTTTCAAATTATCTCTTTACACATTGCTCTGGAAAATGGCTATACAGAAAGCTGAGTTTGTTTAGAATATTTTGATATAAAACACATGGGGATTAGTTATATGCAAATACCCTAAAAAGGTAAATTTAAGAAGATATGTGAAAATGCCCTTAGACCTCAGAGGTTAAAAAAAAAACGACCAGACATAAAACATCCATGCTAAGAGTGTTCAACATTAAGAAAGGTTCATATTATGCTCATTTTCAGGTTCATAACTGTATTTAGAGGTTATATCAGAATAGGTTTACATGGTTTAATTTTCAGAAACATCATATTTCTGTTGTACTGCACATTGCTGCAGCTCCTCTTTTCACCCTGTGTGTTGAGCTCTCTGTTTTAGCTACAGAGTGAGACATCTCACTTCTGTTCCATCTTTGTTGGGAGTCGCACATGCTCAGTAGCTAGGTAAGGACTACTAGCCAGTCAGAAGCAGAGTATGAGGGCGTGCCCTGACAGTACCTAGGTAAGGACTACTAGCCAGTCAGAAGCAGAGTATGAGGGCGTGCCCTGACAGTAGCTAGGTAAGGACTACTAGCCAGTCAGAAGCAGAGTATGAGGGCGTGCCCTGACAGTACCTAGGTAAGGACTACTAGCCAGTCAGAAGCAGAGTATGAGGGCGTGCCCTGACAGTACCTAGGTAAGGACTACTAGCCAGTCAGAAGCAGAGTATGAGGCTTCATGAGGCTTCATGATGCCAGCTTGCCCTGACAAGCAAGCTAGTGTGATCCAAAACAAACCCGCTTCAGCCAGTAACCATGGCTTCAGCTCAGGGTAGATGCTAGATTGGATCCGCTAGATAGATAGGTAGATAGATACTTTATTCATCCCAAAGGAAATTTTAGGTATCCAGTAGCTTACACAACCATAACACAACAAACACACATACACACATATATCACACATACATAAGAATCAAAATAAAAATAAAAATGACTCACAGAAATGCAATGACGATGATAAGGTGCTATAGGTGCTAGACGTGTCGACGTAGTTAGGTTCAGGCATGGGCAGAGGTGGAAAGTAATGAAATACATTTACTCACGTTACCGTATTGAGTAGTTTTGTTGTGTATTTTGTATTTTTCAAATAGTTGTAAAAATCTGTATTAATATATAATTAATATAATTTAAAATGTACTTGATTACGCTTTGAGTGAAGTATTGTATTTCGCTACATTACAAATCCCATCCGTTGCTGAGTAAAAAAAAAAAAAAACTTTGACTAACGAAAACCGAAAGGAAGAAAAATAATTGCGCCCGGAACCACTACGGTGACGAATGATCAGCATCTAGGCTGCCTACCAGGCGGCAAGTCTTTCTGTAGGAGATTGAGAACGAGATGGATCAGGCGAACGACGACGGTTCAGAGACTGTTTCAGTAGAAATGCTAGCTGAAACATCGAATTCTGCTGCCCAAAACGACGAAAATCCTTGGCCACATTTGATTTCATTTAAATTCAAGAGAGCCAATAGTATCATCATGCAATGCCAGATGTGCCTGCCAAAGGTGACTGAACTGGCAGCATTCAATAACACCACATCTAATCTGCGGAAGCATGTTTTGGTAAGTATTTGTGCATTGGTACTTCAAACGAAGTTTTCATGACTAATAGCAAATTGCCAATTAGCAAGTTAGTTAGCAGTTTCGTGGCAGTGCTAATTTTTGTCTAGCACTAGCAACCCGTAGGACAACGTACGTAGGACACTAGCTAAATCCCCCCGCCCTGTTTTACAGGTTTTTTTTTATGTCACTAAATAACTTTTACTTAAAGTACATTTTAAATGAACTACTTATTACTTTTACTTGAGTAATTTTTCAGATAGGTAATTTCACTTGAGTAATATTTCATCAAAGTATTGGTACTTTTACTTGAGTACAATATTTTAGTACTTTCTCCACCTCTGGGCATGGGGAGTGGGGATTGGTTAGGGTTAGGGTAAGAATACCAGGGTAAGCCAATCAGAGGCTGAATAAGGCTGGCCACGAGGCACGTCCTGTGACGTCGGCACGTCTAGCGGCTCCGATCTAGCATCTACCTAGGCTCAGCCGTACCTGTTCAGACCCAAGTCTGATCCCGAAACTCAGGCAGAACAACCCGAACCAGCTTGGCAACCTAGACTGGAGCAATACGTTTCAGAGTGGTAAGTGATTTAAATGTTGACAAATTAATTCAATTCAATCCCATTTTATTTATAATATCAAATCATAAGAGTTATCTCGAGACACTTTACAGATAGAGTAGGTCTAGACCACACTCTATAATTTACAAGGACCCAACAATTCCAGTAATTCCCCCAAGAGCAAGCATTTAGTGCGACAATGGCGAGGAAGAACTCCCTTTTAGGAAGAAACCTCAGACAGAACCAGGCTCTTGGTAGGCGGTGTCTGACGGTGCCGGTTGGGGGCGTGATGAATAGTGGAAATTATAGTCACAATAAAGATAATGGAACTATGACTAGAAATAGTAGTTGTAGTAGTTCATGGCGTAGTAGAGCACTGCAGCACATAGCAGCGCGCCGAGCAGGAACACGGCGGCAGCTGCAACCATGATTTAGGTGCCACACTAATCCAAGGAAAACTGCGAGCCGAGACAACACAAAGACTCCGTGGAATAAGCTCCCCAGAGCTAAGTTAGTAACAAGCATTACTGGGGCATGAATGCACACAGATGGAAAGAGAGAGGAGATCAGTGTGTCAAAGGAAGTCCCCCGGCAGTCTAAAACTAAAATATAATGTGACCGTGCACCGCCCTCCTCCACGCAGTTGCTAGTAGCCAAGGAGGACACGGAGGATTAAAAAGAACATGGTAGACTCTTCAGAAGAGGTCATTATCTTCACTCAAGTTTCTGCGCGGGAAAGTCACCGGACACCACAATCTTCTGAACATAGTCATACTGAGAGATACAGAGAGAGTTGTGTGGAGCTGATAGTCTTAATTAGCTTTGTAGCAACTCATTTGGCAATGGCTCGAATGTAACGGACGTTCATTAATATCAAAAAGTTACACACTAAAGCTTTAAAGTGCCCATATTATGAAAAAAACACTTTCTGGGATCTGGGGTGTTATTTTGTGTCTCTGGTGCTTCCACACGCATACAAACTTGGGGAAAAAAAACATTCATGCTGTTCTGATTGAGATACGGTTTCTGAATGTGTCCTGCCTTCAGTCTCCGGGTGAGCTGGTCAAAATCGGCACGGCTTTCTACGTCACTAGCCGAAACGAGGTGGCTAACCGTAGCATGCTAGCGCTAGCATGCTAGCTCAACTGCTACAACACACACTAGTTCACCACAATCTACAAAAGAACTACTTCCATGTCCCTGTCCGGCAGGTATTCCACTAATATTTCACATTCACAGCATGAAATTGGTTAACAGTATGATCTTTAAGTTTGTTGATGACACTATCAGGTACATTTCATTGCGTTTTCAGGAAGATGAAAACCTCCTCAGCAGCCATTCTGACTGCTACTCAGATTGGTTTTTCATGCGCACGAGATAGGCCTACTTTCGTGTGCTCATGATAAGAAGAAAAAAATTACCCATGTCCCTTTAGGGGCTCGGTAATATAGCCTACATAAAGTTTTGAAACAAAGTTTACACTTTGCTCATGCGCACCAGAAAGTTTCTCATGCACCTCAGAAAAAAAAAATCCCCATGTCCCCTTTAGGGGCTCTGTATAAAATATGTAGAAATGCTGCAGAGCATTGTGGGATGTGCTGGGACGAGTGCACTCTGTCCAGATGAGCTGAAATAAATCAAGTAAGCTCAGATCTGTTATCCATGCACGGTACACAGGAATATATTCAAGAGCTGTACTTTTACAGCATCTACACTGAAATAAAATAAAATCAGAACAGTTAACAAGGTAAGTGAAGGCAGCACGGCCACGTTATTCAAACCACTGATCTTTAACAACAGAGATATTGTTTACAATACTGCAGCCAGCCATAATCTAACTTTCCAAAATGTCACGTTTTCTGAATTTTGGAAAAATGTTTTAAAATCGACTGAGACTTCTTCAATACATCAAGTCAGAATGTATCTTAACATTTTAAACTGAATCTATAACCAGGGAATTGCAGCGTGTGGTTGGTCTGGCAAAGCGAGACTATATATGGGCAAACCCAAACATTACACCCATATGTGACTGTTTAATATATGATAACAAATATTCTTAAAGCAGGAAAAGTAAAAATATCCATTATGCAGAAAAATGTGAAGACTTACTTTGAAAATCATTCAAATCATTCAATCGTTATTACAGAGATTTGTCAGAAAAACACGATTATCACTCCACCCTCAGAATTAATACCAATTTACATCAAACTGAAGTGAAACTGCCCTCTTTATTGTTTGGTAATTAGGTTGAAACCTCAGAGGTGATTCAGTCAGACTGATGCACTTAATAATTTTAATGAAAAGTTCACTTTGATATCAATGAGTGTGAGACTTCCACAGCAACAAAAAAAAGGTTTGTGACTGTTGTTTTTTTGCACGGAGATGCATTCAAGATATATTAATATATGTATATATATATTAGAACCACTTCACCTTTGGCAGTGACTAATCCATCACTTTTATAAAGTAGTGGAAGAAGTATTCAGAGCCTTTACTCTAGTAAAAGTATATCACACATTTAAATACATTACATGTAAACATCCTGCTTTTAAGTACTATCAGCGTAATGCACTTAAAGTTAGAAGTTAAAATACACATTATGACCTGTAAGTAATATTATTTTATATTCGATTAGAATCTGTAAGAGGAATTTTAATGTTGCAGCAGGTGCAAGTTGCCTATTTTACTGTTGGGTAGTTTAAGGTACTGAAAAACTATTATTTGTTGTATATTTTCTCCTTATAGGTTGATTTAATTAGAGTGAAGAGATCAACTTTTACTTTAAGGTGTGTGAAAACGTCCACAGCAAAAAATAACGAGAATAGATTTTAAAAAGAAAATAGCTGTTGTAGCTCCAGAAATATAAGGTTCGAGATGATACATTACGCTTTTTTTTTGGGTTGATTTGGTAATGGTGTGGATGTATCTGTAAATCGGTGAAAATGACAGGCGAGACTTTCCAGCATTAGACTGAAGGAGAGAAACACTCCCCCCTACTGTAATATTGAAGAAATATATTTGCTAATATCTTTTCGGCTCGTATTGTGTTTGTTTGAATGCTCTTCAAACTAAGTCAGAGAGCAGTTTATCTCCACCTCGGCTTGTTTTGGGGGCTCTTGCGTGTACCTCCAGCAGGGACCGGCTGTAGAGGCAGCAGCTCCGCGGCGACAGCTCACTGCGTGGCGGTTTCCGGTGTCCGTCCGTCTGCAGGAGGATGGCGTCCGGCTTCAACTGCATCCCCTCCACCGCCGGTCCTCCGAGTCCTAAATATACCTAAGGTTGTCGAACTCAGGCTGAAGACGTCAGTGAAAACCATCGATAAGTGGCTCCAGTAAGTTATCATGCATTTTTTTTTGTAAATGGTGTTTTTTGGCGGATGTGCGAGGCTCCGCTTAAGGAGGTGGGTTTCCCCCCGCAGCTCCAGGGAGGCCTAGTCTGATTTGGGGTCCGTTTGCGGCGAAGGCTCGAAGACAAGTTATTGTGGCCTTTCAGCGAAGCGACGGTCGCTCACAGGCTGCGTCGCTTCGGTCGCGTTTGCCTATTGTAGTTAAGCTATAATGTGATGTTCATAGAACGACAACAGCGGATATTATTATGTTTTATGATGTGAAATAGCAGGAGATAATCTCGAAGCAAGTCCAGTTTAGTAACGGTTAGCCGTTAGCTGTTAGCTTCGCTGCTGAAGCTAACAGCTAACGTTTGGTAGCCACATCCTGAAACAGTAACAGTACCATTAAATAACCATGTATGAAAAAACATATCTCCAGCTAAATAATATGGATATAATAAAGATATTTACACAGTGTAGCTAACGTTTAAAATACACAGTTGACTAAGAAATGGGACTATTGCGTGCCTGATTCGCTTTTCAGGAAATAGACCGAGCCCAATGCTGGTTTAGCGTAATTTTCTGTTATTTTTTGCGGGTTTCCGTTTAAGCAGACACCACAGGCAAGAAACATCATTTTGAGATTTTGGGATATTTTGCTTCTTTAACATGTTTTCTTACAGACTCATGGGAAAAAAACAAACAAAAAAAACCATACACATTAAGGGGTTTTATTTTACTACACCTTGTCTATTTGTGTCTGTAAATTTCCCCTAAATTCACCAAAACTTTAGCATTAGATAATGCTAGCAAGTTTTAGGCCTCTCAAGCTGGCATAGGTGGTTTGTGTCAGTTTTATTCTTACCACAAACAAGACTTGATTTACACCAATCACACACATTATTCTGACACTGGATACCGGACCTTCCCTTTGATATAAATAAAAGAAAGAAGTAGTAAACATAAGTTTCTTTGTCTCTTACATTGTTATTTATAATGGATTGCGTTGGAAACTGGCAGCTCATCCGCCCTGCACTTTTGTATAACTACCCTGCATTGTATTTACTCACATTGCAACTCTATTTTATGAATTAAACTTGATATTTTGTTGTATGTTCTTTCCCTTTTTTAGGTTTTCTTACCTATCTCAAAGGACGTGCATAAACACAGATATAGAACTCAGCTACTCTGTGTGCTGGTTACCATTTGTAAAACCACATCACCCTCTTCAGTTCAGCACTGAAACCCTCATCTGCTGAGAGCTGAATCCCTTCATGCGAAGTGGAAGAATGACGGAGGCGTGGCAGCAGCAGCAGCAACATGCAGTGGCTCCACCCTCTGTTGTACACACGCTCCCCCAGGGAACTGACAACCCTCTGGGCTGCACTGTGTATGGAGTTGTATTGCAGCCAGATACTTCCCTGCAGGTGGCCCAGCATGGCCAGCAGCACTCTGTTCAAGCTCAGCAGCCCTCTTTACAGGTAGGGGGCGAGAGAGGGCACAAGTGTGGAGCCTGTGGCCATGACATATCTCACCTGGCCAACCCTCATGAGCACCAGTGCATGGTGAACCAAGACAGATCCTTCCAGTGTACCCAGTGTATGAAGATATTCAGCCAGGCGACGGACCTGCTGGAACATCAGTGTGTGCAGGTGGAGCAGAAGCCGTTTGTTTGTGGTGTGTGTAAGATGGGCTTCTCTCTGCTCACCTCTTTGGCCCAGCATCACAACTCGCATGGCAATGGAAACAACCCAATGAAGTGCTCCATCTGTGAGAAAACATACCGGCCGGGTTCTGGAAACGTCACCCCAACCTCGTCAGCTGCCAACCCCCAGCAGCCCTCCACTGGTGAGACGTCCAGTGGCGGTGCAGCGATCAGTGCCTCGTCTCCTCCTGCGTTTGAGGCCTCTGCACCAGACCGGCCATATAAGTGCTCCGTGTGCCATAAGTCCTTCCGGCATTTGTCAGAGCTGACCCGTCACGAGAGAGTACACACCGGTGAAAAGCCCTACAAATGTGACACTTGTGATAAAAGCTTCAGCCAGTCTTCACATCTGGCGCACCACCAGCGTACACACAGCTCCGAGCGACCGTATAAATGTGCCGTGTGCGAGAAGAGCTTTAAGCACCGCTCTCACCTTGTGCGGCACATGTACGCTCACTCCGGCGAGCACCTTTTCAAGTGCAATTTATGTGAGATGCACTTCAAGGAGTCGTCTGAGCTCCTGCACCACCAGTGCCAGCCGGAAGGGGAGAGACCTTTCCGCTGCGGTTCTTGTGGAAAGAGCTTCAAACGCCCATCTGACCTGCGGCAGCATGAACGCACTCACTCAGAGGAGCGACCTTTCCAGTGCGAGGAGTGCCAGATGAGCTTCAAACAGCAGTACGCTCTCGTACGCCACCGTCGCACCCACAAAAATCCAGCCGATCGCCCTTTCAAGTGTAACCTCTGTGATAAGGGGTTCCTTCAGCCATCCCACCTGCTGTACCACCAGCAGGTTCATGGTATGGAGAGTCTGTTTAAGTGCGCATCCTGCCAGAAGTCTTTCAGCCAATCAGGAGAACTGCTGAGGCACAAATGTGGTGGCGAGGTGGAGAAGCCCTACAAGTGCGACGTGTGCGGCAAAGGTTACAAAAAGAATTCGACGCTGCAGCGCCACCAAAACTCTCACTGCACAGAGAAGCCGCTGAAATGCTCCCTGTGCGACAAGCGCTTTGTGTCGTCCTCCGAGTTCGTGCAGCACCGCTGCGACCCAACCCGCGAGAAGCCGCTGAAATGTCCCGACTGTGAAAAACGATTCAGGTACTCGTCCGAGCTGCAGCGCCATCGCCGAGTTCACACCGGGGAGAAGCCTTTCAAGTGCGCCAGCTGCGACAAGAGCTTCAAGCAACGCGAGCACCTGGCCAAGCACCAGAGTGTGCACTCGCGGGAGACGCAGTTTAAGTGTGTGTGGTGCGGCGAGCGTTTTGTTGACCTCACAGCTCTGCAGGAGCACACAGTCCAGCACACTGCCGAGGGGGAGAGTTTCCCTGAAGCTCAATGCATCCCATGAATCGAACTGCTCTTAAGTCCTGGGCAGCAAACATGACATTCACCTTCAAAAGCAACGTGTGCCAGCCTCCGCTCTCCCATTTGTAGTTTAGAACATGCACCCATTAATTATGTTCAACGATTAGTTTCAAGACTCCTCAGTAAAATCTCTACTCAGTAAAATCACAAACACCCTCAGTCAGTAGGGGCGATTTAGGATCCCTCGTCTTATTTTTGGAACACATGGAAGAAATCTTGAACAGAATGAAAAAGGCATGAAATGTGTGAGGATCTTGGTTTAGTTTAGTGCTGAGTGTGGGACCTTTTTCTGTGGTTGCATGTGATGGTCTGTTTTGTAACTGTTGATTATGTTGTTGAGAAAGATTGGACAGAACTTCCAGATAGTTGTCAGATGTGTGTGTGCTCATGTGTAAGCTCCTCAGAAAAATCCATGTGCCTTTTTTACCGATCACTTAATTTTGTGTTTTCGTTAATTTCATGTCCAGTTTAGCCGAATACACCCCCTCCCATCGTATACAGCGGCTGGCTTAGTGCAGCAGTATCTTTTCACATACTAGATCTTAGGTAGTATCATCTGTTTGTGCATGAATATTTATCACACTTTAATATCACTGTTGTATTATAGCTTTGGTTTATTTAGGAAAACATCCTAAGAAGAAGAAGAAAAAGTGGATTTGTGAAAATGTATAGCCCGTGTCCTATGAAATCTGTGTTGTTGCATCTTTGTATTAAAACAAATGACATCTAGGTAACTAACCCATACCTACCATGTCATACAAACACTTGACATGTGCAATAATAGAACATGCACAATGTAATACTGTATTTATGACTACTGATTCATGGCATAGTCTTCTCTGTTATATTATAGATTGTGTGTATACGCTTATGTAAACATTGAAAAGTGTATAGTGCTTATGTTACCTGCTTTTGTATTCACTATGAATGAGCTTGCAGTATTTTGCAAGTACTTTTAGTTGCAGTTCCAGGTGGATTATCACAAGTTTTAACCCGACAAGACTTCAAAGCATTATATTGCTCACTTGCCACAACCTAGCTGCATTAGTTACTGTGCGATAGATTTAACAAAAGTTAATATGTTTTTTCTTGTTTTGGAAGAGAATTGGCCTTGTAACATCCTCTCGGGATCCTAGCCTCGTCCCGGTCTAGACCGGACCTTCAGCAGAGTAATCCGAGCATCCTCAAAGTTGCGATTTATGTGTTGGTTTATTCCAGCGCGTTAAGTGAAACAGTTGTGTATTTTAGTTTACTGTGTGGATTTCTATATTCACAATATTTGCAGTATATTGAAAAGAAGGTTTTTGGAGTTTAGAAATCACGGGCAAAGGGAATGAGAGCGGGAGGGATGGGACTGTGTGGTTGTGCCATGGTTTAAGTCCTGGTAAGTCTGCTTCAAAACCTCCCGTTGGAGGTGAACGAGTGTAATGAAGCGTTGTATTATTTACACATATGGATATCAATATAGACTCCTGTTCATACTGTATACAGACAATAAAAATAAACCACCCTTATGAAAACAAAGGTGTACATTGTTTTCATCATAGCTAAGTCTAGTCATTGGTTCAAATGGATGCTTATTCTCATTATTTATGAATGATGTGTAAAATGTCATAAAATAGTAAGAAATGCCCGTTATTTCCCAGAGTTCAAAGTGACATTTGTTTTGTCTGACCCAACAATCCAAAAACCAAAAATATTCAGTTTACAATCATAAATCAGACAAAAGCAGCAAATTGTTATATGGAAGAACCTGGAATTGGCAAGTGGTTGGGGGTTTTGGTTGAAAAATGAATAAAACTAACAATTGATTAT
Source organism: Sander vitreus (assembly GCF_031162955.1). NCBI lineage: Eukaryota > Metazoa > Chordata > Actinopteri > Perciformes > Percidae > Sander > Sander vitreus. The sequence goes on from NC_135855.1 coordinate 38,274,705, forward strand.
CAAATCTTGGTTGATGCGCACATGTAGATTCATTGTAAATACTGTAAAATGAATAAATATTAAAAGTAGGTTTGTGTGAATACTTGAAAGGGCCCAGATGTTGATAACTAAGTACTCGCAGCAGACGGTGTCCTTACTGTATGTGCTGCATTTATCTTCAGTTGAAAGCGGACGTTGTCTTTGACAAAAGTGATAACGTTTATTAAGCTGTTTATCAATTCCTAATTACATTTTTAAATATGTCATCTCAATTCAGTCACAAATTCTTGCTAAAGGTGAAATGTTCAAACATTTTAAAACTGGCAGTGTAGCTAAATTCTCCACAAAATAAGATTGCCACCATTACTCCTCACAGAGATGGTTTTAACAGCCCTTTTTCTTGTTTATATTGAAAGATTAAGTTCAATTTTGTATGCTCATATTATGCTTTTTGGTTTTTTCTCTTTCCTTTATTGTGTTATATATCTTTTTTTGTGCACGTTATAGGTTTACAAAGTGAAAAAAACAGAGTCCACCCCAAAGGGACTTACCATCTCCAACAGAAAACACTGTTCACAAACTGCTAACAAAGATGGAACAGAAGTGAGATGTCTCACTCTGTAGCTAAAACAGAGAGCTCAACACACAGGGTGAAAAGAGGAGCTGCAGCAATGTGCAGTACAACAAATCTATGGTGTTTTTTGAAAATGAAACCATGTAAACCTATTCTGATATACAACTGAATACAACTATGAACCTGAAATGAGCATAATATGAGCACTTTAAGAAAACAGTAGCGAGGCTCCAGACGATAAACATTTATGTATATCAGTATATACTGATATGTAATAACATTAAAATCGACAAGGTAAAGTTGTTTATCTTTAGGTTTGTGAAAATTGTGGAATCTAAAAAGGCCATTATGATAATATAGAGATACAGATATTTCGGTATTTTGGGGCTTTCTTGTTTTTCATCAGTATCAGGGATGTGATATATCAAATGCTATAAAACTAGGGGACATTTTCAAGGCCCCAGCACGTTAAGGTATCCTCGGAAATGAGAGAGCGGGCAGCTTAGAGGCAGTCAGAAAAAGCAATTGTTGATAACAATAAGCAGGCTGATAATTGGACACAGCAACCTAACACACATCACATTATAGGGAAGCATCCAACTGGTTTTGGGGATCACTGAGAGAAAGGACATGATGGAAGAAATGAAACGATTTGGGATAACAGAAGCAGGAGTAAAGAACATACTGGGGAAAGATGCTTGGTCAGCTTTCTGAAGGGCTGACGAGGAAAATCTGACATGCAGGAAACTGTAAAAACAGAAGATGGCAGTGGTGCAACATTAAGGATGCAAGCTGATACGTTGTGAGCTGTAAGATACGTGTCTGCCGCCGCCATATTGAGACGGAGTAAGACCCGTTCTGGCCTTAGAGACTCATAGAAGAAGACTTGTTTGTGCTGCTTTTGGATGTTCCTGCGAAGTAATTGCTAAACCTAAGAAATGTGGAATAACATTTCACTGATGAAAATGTGTTACAATATTGTACTGTTATGAACGTGTTGAATTTAATATCACAAGAGGTAACTAATCCTTCTTTAAAGCCAACATGAAGTTAAGTGTCTTTCCTTATACTTAATTACACTAATGCTAGCTTGTCTGTAAGGTATAATAAAGTAAAGTAAATAAAGTATTTTTTTTTTTTTTTATTCAAGTAATTAGAAATATATCAGTAAGATGCTGAAAATTACATTTGTCTTGTGTGTTATTGAAGTGACAGCTCCGGGCTGAACTGCAGTTCCTCAACTGGCCACTTTAAAGCAGAAATAAATATGTTTACAGCCTAGTATAACAAAACGGTTTTGGTCTCTATAGCTCATTTTCCCCTTCATGACAATTGTACGGTGGTGAATTTTTATATAGCCTAACTCTAAAGCCGTGCACTGTTACTATCTACACAAGATAAGGTATTTTTTGGTATGAAAACCCACATTTGATTTAACCAAGTACCATCTATCATAAGATCATGTCTGGCGTCTGTAGCACAGCAATCCGCTTGAAAATCGATTGGAAATTCAGCGAGAAATTATGATTTTTATTTTAATGCCTTGATAGACATGCGTAGGAGGCACGGCTACTCCGTCCCAACATGGCCGCCGCGTTGACGTATCGCTTCAATGAACAGCAGCCTCTCGATTCACTTCCGGGTGATGTTTACTGCAAAAGGGAAGAGCTTCCTGGTTCTGCTAACGAACCGCTGCTAGATGTACCTCCACCACCCATCCGATGAAATTAATATATCACCGATACTGCTGATATACATTATCAATAACTAACCCTGGAGGTGCTACATCAGCTGCACGGAAAGCAACGGACCGCTAACAAGGTGCTAACGAGTACACGTACATGTCGGGCGGACTTCCTCTGAGCTCGGATATTTCTACGACGAGGTTAGCGGCTAACTTTAGCCCCGTTATTGATTTCACATTCACACAAATGTCGACACTAATAAATAGTTTATAGTCCATAAATGTGTATAGAATGTGTACATACACGACTTGCGATGTATGTGAATCTGTATTGCTGCTTTCAAGGTTTACATTTTGTGATTTTATTTTTTGCTAAGTAAGCTAGGTCACGTAACGTTAACTAACGTAACGTAACGTTAACTAACGTAGCTAGTTAGCGTTACATGAGGCTGGTCCTCATAGATTCGGTTAAATGTTGAGATAACTTGGCACTAACCAGCAACATTAATGTTAGCGCAATCACTAACGTTACAGGCAAAAACATGTTTTTCCATTTTGAGATTTGGGGCTATTTTGCTTCAATAACATGTCTTCTTTCAGACTAATGGGGGAAAAAAACATCCAAATTACAGATGTAGGTGTTTATTTTACTACAGTTTTCCTATTTGTGTCTGTATATTTCTAAAAAATGTCAGTAAACGTTTAATACAAAAGAGAGTTTTTGTAAGAAGTGTCATGGTGATATTTGTTATGAGTTAATATTTACACTATTCACCTGTAGTTTATATAGGAGCTTTGTGGCTGGTGAAAACGCCACGGGGGACTATATTTAATTTTTTTGGGGGTAAATAGCTTTTGAGGAGAGTGTCCATGTTAATCTAGTTCAGGGTTGACGTGTCTGAATATAGTGTTTTTTGAGTTAGGCCTGGTTTAATTTAGTGTATTTATGTTAATCTGGTCCAGGTTTGACAACTCTAAATATATACATACACACACACACACACACACACACACACACACACACAGATATACACACACACACAGATATACACACACACACAGATATACACACACACACAGATATACACACACACACACACACACACACACACACAGATATACACACATACACACACACACACACAGATATACACACATACACACACACACAGACACAGATATACACACATGCACACACACAGATATACATACACACACACGCACACACACACACAGATACACACACACACAGAGCTACACACACAGATATATACACACATGCGCGCGCACACACACACGCACACAGATACACACGCGCACACAGAGATACGCACACACACACACACACACAGAAAAAGCACACACACAGACATACACATTTTCTAATATTGCACCTGTCAATACAGTTAATATTCTGTAGCCTATTTTGCCGTCAATACTGCCAACGTTGTCTTTGCTATAATCAAATCAGTCTATATTTATGTTTAACATGGTATTTCATTTTATCAATGGGAAACATTAATGTGTCCAGACAAGGCTAGCAGCAGCACCGCGTCAGACATGTTTCTGGTGTGTAAAGACATAGGACATAAAATCCACGCAGCAGAAACGCCACACTCACGCCACTCAGGCAGTGTGTAACCGGCCTTAAGAGGATGTTGATTGACTTGGAGGCAGCCACATCTGGCTGCAGATGTTTTGCCTGATGTGTGATTGTGGTTGACTTTGAGGGATTTGCTGTTTCAGTTGTTTTATGTTTTTGTGTATTTTGTGTTTGTATGTGTGTGTGGTTGTACTGCTGCCTGTCTTGGCCAGGACACTCTTGAAAAAGAGTTTTTTTTTATTATCTCAATGAGTCTCTTCCTGGTTAAATAAAGGTAAATAAATATTGGTTAAAGATTGCCTCTTTTTCTGTTTTCTCAAATAGCAAACGGAAGGGGAAAAAAAAGAAAATTCTTAAACTGGGTTTTAAACAGTCTTTAGATCGTCCATGTTTATCAAGTCTAGGTCTGACAAGTCTAAGGACAGTCAGTGCCAAGTCCAATGTGGTCTGGGTGGTGAGGAAGCAGTGATATTTCCATCTTTTTCTGTTATCTGATGAGGGGATTATGATAAAATGGTCCGTGGGCGTCAGGAAGCTGTGTTCTCACAGAATACACAATTTTTCAGGACACTGTGTCACAAAACGGGCTGTTCGTTCTGTCTCACAAAGGTATTTTTAGACCGTGTTTCTCTAGTTTAGGTACAGTGGTTTTTCAGGTTGTCTTTGTCTCCCAGTGTTTCCTTGATGGATTTCTTTTAGCAGTGGGGGCACGTCTGTCCGAACAACAAGCTGTTCGTTTAATAGTCGACTCGGAAGAAAGCAAACGTTTTGACAAACTACATCAACACAACAGTATGTGGAGTTAAACTGGACGGGCCCAATAACCTCTGAATAGTTCTACTAGTTGTTAAATTGCAATGTGAGCAACCGTGACTCCATTGTGCGTCTGATCTATTTCTGATACCGTGGCGGCAGAAATTTTGCCATGGCGGGCCGCCACTACAAAATCAACATAGAGGAAACACTGTCTCATGTGGGCCTTTTCTTTCTGTGTTTACAAACAGGATAACAGTTCCACAAATCTGAAACCAGGTTTCAGACAGTCTGTAGAGTCCCCCGTGTCAATCTAGTCCAAGTTTAACAAGTCCAAGACAGGGTTTTTAGTCTGTACACCTGTTCGGGAGGGTTTTCCTCGCCGCTGTCCCACCAAATGCCTGCTCTCTGGGTAATTGTTGGGTCTCTGTAAATGATAGTGTGGTCTAGACCAGTGGTTCTCAAACTTTTTTCAAAAATGTACCCCATTTGAATTGTGTTTTTAAGCCAAGTACCCCCTGACCAGCGATAGATTCACCAAACAACAGCCATGTAACTGAAAGACATTTAAATGCTGATGGAAAAAAAGGCAACAAAAACTTAAAAAGTCGGTAGAAAGAAGGAAGTAAGGGAAGAATAGGTGGAAAATAGTATCAAAAACAGCAGCAGTAGAAAGAAGGAAGACTTTGAAAAAATGACAAAAACCTTGAAAAAGGCAGAATTGTTTTTTGAAAAAAGCGACAAAAACTTCGACAAACTTGGAGAAAAAAAAAAGACGGTAGAAAAAAGGAAGGAAGACGAGTAGGGCTGCACGATTCATACCTGCAAACTAGTCGCTTTTTGGTGAAAATCGCCGTTTTGAATGGGGAAAATGTCAGATGGCATAATTCAACACATTTTAAACATACATTACATATTACAGTCTACATAAAAAAAGGCATTCTCCTTATTTCCTTTGTAAACATTGATCTCACATTGATGTGTTAATTTCAGTCGGTGCCCGTTTGGAACGGGCCGATTGCTTTTTATTGAGTTTCCTCTTAGCGAAATCCTCTGAATGAATTTAAGCTGGGCTTTTATTGTGAAGGGTGGACACGGAAGAGCCAGCGTTATGGCAGCGCTTTTTTCCTCAACAAAGACAGGCGCACACACACACACACACACATATATATATATATATATATATATATATATATATATATATATATATATATATATATATATATATATATAGATTGACAGATTTATTAGAGAGATAACGGAGGTATTCCATGTTTTTGTAGCTCTAATTACAGCCTTCTGTTGCCTGTCTGGTGGCGTATGTATACTCTAAATTGTGTTTTAATTGACTATACTACTGATATGATGAAGTGTTTTTGGATTGTAAAACTTTCCATGTTGAAAGTCTTTGCTCTTTCTCAGCCTCTTCTCTCTCTCTTTCTCTCTTTCTCTCTTTCTCTTCTCCCTGGGCTTTCAGCAGCTGGCGGGTCTTCATCCCATCCTGCCTAACATCCTGCTCAGGGGCTTCACACACTCGGTGATCGTAGCTCTGTCAGTCTGCACCACCGCTGCGTCAGACCGGCCTGACGCCTTTCATCAGAGGGCGCACGCAGCCAAAGCCGATGGTAAGGACAGCACCGGGATCTTCTTAGAGCCTCATTTCCTGGAGAGTCGCTGCGCCGCCTTCCAGTATCGAGCCAAGAACTACTTAGCGGGAGGGGACGGTCCTCGACACGGAGCCGCGAAGCTAGCGATGCCCGGATCCACGCCGGCCAGCAGCAAGGCTCGGGTGTACACCGATGTCAACACACAGAAGAACAGAGAGTACTGGGACTATGACGCGCACGTGCCAAACTGGAGGTACAGTTAGAATGCTACAGCGCTCTAGAGTTGCACAATATTGACAAAATGTGATATTGCGATATTGATTATGAATATTGCGATATCAATATTAATTTTGATATTTTTAAACATATGTAAAATTAAAGTTATGGGAAAATGCATAAAAATAGACTCATAACAAATACAACACAGGGTTTATTTCAACTGACAGTCATATTGGACTGGTCCAACATGAATAAATATAAATAAGGACCATGTCTACAGGACATGTTTTACTGGTTGGACAGTATCAAATGAATAAAGAGAGAGAACAGGACATGTTCTACTGGTTGGACAGTATCAAATATATAAATAAAGAGAACAGGACATGTTCTACTGGTTGGACAGTATCAAATATATAAATAAAGAGAACAGGACACAACTTTTCTTTCTCTTCTCTGATTCTCTGACCAACGTGCAGTTGGCACAGTAACTGGCCAATGAAACATGATCATTATAGCGTTTCAAGAGGGCTCTAAATCAAACACAACTAAGCCACACAGCCAACGGACGGGACGCAGCGCTCCACAAAATATTGCGTACTTATCCCGACACTTAGGATATAATATTGCGCAACGTGATAACGATATTGAGTCATGCAGCCCTAGTTCGGTGTTAGGGCTGATCGACTCATCGTTTTCAAATCTAAAGCGAGATTTGAAAGAATGCGATTAGCTAGTTGTGAAGACTGCGATTAATCAAATGTGAAATATTTAGTTGAATGTTTGGTTTAACATTTTTTATTTCTCTTTTCCTGATTATTTTTTTGTTATAAGATATATGCTGGAATAATGTTACATATCACAGATTGTTTACATAAATGTTCTATCTCAGTGGATCTTTCTTTTATTTTGTACTATAATAATTTATCAATCGCAATATCTGGCAGGAAAATCGCAATTATATATATATATATATTTTTTTTTTTTACCAAAATCATCGAGTCATAATTAGTGTTCAGCTGTCGGTCGGACAAAACAAACAATTTCAAGAAATCACTTTGTGCTCTGGGATCCTGTGATTGTCTGACAGTTTCCCAACTGAACAATTATTAGATTGATTGATGAAATAATTAAGAAATTAATAGATAACACAAATCATCATTAGTTCCCAGAAGTAATTTTCTTTCAGGTTGAAACTAAGGAATATTTTCATTATCAAATAATCTCTAATTTATTTTTATGATTCAGTTACTAATCGTTTAGTCTGTAAAATGTCAGAAGATATAAAAATAAATAAATATGGCTGTTATAATTTCCCAGAGCCCAAGGTGACGTCTTTGAATGTCCGGTCAGCAGTCTAAAACACAAAGATGTTGAGTTTACAATCATTTAAAACAGAGAAAAGTAGCAAATCTTTGTATCGGAGAAGCCGGAGCCAGCGAACGTTCGGTGTTTTTTGCACCATAAATGTCTTAAATGACTTGACTTGTTTTAGCACTTAGTCTTCTGACTGAGGAGATAGTTGTTTGTGGTCGTGATCGGTTCGTCCTTGGTTTAATTTCTGATGAATGTTTCCACTCTTTCTCAGCAATCAAGACAACTATCAGCTGGTGCGTAAACTGGGTCGAGGGAAGTACAGCGAAGTATTTGAGGCCATAAATGTGACCAACAATGAGAAAGTGGTGGTGAAAATCCTCAAGGTGAGCTGTTTACGTCGTCTTCTTTTTTTTTTTCTTTTTTTTTTTTATTAAAGCAAACAAGTTTTCCACCAAAGTGCTTCAAAAATACAAAAATATATACACACACGCATACACAGATACACGCATGCATACGCACACACACGCATACATATACACGCATACATACATACGTACACACACACAGTGGTGTGAAAAAAGTGTTTGCCCCCTTCCTCATTTCCTGTTCCTTTGCATGTTTGTCACACTTAAGTGTTTCGAACATCAAACCAATTTAAACAAAAGTCAAGGACAACACAAGTAAACACAAAAATGCAATTTGTAAATGAAGGTGTTTATTATTAAAGGAGAAAAAAAAATCCAAAACCATCATGGCCCTGTGTGAAAAAGTGATTGCCCCCCCTTGTTAAAACATACTATAACTGTGGTTGTCCACACCTGAGTTCAATTTCTCTAGCCACACCCAGGCCTGATTATTGCCACACCTGTTCACAATCAAGGCATCACTTAAATAGGAGCTGCTTGACACAGTAAGGTCCACCAGAAGATCCTTAAAAGCTACACATCATGCCGAGACTCAAAGAAATTCAGGAACAATTGAGAAAGAAAGTAATTGAGATCTATCAGTCTGGAAAGGGTTATAAAGCCATTTCCAAAGCTTTGGGAATCCAGCGAACCACAGTGAGAGCCATTATCCACAAATGGCGAAGACATGGAACAGTGGTGAACCTTCCCAGGAGTGGCCGGCCGCCCAAAATTACCCCCAAGAGCGCAGCGACGACTCATCCAAGAGGTCACAAAAGACCCCACAACAACGTCCAAAGAACTGCAGGCCTCACTTGCCTCAGTTAAGGTCAGCGCTCATGCCTCCACCATCAGGAAAAGACTGGGCAAAAAATGGCCTGCATGGCAGAGTTCCAAGGAGAAAACCACTGCTGAGCAAAAAGAACATCAAAGCTTGTCTCAATTTCTCCAGAACACATCTTGATGATCCCCAAGACTTTTGGGACAACATTCTGTGGACTAATGAGACAAAAGTGGAACTCTTTGGAAGGTGTGTGTCCAAGTATATCTGGCGTAGAAGGAACACTGCATTTCATAAAAAAGAACATTATACCAACTGTAAAATATGGTGGTGGTAGTGTGATGGTCTGGGGCTGTTTTGCTGCTTCAGGACCTGGAAGACTTGCCGTGATAAAAGGAACTATGAATTCTGCTGTCTACCAAGAGATCCTGAAGGAGAATGTCCGACCATCTGTTCGTGTACTCAAGCTGAAACGAACTTGGGTTCTGCAGCAGGACAATGATCCTAAACACACCCAGCAAGTCCACCACCGAATGGCTGAAGAAAAACTAAATGAAGACTTTGGAGTGGCCTAGCCAAAGTCCTGACCTGAATCCTATTGAGATGTTGTGGTATGACCTTAAAAAGGCCGTTCATGCTCGAAAACCCTCTAATGGAACTGAATTAGGACAATTCTGCAAAGATGAGTGGGCCAAAATTCCTCCAGGACGCTGTAAAAGCCTCATTGCACGTTATCGCAAACGCTTGGTTGCAGTTGTTGCTGCTAAGGGTGGCCCAACCAGTTATTAGGTTTAGGGGGGCAATCACTTTTTTCACACAGGGCCATGATGGTTTGGATTTTTTTTCACCTTTAATAATTAACACCTTCATTTACAAATTGCATTTTGTGTTTACTTGTGTTGTCCTTGACTATTGTTTAAATTGGTTTGATGTTCCCAAACACTTAAGTGTGACAAACATGCAAAGGAACAGGAAATGAGGAAGGGGGGCAAACACTTTTTTCACACCACTGTACATACACACACATACACGCATACATACACACACATACACGCACGCATACACACATACACACACGAATACACACATACACGCATGCATACACACACACACACACACGCATGGAATTGGACTGAAGATCTGAAAGTATTAATTAGGGTTTAATTTACTTAAGAATAATATACATTTTTGTATATTAACTTGTCAGAAATAATGGGTAAATGCATAGATTTCTGTCAAATAAGGTAACACAGAATCTTTATCTCTACTGTACGCGGACTGATCATGCTCACTGCCCTGCCAAGTCTTAAATATGCGTATTAAATATGTGTTATTTGGAACCACACGTTTTCTTCCGCAGCCCGTCAAGAAGAAGAAGATCAAACGGGAAATCAAAATTCTTGAAAACCTGCGCGGAGGAACCAACATCATCCGCCTGGTGGACACGGTCAAAGACCCGGTGGTGAGTTTGATTCTTGCCGTCACTTTGCTGCATGTCGGCACGCCAGCCGTGTGTGTGTGTGTGTGTGTGTGTGTGTGTCTCTGTCTCTGTCTCTGTCTGTCTGTCTGTGTCTCTCTGTCTGTCTGTCTGTCTGTGTGTGTGTGTGTGTTCTCCACCTACCTGCTGCTCTCCTCAGTTAAGCCTTGTCTTGTCCTCTCTTTGCAGTCCAGAACACCAGCGCTTGTCTTTGAGTGCATCAATAACACAGATTTTAAGGTACTTAAGTTTGGCCGACATCATACGTGCAGAGCTGCCATTGATATCCATTATTAATAACATGCATAATAACCCTCCAGTTAATGCTGTGCCAGGTGTCTTGTTATTGACGATTTTTCTAAACATTTTCTACTTGATGTTGTTCCACAGGAGCTTTACCAGAAGCTGACAGACTATGATATCCGTTACTACATGTATGAGCTGCTCAAGGTAAAATCATCTTGTTTAGATCACCAATCATTCATTCATTTAATCACGGTTATTTACTAGGGGTGTTATGATTTCAATTTTAAATAGAAAATCTATCAATTAGCTTTCAATATCGTATATATTGAAATCAGAAGTAGGATCGGCGATTTCCCCCAGTATTGTTTTTCTAAACTTTCTTCTACGCCTACTTGCGCACAGTCCAAACTTTTTGGCTCACTGGCCAAGTTAGTGGGTTGATGGGAAAAAAAATCCATCGGCCACGCATGTTTTTTACCGGCCCAAATATTAAATTGCGATTTTTGTTTGTAACATACTTCACCTTTATTTGTGTCCCCAAAGGGCGATTAGGTGTGCAGCAAGTATAAACGCATACAAGACCCATAAAACCATACAAGCACCAGACAAGAAGACTTTTTTTCTTCAACTATGGGGAAGAGCAAGTTTAGCGATGTTTCCAGACTCTGACTGATGGTTTTTTTAGGGGATTTTTATGTTGTGATATAGGTCTCAAATTTAATTTATAATGGTCTTAAAAAGTCTTACATTTGACTTGGTGAAACCTGCAGAAACCCTGGGTGTGTGTGCGTATTTGCATCAGTGTTTGTTAGTGTGTTTGTGTGTGCATGTGGCGGATAGCCCTCTGAGATTAACTTGCCAAACGGAAGATTAACCCGCATTTGGCGCTTGGCGAGTGTTAATTTTGAACCCTGCTTGTGCACATCCTAAAAAACAACCGATGCAGTGTAGCTTACCGGCTGGTAGCACGCAGCTAAAGACACAGGGTAACATTAGCTTAGCTGTAGCCTGAAACTGCACTTTTCCAGACACCGTCGGAGATGACTGAGAAACAACAAAAAATCCTCCTGCACACACAGAGACACACACACACGTGTTTACAACCAAGGTAAAGCATGTGGGCTCCGACGGGACTCCATGGTGCGTTCATCTACATGTCATTAAACTAATAGTGCATACAACTATGCCACTAAAAAAACTCTTGAGACATTATCGCAAAGAACCCTTCTGTCGTCTAGTGGCTGTCAATGCCGCCGTCACTGCTGACATTTTTTTTAAATTGAGTCGAATCGTGACCTTAAAATCAAAAGTCAAATCGAATCCTGACACCCCTATTATTTGCCACTTTTAAAATAAAAAATGTGAACGTGACAGTTGAATTTGTGTGGTGATGTTTTTAGGTGATTGACAGGAAGCGGAGTGCAATGTAATGCCGAGAAAATTGGAAATATATGGAGGATATGGAAGGTTTGTTCTAACTAAATTAGTGCTGAAACAATTAAATGGACCGAAAATGAATCAACAACAACTCTGATCATTTATCAAACAGCTTCTGAAATGTTTTTTGTTGTTGTTTTGTAACTCGAATATCTTTCAGTTTTTGACTGTTGGTCACAAAACAAAGTAATTTGAAAATGTTTTTATAGAATATCAAAAATTCATGTAAAAAAACTAAAACAATCAAGGGTTTAATTGACAATGACAATAATCTGCGGCGTTTGTTTCCTTCTTGGCTTCATGAGTCCGGCCATTGTGCAGAAAATAAGAAGTGAAACGCACTGGGAGGAAGAAGCCCCAGTGCAGAGCAGATGATGGTTGCAGACCGGCTTTATTTTCATTTCATTTTCATGTTATATTTTTCATTAAGTTACAGGCCTGACTCAGTTTAAAAACTGGTTTCCAGCAGGTTCCTGTTTTGCAGAAACATAGAACATAGAACACAGTTACGGCACATGAGGACAGAAACACATGTACAGGACATTAGCATGGGCTAGACCGATACAGACAACTTAGAAACAACAATACAGACAGTGCAAACAAGACTTGGACAATACATGAACAATCAGTGAGGGCAAGTGTAACTGTTGAGAAGGAACGGTTTGTATGCCTTTTTGAAATATGTGATGGATGGTAGTGTTCTGATGTGATGCGGAATGTCGTTCCAGATTTTGGTGTATGTATGAAAAAAGGATTTCTGACCATAGTTGTTTTTGGGGACTGGAATGAGTGCCTGTGAGATTGACCTAGTGAGGCATACTGGTCTCATATTGTGTCGCGGGAGAAGTGCAGCAAGTGTTGGTGAAGTGCTATTTTGAATCTGAAAATAAAATGCAACAGCGTGGCTGTTTATATAGTTCTGGTAGGTCAGAGCGTGTGAGTGCAATGCAATGGTGAGACCACTTTGGAAGATTACTGTGGATCTTGAGAGCTCGATTGTATAGTCGAGCTCTCAGGTTCTGTAATTTCCTTAGAGGTAAGAGACCATATTGGAAGACAGTCGGACATTGTTGAAAACACAATTGCATGTAAGTAGACCGGCTTTAGTGTTGAATATTGTGTGTGTTTCTTCCTTCAGGCTCTGGACTACTGTCACAGTATGGGCATCATGCACCGGGACGTGAAGCCCCACAACGTGATGATCGACCACCAGATGAGAAAGGTACCGAGCAGCATGAGGCGCACTTACAGGCTTTCATAATGAAATAATACACACAATTCAAAAAACCTTCAAATAAACCATGGCACCATCTTAGAATGGAAATGCTTGCATATTTAAAACATATTAGGCACAAGGTTTTATTTTGGAGAGTAGAAGCCCGATGGCAGCAGACAGGAGGCTCCAGGCTGCAGCCGTACAGTCTGGCAGATTTTTGTCAAACTAGTGAGAAACCCGACCCGATAAAGGATTTTTAAGGCCGATATCAATACAAATATTTGGTGATTTAAAAATCCGATATATATTTTTTTAAATCCAGAAACGCGTGACAGAACATAAACAGATTTCCCTAAGTTATCTGTAGTTATTTGAGTCCTCACTAAAATAACATAATGCAGTTTAAAAATAAACTTGTTTGTTTTATTGTCACAACAGAACAGATGAACATCAAAATACAGTGAGAACAAGTATTTTTAAATAATTAATTTGCATTTTATTGCATGACATAAGTATTTGATGACCAGTAATTCCGGCTCTCACAGACCTGTTAATTTTTCTTTAAGAAGCCCTCCTGTTCTCCACTCATTACCTGTATTAACTGCACCTGTTTGAACTCACCTGTATAAAAGACACCTGTCCACACACTCAATCAAAGAGACTCCAACCTCTCCACAATGGCCAAGACCAGAGAGCTGTGTAAGGACATCAGGGATAAAATTGTAGACCTGCACAAGGCTGGGATGGGCTACAGGACAATAGACAAGCAGCTTGGTGAGAAGGCAACAACTGTTGCCGCAATTATTAGGAAATGGAAGAAGTTCAAGATGACGGTCAATCTCCCTCGGTCTGGGGCTCCATGCAAGATCTCACCTCGTGGGGCATCAATGATCATGAGGAAGGTGAGGGATCAGCCCAGAACTACACGGCAGGACCTGGTCAATGACCTGAAGAGAGCTGGGACCACAGTCTCAAAGAAAACCATTAGTAACACACTACGCCGTCATGGATTAAAATCCTGCAGCGCACGCAAGGTCCCCCTGCTCAAGCCAGCGCATGTCCAGGCCCGTCTGAAGTTTGCCAATGACCATCTGGATGATCCAGAGGAGGAGGAGGAATGGGAGAAGGTCATGTGGTCTGATGAGATAAAAATAGAGCTTTTTGGTCTAAACTCCACTTGCTGTGTTTGGAGGAAGAAGAAGGATGAGTACAACCCCAAGAACACCACCCCAACCATGAAGCATGGAGGTGGAAACATCATTCTTTGGGGATGCTTTTCTGCAAAGGGGACAGGACGACTGCACCGTATTGAGGGGAGGATGGATGGGGCCATGTATCGCGAGATCTTGGCCAACAACCTCCTTCCCTCAGTAAGAGTATTTAAGATGGGTCGTGGCTGGGTCTTCCAGCATGACAACGACCCGAAACACACAGCCAGGGCAACTAAGGAGTGGCTCCGTAAGAAGCATCTCAAGGTCCTGGAGTGGCCTAGCCAGTCTCCAGACCTGAACCCAATAGAAAATCTTTGGAGGGAGCTGAAAGTCCATATTGCCCAGCGACAGCCCCGAAACCTGAAGGATCTGGAGAAGGTCTGTATGGAGGAGTGGGCCAAAATCCCTGCTGCAGTGTGTGCAAACCTGGTCAAGAACTACAGGAAACGTATGATCTCTGTAATTGCAAACAAAGGTTTCTGTACCAAATATTAAGTTCTGCTTTTCTGATGTATCAAATACTTATGTCATGCAATAAAGTGCAAATTAATTACTTCAAAATCTTTTAAGATTTTCTGGATTTTTGTTTTAGATTCCGTCACTCACAGTTGAAGAGTACCTATGATTAAAAATTACAGACTTCTACATGCTTTGTAAGTAGGAAAACCTGCAAAATCAGCAGTGTATCAAATACTTGTTCTCCCCACTGTATATCGACCTGCCGATATCGTGTGTGTGGGGGGGGGGGGGAGGTTCTAATGCTGCTCCCTCTAATAGTTAATCATTTTGATAATTTAACACTTCCTGAGAGCTACTACTGCGTTATCTTTGAAGCAGTTTGTGTTTGAGGTGCTTTGTTTTGAATTAAAAGAACAATTTTTTTTATTTTTTTTAGGGTCCTAAAGTTTGACCAGACTTCCAAACACTTAAAAAGAAATAGCAATACATAACCCTGTAACATAAACCAGATGAAGTGATGTGTTTCCTCTCTGTGTCTCAGCTGCGTCTTATAGATTGGGGTTTGGCAGAATTTTACCATCCCGCTCAGGAATACAACGTCAGGGTGGCCTCTCGATATTTCAAAGGCCCTGAGCTGCTAGTGGACTATCAGGTATTTTATTTCGGAGGGGGGGAAAAACAACTCTTTCAAAATGTTGCATAATAATTCCTGATGTGTGATTTCTCTCCCTCCAGATGTATGACTATAGTTTGGACATGTGGAGTCTAGGCTGCATGTTGGCCAGCATGATCTTTCTGAAGGAACCGTTTTTTCACGGCCAGGACAACTACGACCAGGTAACGGCTCTGATAAAGATTCATATCCCTCACAAACAAAACTCTCGCTCGTTAAATCATATTGTCACCTCTAGCTGAAATCAAGAATCACATATTGGGGCAGAAATGTATTTGTTTTCATATATTATACTTTGTAATTCTAATGAAATGTATCGGCAGGATGTAGCTGATGAATTTAGGGCTGCAACTAATGATTATTTTCATTGTTTTATTTTCTTGATTAACGGATCAGTTGTTTGTTCTATATAATGTCAGAAAATGGTGATAAATGTTGTTCAGTGTTTCCCAAAGAACAAGATGATGTCATCAAATGTCTTGTTTTGTCCACAACTCAAAGATATTCAGTTTACTGTCTCAGAGGAGAGAAGAAACTAGAACATTCACATTTAAGAAATAGGGCTGCACAATTAATCGCAATTTTATCAAAATCGCAACATGGACTTATGTCATATCCATATGTGAGGGGCAACGCAATATTTGTTAAAGGCAAAATATGTGTCAAACCATTTTAAATTAAGTACCGTGGTGCTGCAGAGACGTACCGGCCACATACACATTCACATAGTTACACATTCACACAGTCACACATTCACATAGTTACACATTCACACAGTCACACATTCACATAGTTACACAGTCACACATTCACAGTTACACATTCACATAGTTATAGTTACACAGTTACACAGTCACACATTCACAGTTACACAGTCACACATTCACATAGTTACACAGTCACACAGTCACACATTCACATAGTTACACAGTCACACATTCACACAGTCACACATTCACAGTTACACAGTCACATAGTTACATAGTTACACAGTCACACATTCACATAGTTACACATTCACATAGTCACACATTCACATAGTTACACAGTCACACATTCACATAGTTACAGTCACACATTCACATAGTTACACATTCACATAGTTACACATTCACATAGTTACACATTCACATAGTTACACAGTCACACATTCACATAGTTACAGTCACACATTCACATAGTTACACATTCACATAGTTACACAGTCACATAGTTACACATTCACATAGTTACACATTCACATAGTCCCACATTCACATAATTACACATTCACATAGTTACACAGTCACACATTCACATAGTTACACATTCACAGTTACACATTCACATAGTTACACATTCACATAGTTACAGTCACACATTCACATAGTTACACATTCACATAGTCACACAGTCACATAGTTACACAGTCACACATTCACATAGTTACAGTCACACATTCACATAGTTACAGTCACACATTCACACAGTCACATAGTTACACAGTCACACATTCACATAGTTACATAGTTACACAGTCACACATTCACATAGTTACACAGTCACACATTCACATAGTTACACAGTCACACATTCACACAGTCACACATTCACATAGTTACACAGTCACACATTCACATAGTTACACATTCACATAGTTACAGTCACATAGTTACACATTCACATAGTCCCACATTCACATAATTACACATTCACATAGTCACACAGTCACATAGTTACACAGTCACACATTCACATAGTTACAGTCACACATTCACATAGTTACACATTCACATAGTTACACATTCACATAGTTACACATTCACATAGTTACACAGTCACACATTCACATAGTTACACAGTTACAGTCACACATTCACAGTTACACAGTCACACATTCACATAATTACACATTCACATAGTCACACAGTCACACATTCATACAGTCACACATTCACATAGTTACACAGTCACATAGTTACACAGTCACACATTCACATAGTTACACAGTCACACATTCACATAGTTACATTCACACATTCACATAGTCACACAGTCACACATTCATACAGTCACACATTCACACAGTTACACCGTCACATAGTCACACAGTCACACATTCATACAGTCACACATTCACATAGTTACACAGTCACACATTCACACAGTTACACCGTCACATAGTTACACAGTCACACAGTCACACATTCACATAGTTACACAGTCACACATTCACATAGTTACAGTCACACATTCACATAGTTACACAGTCACATAGTTACCAGTCACACATTCACATAGTTACACAGTCACACATTCACACATTTACATAGTTACATAGTTACATAGTTACACAGTCACACATTCACATATTTACATAGTTACACATTTACAGTCACACATTTACATATTTACATAGTTACAGTCACACATTCACATAGTTACATAGTTACACATTTACAGTCACACATTCACACAGTTACATAGTTACACAGTCACACATTCACATAGTTACAGTCACACATTCACATAGTTACACAGTCACACAGTCACACATTCACATAGTTACACAGTCACACATTCACATAGTTACAGTCACACATTCACATAGTTACACAGTCACATAGTTACCAGTCACACATTCACATAGTTACACAGTCACATAGTTACCAGTCACACATTCACATAGTTACACAGTCACACATTTACATATTTACATAGTTACATAGTTACACAGTCACACATTCACATAGTTACAGTCACACATTCACACAGTTACACATTCACACCTGGAAACTGCCTAGTACAACCACAGTCTGAGCTGCTGAGCAGCTCCCCTGGAGCGGACGGGGTTAAGGGGTCTTGCTCAAGGGCACCTCAGTGGTGGCAGTGAGGGAGGGGCAAGCGCCGCTTGTTCACTTCCCCCACCCAGATTTCTCCCGTCGGTCTGAGGATTCTAGGTCACCAGCTCTCTTCTCTAACCGTTAGGCCACCACTGCCCATTATTAAAATGGTTGGCGATTAATTTAATAGTTTACAACTAATTGATTAATCTTTGCAGCTCTACATGTGTTATATTAAATGTGCGTGTATGTTGTTTTCCAGCTGGTCCGCATCGCTAAAGTTCTCGGCACAGATGAGCTCTTCGGTTACCTGCACAAATATCACATAGAACTGGATACTCGCTTCAAAGACCTGCTGGGACAGTGAGTACCAGGATGTTCATCAGCAGAAACATTTATTTAACATTCAGATGTATTAAAACCACTTGAAGCTAGGGCTGGGCAATATATCGATATTATATCAATGTCGATATATGAGGCTAGATGTCTCTCTGTCTCTCTCTCTCTCTCCCTCCCTCCCTCTCTCTTATATCAACATAACTGATGATTATTTATCACAAATCTCATTGTGTGCATATCAGTGCCTCCAGAAAAATGTGAATATGCGATCGCATAATTCAATGCTTAAGTCTGCATATTTATGCGGGGGGGGGGGGGCGTATTTTTTCAAATACGGCGCACTTTCGCCGCATAAATTGCCGATTTCCGCGCAAAATATGCGGGGCTTGCATGATTTCATAATCCCCGCATTTTCGTTGCAAAAAAGGCACATGTATCTTAGCAGAAAGTTGAAAAAATGTTTATTTCACACAAGAGCACGATAAAACTGCAGTTTTTGCAAGTTCCCGCAAATTCATCGCATAAAATTGCATAAATATCCCTCATATTCCATCGCATGTTTTTAAGAAAACGTGCCGCATAATCAAGGATTTTTGCCCGCAACAATCACAAAAAAACTTTTCTGGAAGGATTGGCATATTTTGTGAAAGCACCAATTGTCAACCCTACAATATTGCCACAATATCGATATCGCGGTATTTGGTTTACTCCTTATCACCCAGCTCTACTTGAAGCCCAGGCCCGCTGTCACAGTAAATAAAGAGCGAGTTCAGTCACGTGAAATGTTTTTCTGTGTCCAGGCAAACGAGGAAGCGCTGGGAGCAGTTCATCCAGTCAGAGAACCAGCACCTGGTGAGTCCGGAGGCTCTGGACATGCTGGACAAGCTGCTGCGCTACGACCACCAGCAGAGGCTGACGGCGGCCGAGGCCATGCAGCACCCCTACTTCTGTTAGTACTCGCACCTACACACGTCTGGCTGGCAGAGCCCCCGCTAAAGCTGGGTTTATGTGTCAAAAATATTGAATTGTTTTCTCACTACTGTAACCAGTTTATTACAGATTGTTATAAGACCTCATAAATAGTTCACGAAAGATAAAATAGCAGGTTTTTGCCTTTTTAGCTGCCAAGATAGTGATGTCATCAAATTGAATCAAAGAGTTTGTGAGCCTGAATTTCAGTAGATTAACTGGTTACTTTAATTTTAAAACCACCTTGGTGTGAAAAGAATTGCCGCACCCTTAAAGCTATAGTGTGTAGTTTCTGTCTCCCCCATGAGGAATTCTAAGTAATGACGACAAAACTGTCGGTGTGTCCACATGATACAAGCCTTCTGTTATCGCGATTGTGCTGCATAAAACCAAACGGTATGAAGACTTCAGCTAAACACACGTTACCAGTTAACTTCAGGCACCAAGGACAAAGACGTGCCTGTATTTGCTTCTTGTAGCTGAGACCGGGTGGAGTTTGTCAGATAAAATGTGCGTTTGTCCCTCAGATCCTGTGGTGAAGGAACAGGCAAACGCCAACACAGACGGCACAAAGGCCATAAGTGGCTCCAATGCGACATGATAACCAGAGAGCAGGTAACGCACACAGCACGTTTGTTTTAAACTGAATATGTTTAACGTGTATACGCTCGGTTGCCATTTTATTTGGTACAAGCTAAAACTAATGCAACACTCCTCCATGAAGGTTACGGTGTTCAGTCTGTGTTGATCATTTTGAAGGCTGCAGTTTGTGATACTGTTAGAATGGTGTTACGTTATACAGACGGGTGTTTCTATTATTTTGTCCACCCCATGAGGGTGGACTAAAAAACAGAAACACCCCTCTGTATAATGCAACACACTCCCAACATTGGAACAATAATAAAATCAGATGATCAGTGTTGAATCTCTGATTGGTCTGTTTTCTTTCTTTGTTCCTCTTTCGTCCAATCAGGAAGAATCTTTGTTACCTCAACTTGTGACCTTTTCGTGGCAGAAACGTCTGCCTCCACATCAACAGCCATACTGGAGCAAGATGTCAGTTTTGCAGCATACACAAACACGCACGGATTAAACTTCTCCCAACAAAGCCTGGGGGAGGGAGGGGGACGGGAATCTACGCTGCTGAAATCAGATCTGAGCCCCTCCCCCACCTCCTCCACCTCCTCCTCCTCCCCCTCCCTCCTTTCGTCTTACTCCTCCTCCTCCTGCCTCCCAACACCCCCCCCTCTAACTGTTTTTAAAATGAGCAAAGTGACTGTCGTTGGATCAGTATCAAGCCGGTGTTGTGCTGTAAAGACGTTTGTCCGTCATTACGACGCTGTGGTGACCCGAGATCCAGTTTTAGCACTGAGTGGCATGGCGGCTCTTTTCTGCTACGGATAGAACAAAAGCTATATTGAAAGAGAATAAACCATTTTTATTTAAAGATGCGTGTCTGATTTTCATTTTAACTCAAAGTGTGAAATTCTTCCTTCTGTTATCAAATAAATAAAAATCAAATGGCCGTCCCCACAGATGGAGGTCAGGGGGAGGGGTTAGACTGAGCCCCGAGGAGATGCTACTTTTAAATCTCGCTAGCTTTTCAACATTACCAACCCTGCCTTTAAAGGAACACGCCAACTTATTGGGACTTTAGCTTATTCACCTATATTATTATAATACTATATTCTCAGAAGGCGAAGTACTGCTACTTGGGCGGAGTGATTTGCTAGCAGCACCTTCAATCTCATGAACACAACAAACATTTTCCAGGTTTGTCAGCTGTGTTTGTTTTGATGCTTCAAGTAACAGACCAGAGACGTCACGAAGTGTGTGCACTTTTTAATAAATAAACTGGAACTTCAAGGTGTTGTCCAGAACATAAAACACGTGTGCAGCATTCGTGCGTTACAAATAGGTGCATTCGTTTAGGTGAATCCAGGCCGAAGGTTTGATGAGGTCACCACCTGCTCAAATTTAAAACTGCTTACCAAATGGCTGAAATTGTAAACACAGCAGAGTACATTTCAATTACATGTTAATATTCAAATCCAAAGTGTTTTAAAATGCATCACAGGAGTAGAATTCACATTTTGGTCATGTGGTTTTTCTTTGTAAGTTTAAAAACTGGAACTACTGCTGCTGTTGAGCCCACATCCTGGTTTAATTCTGCTCACAGACGGCTTGGCCCAAAATGAATGCCCTGACTGACATCTGAAGTTTTTTAGTGTCAAACACTGTAAGAAGCAGCTTACGAACACACAGATAGCTACAGCAGATGAGCTCTACACCCATCGAAGGCACGCCCACAACGCCCCGCTTCCCCCTCAGCCAGTGACTGGGCGAGGAACTACGACGACTCGCTGCTTCTCAAAAAAAGCCCAACGGTGAATAAAAAAAATGCCCCTTTTGGCACTTTGTCTACATGTTTAAAGGAATAGTTCTACATTTTGGTAAATCACTTTGTTGCAGAGGCGAGTTAGAGGAGAAGATTGATGCCAATATGAAGCTGCAGCTGGTTAGCTTAGCCTAGCATAAAGACTGGAAACAGCTAGCTTAGCTCAAAGCCCGTAAAGTGGCAAATTGAGAGTACGCCAGGGCAGGAATTTAATGTGGGTCAGTTTGGCCTTCTGGCCCACGAAAAATGATATGCCCTGCGGCAAGGGGAAGACTTTGGTAAACATTGGGGGGGTTGAGATCTCCTATTTTGAGCATAATTTAAAATGTGAACGTCAAACACTTAATTTTCTGCATTCTGGTGATTTTTCTTGTTTTTTTTTGTGTGTAAATTACGCCTATGCCCTGCGGCCATAGTGGCCTTGAAGCTCCGCCCACACTGCCCCAGCTGATTTAGCCGTTTTCTCCACTGGGAGGGGTTTGGCAAACTGTCAGTTGTCGCTTTTTAGATTTGGGACGGAGCCAGACGAGCCCTCTTTCTAGTCTCTATGCTTCCGCTACATATTGAACACTCAGACATACGAATCAGTCACTTGGTAGTCTTTGGACTAGGGATAGACCGATTATCGGCCCTAAACGATTATCGCTTTTTTCAGTTTGCAGGTTATCTGTATCGGCGTTTTATTTACCTGATAACCGATAAAGTCAAGTAATTTAAAAAGTGTTCTGCTACAGCTCTGTGTCTGTCCCTCTGATTCAAAAATCTTAATTTTGACTTCATTTATTGTGAATGCAGGTTCTAAATATCGTCTCTCGGTTTCATTGACGGTATCGGCCTTTAAAAATCAGAATCGGTCGATCCCGACTTTGGACACATTATGTTAACTCTAAAGAATAGTTAGTCTGTGGTGAGAGGGGTTATAGCTTACGTCATCACTGGCTGCTCACTAAGGTTTTTAGTCTATGTCTGCAGGCTCCTCGACTTCCATTGATTCAGTCTTCGGCACCAGAGACAAACAATAACTATCTTCTCCTCTTAAAGGACAATTCCAGCGTTAAATGAACCTAGGGGTTAATAACACATGTACCGAGTCGACCGTTCTCTGGGACATGTTTTCATGCTAATCGAATGTGTCTCTAGCTTTTAACAAGCTACCGCAAAACCGGTGGTTAGCCGCTAACGCTAGCTTTCGGGGAAGATGGTAAATCACTATTTTATACCATGAACGCTGTGCAACCAGTAGCCAGTAACATAGCTCAAACGCAGCGTTCGTCGTTCGACTGCTCATGACTGTCCCAAGATGGCGGCTGAATGTAAACACGAACACTACTGTCTTCATAATCTCTTTTTAATAAACCGTCTGTACACTTACAAAGTTCTCAATGCTTCGGTTTACATGTAAGGACCCTCATTATGCTACCGTTGAAGTGTGGTGCTATTTCAAGCTTTGTTAGTGGTATAAAATAGTGATTTACCATCTTCCCCGAAAGCTAGCGTTAGCAGCTAATCACCAGTTTTGCGGTAGCTTGTTAAAAGCTAGAGACACATTCGATTAGCATGAAAACATGTCCCAGAGAACGGTCGGCTCGGTACACATATGTTATTAACCTCTAGGTTCATTTAACGCTGGAATTGTCCTTTAACTTTCTGCAGCAGTAAATGTCCGTTGATGTAGCGAGAGAAAAGTTTGGCTTCTGCAGAGGGGGGGGGAGGGCTGGAGGACGGGGTCACCATCACAGTAGCATATTGATATTAAAAGACCACCAAGGACACGGTTAAGACAACACAGCTGATTAGCTCCTTAATAACACTGATATATTTGCACCCTGGGGAACGTTTGAACACCTGACTGAGTCCACTGGCACTTGATTTGTTTTTTTTTAAGATTCATGGTCTCAGCTACAACTTCCCCGGAGTTTTTGAAATGTGTGTGTCCTTGGTGTCCCCTTTTTAAAAAAAAAAAAAAAAAATGCAATCTAAGGCAATAAAAACAATGTCTAAAATAAAAAGGTATAAAGCTTAATACCAGAGACATTCGGTTTGTTCTCTCAAAAGGAAGAAAAACCCTAAACTTAAATAATTGCATAAATAAAGCATGAGATCATGTTTGATTCTGTACGTGACGTGTCAGCGGCGTCCTGTACAGGCGCTGGATGCAGTGATTATGAGTGAGTCTACATAGATAGTGTCGGTTACATCGTGGAGTCGCAGTATTGAGGTAACTTCATAGTAGGAGGAACGGCGAAGGGGGGGACATGCACGAGGCCAAAACAAAAAGTGGAGATGTAGAAAGAGGTGTTAAGTGTGTACGTCCCTTTTTGTTCGTATCGTTCAAGTTTTACAAAAACAAAATTGCTCAAACAAGTAAAGCATTGGATAATACTGGATGGTTTTATACGGCATTAAACGCACCACGTTACAGTCTGTTTCTCCGGGAGGAGGGCGGTCAGGGCAGCAGGTGTTGCAGCGTTGAATCGTCCAGTTCGTTGACGGCGACGATGTGATCCAGGTAGCGCAGGTAACGCTCCGGGTCTCGCATGAAGTGTGGGATTCTGGTCCGGGGGAGCACCGCCAGATGACGCAGCCTCTCCACGTCTTCAAAAGACACCTGACGAGGTGAAGAAGAAGAAGAAGGTTCAACGATGGAGGGAATGTGAATGCGAATGAACGGACTCCACAGGAGGAAATGTCATTCTTATATGAGGCTCTTTTTTTAAACTACAAGGTCAATATTGTTTTTCACTGACGACAGAAACGACAGATTATCCGTGCATTTATATGGAACTAAGCTTTAGGAGCTTTCCATCTTTACTCTCCTCCCCGTTACGTCACATTCAGAGATCGACACTTTTTGACTGGCTAGATGGCGGCGAGCGGAAACAACAACTGCTAAAGTGAGTCTCGTTCTTTTTAGTAATCTCTGTGTACACAAACAATGTTCTCAATGTTCATGTGTAGAGACCCTGGTGATACTTGGAGCAAAGTCTCATGTTGTGTCGAGCCTTCTTAGTGAAGAAATTCTAAGGTTCGGCAGAAACCGATCCCCGTCAAAAAGCCCAATATTCGGCCGAATCCTGGATTGGGTGCATCCCTGGTAGTTGGTGCCCAGTGGACTTCTTTAGCAAGTTTTGTCTTTAGTCTTTTGAGTGTTATTTATTTATCTGCTCTAGCTTTTCCAACGTTTTAGACACGGATATGGTGATAACAACGGTCCAAAAATGATAACTGGAACATTATGTGCATGTAAACATAGTCACTGTTCCTTCATCCAGTCAGTAAGAAGGGAGACGTTTCTGATCCATTCACAGTCATGTCTTTATCTTTTCATCCTTTTCATTCTTTTGCCTTGTCTCTATTCGTCGCCACTTACTGACTGTCCTCCTATAACTCGCTATTTCCACTTCTCTTAGATCTACTTGTGAATTTTCTCCTTCCTGTCCTTTAGAGCTGCCCCATCTTATGTCGTGTATGTATAGTTATGTGTACTGATGTGCTGTGTATATTTATGTTTTGTTTATGCCTTTGTTTCTTCTGTTAAAACACTGTCAGCGGTTGTTTTTAAAAGGTGTTATTATTATTATATTATTCTGCCTCACAGAGACATGAGTGACAGCAGGTTGAATCTGTCTGCTTCACGGTTTATTCTTTTATTAAAAAACCTTTTCCATCACTGAGTTTTCTGAATCAACAGATCAGGAAGTTCTGTTCTTTACCTGAAACGCCCTGCAGGGGGCAGAAGCTGCACAATATCTCACTGAGCTCAGACTAGAAACCTCTTTAATCTGTACCAGAGTCTGCATTACGTTAAAATACTTCAAAACAAGCAGCTTATGCAACATGATTTGCTTATTTTGTATATACTTTTTTGAAACTATTAGTGCAGTGGTTTAATGTTAGGCATTAGGCATGCAGTGCTTTTTTTGTCATATCATACAGTCGGCTTTGTATTGCTCATTAAGGCTCTTGTTATTTGAAGGTATTGACACTGACCTTCCCCAAACAAGTCAACATCTTGAAGTCGATGGTCCTGCGATGTCGGAGGATTCGGAGGATCCCGTCCAGATAAACCTGGTCTTTACTGAAGCAACCTGAGACACAAACACACGACACGCAGCAGAACACTGATGAGAGGACATGTACAGTGTCAGTTTGTTTTACTCACTAAAATCTCATTTTTATCAGATGAGCTTTCATTTGGAAAACCACATTTCATAACAACGTCTTATTTGTCAGATTGATGAAGTCATAAACATACATTTTATGGCAGAGAGCTTGTATGGGATTGTAACAGGATCTCTGTGTGTGTGTGTATTTGTGTTTCTGTGTGCGCGTGTGTGCGTGCGATCGTGTGTGTGTGTGTGTGTTATGTGTATGTTTTTGTGTGTGTGTGTGCGTGCGCGCCTCCACCTGGCTGCGAGGTGTCCGTCTGTCCCCTCTTGGCTCTCAGACAGTACTCCCAGCGGACGTCGGGGTCCTGGACGAAGCGGGCGATGTGGCTGAAGAGGCGGCTGAAGCTCATGCTGGTGGCGTGGTACACCGTGTAGTACAGCAGGGCCGCGCGCCACAGGTACGGCTGTTTCCGTAGCAACACGCTGTGCAGGCTGGCCAGGCCCTCCTCTGTGGGATTGGCCGGTTTGAGGCCGAACTGCTTCCTGCCCTCGGCGGTGGCCCACGGCTGCAGGTTGTTGTTCACCCCTCGCAGGTAATGTGTGCCTGAGGACACGATTAACAACCATATAATAATAATCAATCTCATTATATTTTACTTTGTATTTATTCCATTTTATCTGATCATTATTACGTCGGCACGCCAGCCGTGTGTGTGTGTGTGTGTGTGTGTGTGTGTGTCCTGCAGCATTCCTCCTGTTCAGACTGCTGGCGTCTCCTGATGTTAGAGCTGAACAAAAGAAACTTCTCTATCTTTTTGTATCAGCTTGTGGGTAGTGTAGTACTTATTTATGACATCCTGTCAAACATACATCTCCCTCCTCTAACACACACACACACACACACACACACACACACAGATTTTCCAATGTGTGTGTATGGGGCTGGAATGTTGAGAGTTAGAGGGGAGGACAGAGGGTGGAGCTGCATTATGATCCTCTGAAATCTTTCCAAACAAATGTCTCTCTCCCCTACAGTTTTCACTCTTCATACATCATGGTGCCGGTCGCAGACATGTAACTATGGACTCCACCGGACTTAAACCTTTGGCTCTGTTCATACCAACTGCCGATAGAAACAATGAAAACAAATATCTGGAAGTACGCAGACGGTTCCCTGTTTGTTGCCTGCTCTGTGGCGCACATCTTTGACACCACAAACATAAAAACCACATCAACGCGTTCGCCAGACCTTTATCTTTCTTGTGATGATACAATTTTGACGTTTGGACCCACCGTTTTTAAATTACAGAATAAACTTAACAGGTATAATTAACATTAAATGGACATGTTTGATGGAAGATACTGTCTCACCCTCCCTCCTCTACTACCTCACTGTGGAAATCACCGTCCTTCATGTGTGGACCACCATTTCTGGGGACAGTCAACCATGCCAGTAAGAGGCTCTGCCTTGTAGCGCTCCAGACATTGCTCAATACTGTCCATTTCGGTGTCTCGCGCTCGCCATCCACTCAAAACGTGACGTTAGCCTACTACTCTTTGGCCGGCTCGCAAGCCCAAACAAGTGTGTGGGGCATGCCCGTTTTGTTTCCGGTCTAGCTAGATCCGGTGTGGTGTTGTAGTTTTTCTAACGTTACTAGTTGTTGCAACAGCATGTGGGAAAAAAAACTACAATGTTTACTAGGCCAAGAAGAACGTTAATCTCGCGATAAAAAAATGTACGCCGTTAAAATGGGTTTGTGTTAACACCGTTAATAACACGTTTAACTGACAGCACTAAAATAAACAGTACTTTAAGCATCCTAAACCCACCAGACTCCATGTAAATAAACAGTACTTTAAGCATCCTAAACCCACCAGACTCCATGTAAATAAACAGTACTTTAAGCATCCTAAACCCACCAGACTCCATGTAAATAAACAGTACTTTAAGCATCCTAAACCCACCAGACTCAAAGTATGGAAGAAATGGTAAGTGGTACTACGCTGTACTCTGGTCTTGACCTGTATGCATGTGTGGGGTCTTTTAAGCCCATCCATCCACTCCGTATTGCTATTGTTAAACAATTGTATTCTCTCTCTCAGTGACAGTGTGACCTATGTACGTCAATACAGCTACTGCTATTAATACTTAGCTAGTGTTATTCGGATGTGCACCAAGTAGCAGGCACACTGTCAAAATTTCTTGCGGAATTTTCTAGTTTAAATTATTTCAATTTTTCATGACTTTTTCGACATGTTTTTTTTCATTTATTTGGAGTATATTTGTTAGTTATTTGTGTATTGCTCCATGGTATTTTAAGGTTTTGTTTTTAATAAAATTTGCAATATATTTATTGATTATCTGAGGTGGTTTAGCCTATTTTGCACACCTGCATGGCATATTACTAATTAATACATAAACTGTGTATATTAACTCAATTTCCAAGTAATAAAACTCGTAGTTACGATCACTCTGATAGGACATGAACGCAGCGGGAGCTTTGGGCCCATATTGCATATTTTCATGATCCCGATGAAGCGCGGAGTGAAACATGAAGCTCTTGCCAGTGTTAACAGAAGATGCTTTATCATATCTTTATGGTTTTTGAGTGTGTATGGTCTCTTAGGTTACAAACACACTGCTGTCTAAAATATTACCGTATGTTAATAAAGAGCATTAACCCTTGTGTTGTCCTCGGGTCAAATGTGACCCGTTTACAAAAACTTTCTATATCAGAACTAGGACAAAAGAACGTTGAAAAAAGTGACAAATGTTAGAAAAAGCTGCAAAACCGCAGGGAGATTTTTTTTTTTTATATATATAATTTAAAAAAATGCCAAAAAAGTGACAAATGTTAGAAAAACCTGCAAAACCGCAGGGAGATTTTTATTTTTTATTTTTTATTTTTTAAACGCTGAAACAAAGTGACCAAAAAAAAAAAAAAAAATAACAAACTTCTCTCTCCGGTGTCTTTGTCCGTGATAATTACGGAGTGAGAAACACACAAAGGAGGAACAGAAGAAACAAGGTGTTGTGGCTTCAGGCTGCACAGCTGGATCGTGTGTCAGTCGGCTTGAAACTAAACTGTAGTATCATGTGACCCGGGAGTCTGTGATGTCACGTTCAAACAACAAAGGGCCACTCAGATCGTGATCCGTCTTATTGTTCGGCTTCCTTTTAGATGAGCATTACAACCTCATGTGGCTGCAGATGCTCGGCCTTGTTTGTAATTACATAATATATTATTCATGTTCTGCGAGTCTACAGTTTTTACAGTATTTTTAGTGGCTGCTGCGAGACACAGGTTGTCTGTCCCTCAGAATCAAACTTTCGAGAGCCGCCGTTATTCACCGACGTTTAACAATCAAATCAGTTTGTTGTTTATTTTTGTGGAATAATTTAAAATCTCAAAGATATACGTCATGATTAAACATTTATCAAGTTTTAGGTCAGACATGTCGATGTTATATACCTCTCTTACTCTAAACTGCATTAAAACGGCAAAAATAAATGATTTTATTTTACTTCTTTTATATTATACCTGGTGTACGTGTCCTTATTGCACCGTGGGTCAGAGAGAAACATGCTCTATATGTCTATTGCAGAACTGACAATAAAGTTGACTTGACTTGAAATTAGCATGCTAACATTACAAGCAACGTTATTTTTTACAGTTTTCAGCGGTGATCCAGAATGAAAATCTGCGGAATGTAGCGGACCGTTTTTTTTTTTGCTTGGGGTGGAGATGTGTTAAGCGTTTTATTCAATTTGTTTTTCAAATTCATTTAAAATCTTTGAAAAACATTTGCGCAATCATGCGTCCGCAGATTCCGTATGGCCCCGGTTACGACTTGTGAAGTTTAAAACTCTAGTTTCAAAGGCTGAAAACCCAAAATGGATTCAGATCTGATAAAATGCGGCTGAAGCTCAACTCTTCTGCAGATACACAGTCACAGAGGAAAGCACGGTTTGTCCGTCGGTGTCGGATGATGAATTGGATATCTGACCCTTTGTTATTGATGTGTGAGGCGACCGTATGGAAGCAAATACGAGACATAAGTATTTGAATTTTAAAGTGCTCATATTATGCTCATTTTCAGATTCATAACTGTATTTAGAGGTTGTATCAGAATAGGTTTACATGTTTTAATTTTCAAAAAACACCATATTTTTGTTGTACTGCACATTGCTGCAGCTCCTCTTTTCACCCTGTGTGTTGAGCTCTCTGTTTTAGCTACAGA
Organism: Sander vitreus; assembly: GCF_031162955.1. Taxonomy (NCBI): domain Eukaryota; kingdom Metazoa; phylum Chordata; class Actinopteri; order Perciformes; family Percidae; genus Sander; species Sander vitreus. Next base: position 38,305,221 of record NC_135855.1, read on the forward strand.
GTGAGACATCTCACTTCTGTTCCATATTTGTTTGGAGTCGCACATGCTCAGTACCTAGGTAAGGACTACTAGCCAGTCAGAAGCAGAGTATGAGGGCGTGCCCTGACAGTAGCTAGGTAAGGACTACTAGCCAGTCAGAAGCAGAGTATGAGGGCGTGCCCTGACAGTAGCTAGGTAAGGACTACTAGCCAGTCAGAAGCAGAGTATGAGGGCGTGCCCTGACAGTAGCTAGGTAAGGACTACTAGCCAGTCAGAAGCAGAGTATGAGGGCGTGCCATGCTAGCAGCTAGGTGAGCATTATAACGTGTGTTACAAAGTGACCACGTTTGTCTCTGAAGTAAAGGCTGGACTACAATAGAGCTGTTTGGAGCAGTTTGTGAACAGTGTTTTCTGTTGGAGATGGTAAGTCCCTTTGGGGTGGACTTTGGGCTTTTTCACTTTGTAAACCTATAACGTGCACAAAAAAGATATATAACACAATAAAGGAAAGGGGAAAAGCCAAAAAGCAAAATATGAGCACTTTAACAGCCACTGAATCCTTAATATTGAAATATTTTACTTCCAAAACCATGAATCTGAATTCATTGGTTCTGATTATGACATTTCTTGATTTGAAATTTCAAAAGCTGAATATGAATTTCTTTTTTTTCCCAATGGTCACAAATTTTGTCCAAAAACTTAAACAAAAAATCTATTCGGTTGCTCAAATTCGATTAGTGAAATTCAGATCCAAAAAATTCAAGATGAAATAATTCATATAGCAACATCCAGACAGGACTGACTTTGACTGATGATGTATTTGAATTTGTTGATCTGAATTCGACCAATCAAATCAAGCAGCCTGAATCCTTGAAACCTTTTTTCTTTTCTTTTTTTATTCTGAAACCTGAATTTTGGGATCTGAATTTGTGACCATTCAGCTTTTGAAATTGCAAATCAAGACATTTCATATTGTAATTCCAAAGAGGTGAATTCAGGACAAATACATTCAGATACATGGGTTTTTTTAAGTAAAAAATGTAATTATGAAGTATTCAGTGGCTGTTAAAATGTAAATACTTATGTCTCTCATTTGCTTCCATACATCGGCATACCGATCTCGTGCCGCAGCATCCCCTCCAGCCAGTGCTGGCGAGCTCCGGCCAGGTTGATGGTCAGAGTGGGACGGCAGCTCTCCACCACCATCACCGCCTGGGACAGCAGCTCGTCAGACAGACGCACCACCACCTGAAACCACACAAGTCAAGCCAACTTTATTTATACAACATAAGTTGACACAAAGTGCTTTACAACCAAGGCATTTATGCCATTATAAGGTTTAGGTGCAGCACCCGAGGCGTTTTGGGCACCACCTTAGCTGAATGAATGTAACTAAAAAGACTTTTATAAGATCTAATGATTGTAGTTGGTCCCCAGTGGACTTCTTTAGCAAGTTTTGTCTTTAAGATATGAGTGTTATTTATTTATTTATTTATTATCTGCTCTAGCTTTTCCAACGTTTTAGACACCAATATGGTGAGAATAACGGTCCAAAATGATGTCCATCCATCCATCCATCTTTGTCTGCTTATCCAGGGTCGGGTCATGGGGGAAGCAGCTCCAGCAGGGGACCCCAAACTTCCCTTTCCCGAGCCACATTAACCAGCTCCGACTGGGGGATCCCGAGGCGTTCCCAGGCCAGGTTGGAGATATAATCCCTCCACCTAGTCCTGGGTCTTCCCCGAGGCCTCCTCCCAGCTGGACGTGCCTGGAACACCTCCCTAGGGAGGCGCCCAGGGGGCATCCTTACCAGATGCCCGAACCACCTCAACTGGCTCCTTTCGACGCAAAGGAGCAGCGGCTCTACTCTGACTGTGCTTCTCACCATTTCTCTAAGGGAGACGCCAGCCACCCTCCTGAGCAAACCCATTTCGGCCAATTGTACCCTGGATCTGGATAGGTGAGGGTAGGAACAAAAACTGGACCGGTAGATGGAGAGCTTTGCCTTCTGACTCAGCTCTCTTTTTGTCACAACGGTGCGATAAAGTGAATGTGATACCGCCCCCGCTGCTCCGATTCTCCGGCCAATCTCCCGCTCCATTGTCCCCTCAATCACGAACAAGACCCCAAAATGATGTAAATGGCAAATTTTATTTTATTGAAAAACATTTTGTTGAGGGAGGACCCCAAAAAAAACCTCGCAATAAACACCTAAGTCTTCCACAATCCGAGGGAAAACACTGTACAACCAGTGGTGTAGTCTACGTGATACGCAGGTATACGCAGTATACCCACTAAGAAAGCTCCAGGATTTCCATATACCCACTTAAAAATGCCCAATGACATACTTTCCATTAGATTTTTGATATATTTTGAATTGTCCAGTCCCTCCAGAAATATATCAATAATTCAATGCATAGTCAGCCAAAGTCCGCATATTTATGAGGGGGCGCATTTTTTTCAAATACGCCCCACTTTCGCCACATAAATTGCCGATTTCTGCGCAAAATATGCGGGGCTTGCATGATTTCATAATCCCCGCATTTTCGTTGCAAAAAAGTCACACATATCTTAGCAGAAAGTTGAAAAATGTTGCATTTACTTCACACAAGAGCAGCCATTTTCCCCTGTTGCCATGGGAACGTTATGAAGTGACGTAATTACGCGACGTCAACATCATCAAAAAGCTGCAAACCCCGCGATGAAGCCACGATGAAACCGCAGTTTTTGCAAGTTCCCGCACTTTTATCGCATAAAATTGCATAAATATCCCTCATATTCCATCGCATTTTTAAAGAAAACGTGACGCATAATCAAGGATTTTTGCCCAAAACAATCAATCAAAACCCTCTTTTTCTCTCTTTTTCTGGAAGGACTGATTGTCATCTGTGTTTTTCTTCTTCACATAGGCTAAATAAAAGGTATTTCCCCCGGAAATTGGTGCATAAAACTGTATCAGAATGCAGGAAATGAAGTCGTTGATGCTCCAAACTTCCCTGGGGGAGGACAGCCTGATATGGCCCCCCCTCCCCCAAATGCAGATTTTGGCCAATATACAGTACAGTGTACCCACTACAATACATTAGACTACACCACTGTGTACAACATTGCATAGATAAAAAGTACATAAAAAACAACAATACAAAATGTAATACAAAACCGCTGACTTGAAGACACCAAAGCAAAGTCACACAGACACCACCCATCATCACCATCAGAGACATTTCCTTCATCCTCTTCCTCATGGATGGATTACACTTGAATGACTGAACAAACAGTCCTCGCCTTACAATATTAACGGTTACACACTGTGGGATCGTTGCTGTGTCACTTGACAGGTTTAAATTCTTCAGAACAAGTTCAAAGTGTCAAAGTGCTTGTTTTGGCCGAGCGACAGTCTAAAACTTAAAAGTATTTAGTTTAGAGCTCCCACGATGAGTCGACTTATCGATTAGTCGATCGATAGAAAAATAATCAGCAACTTTTTTGATAATTAATTAACTGAAGTCATTTTTCATGCAAAAACTTTTCAGTCACTCAAATTTGGAGATTTCTTGCTCTTTTCTGTTTTATATCATATTGAACTGAACATCTTTGGATTTTGAACTGACAAGACAAGACATTTAAATACATTACCTTGGACTTTGAGAAACGAATGGACATTTTTCACTATTTGCTGACATTTTACAGACCAAACGATTCATAAATTAATTGATCGGCAGATTGATTGATCGCTAGTTGCAGCCTTAATTTAGTTTATGATTACATTCTCTCATTTGAGAAGCTGCGACTGCAATTTTCGGGCATTTGTTGCTCATTAAAATCGACAAATTGTTTCAGCTCTACATTGAAATGTGTTCTTCGCTGGGCCGTGTTTGTGAGTTAGTGGTTATGTGTGCAGGTTCATGCGGCGCTGCATCAAACAAACAGGAAGGTTAGTGGGTGACTACGTCTGGGAGACAGGGCGAGGCAGAAGGAGGGTCAACTGCCTCTGAAAGACGGCGTTTACAGAGCCGCGGGGGGGGAAGGTTTCCCTCCACTGGACCATCGTATCAACATACCAACTGTTGCAAACAACAAACAACAACAAAGTGCTGCCGCGAGGGACTAAACACAGAGATGCAATGATTTATTCCTCCAAACGTAAAATACAACTAGCACTGCAGTTACCAAATGTAAAGTTACTTTGTGAGTCTAAATAAGTGCGTTAGTGCAGCGTCAACAGAAAGTGTTCGCTCCCAGGCTCACCCCCCCCCTCTCTGTCAAAGCCCAGGTGAACAAAAACATTTCAACTGTCACTCATCCATACACCACTGATACTATTTACTCACCACACCTCATGTTTTTTGTAAATGGTTATCCTTTCATTGGCACTTTAACCTGTCTGGACTCCCCTCTTTGTCACATGCTTTGAGTCAGTTTGTGACAAGTGGGAGCTCGTCAAGTGGTAGGAGTAAATTAGTTTAAGCCTAATTGGTAATTTGGCCCATACTGAGGATGTTTGTTGCTACTACCTGTGGCAGACCGCAGCTATTGTTTGGTTGTTATTTTGAGGGGAATTGCAGGTTGTTAGTGCCAGTCAGTTTGGCTTAGTGGTAGGCTGTTGGAGTTAGGTATTTATACTTTTTGCATGGAGTTGTTGTGTATCTGATTGGACTTGATTGATTAGGGCACTCACCTCTCCCACGCAGCCTTCTTTCTGCAGATATTTGCGTACAGCCGCCCAAACTTGACTTTTAGGGAGGACGCTGCCGCCTGTCACCTCCTCAAAGTCCTCATAGGAGCCAAACTTCCTCAGGACGCACTCCATGATTCCAACTGCCTGCAGTTAAACAGAAACACCATCACGTTAGTCTGGATCAACGGTAGTACATTTCCAGGATAATTGCCTGACATCACGCGCGCGTTGTCCGTCACCTTCCGCTCTCTGTGTGTTGCCGTTCTCATAATCCCTTCAGAAACAAACAACAATAAACTTCGAGACAGCAAGCTACACTCTGAAAATGGCAAGTTAATGGCAGGCCAGGCCTGCTTGTTATTTTTGGGGAAAGATTGTAAAGATTTACAAAGAATATGTTTACGGCATACACTGGTAAGAGCAAATAACGCTTAACCATGTATCCAGCTAATTTAAATATATCACGTTACTGTGTTGTGTGAACAGTTAACTTCATTTAATATTTGATGCAACTTTTTTTCTTTTGCGGGGTGCAAATGTTCGACCGTCTCTGCGTCTATATCTTAGCGCCACCAAAGACTATTGTGATTGGTTCAGAGAAATGAACAACCCAGAGCGATTAATTTTATTTTTAATTTTTTTTTATCTCAGAATGTATCTGTGGTGCAGCCAGACCTTCCTCCACAGCGCTGTGGAGATAGAGCTGGCAATGCGAGACTGCCATCATGTGAACTCACAGGTGACCTGTAGATGTTTGGTACTGTACCTGTTCGAGAAAGAGGCCCGAGCCCTCTTGGTACTTCTCTAACACACTCCTCGGCTCCGGCTGTGCGTACTCAAACTGAGGCTCGTACTTGTAGTCGGACTGGAAGAAAGTCTGCTTCTCCTGCTCCAGGTTCAGAGGCCTGAGGGCGACGAGCAGACAGGGCCTGGAGGGTGTAGTCAGCGTCCTGCCTGTCGCACCCTTAGCTATGTGTGGCAGGGAGGTGGCAGGTCGCATTTGGCCCTTGCCAGCCCGGAGCCCTGCGGAATAATTGACCGAGCAGGTGCTCTCGCTGCGGCGCATCCAGCCGCCTGCGCCCAGGCTGGGGCTGGTCAGGCTGCGAGCCGGGGGCGAGGGGGCGGGCAAACCACTGCGCCAAGGAGGCTGTATGATCCGCCTGTCTGCCATCTGCTCCAGGGACCCTCGCAGGCGCTGGGGCGTCATCTCCAGGCTGAGGGGGCGGCAGAGCGGCGGTCTGGGCGTGGCCCCGCCTTTTGATGATGATGATGATGATGTCCACCTCCGCACTACCTGGCTGCTGTTCGTCTGGGCCGGAAGTCCGTTGTGGGACACGCTCTCTTTACCTTTCTTGGCAACATTGCTCCTTTTGGACGTCGTGGCGGTTTTGGGTGGATCTGCTCGGACATCTGGCTCCAACAGGTCCCTGCTGCTCCCAACACTTTCACCCTCAACCTGATCCATGAAGACTTCCCCTGAGTCCAACACCATCACCACGGCCGCCACACCTCAGCCTTTCCTCCGGCCCCAACGCTGTGGACAGGACAGACGGATTCATGTAAACTGCTTTTTACTGTTGAGGGTGGAGGGAAATGGTTGTGAAGCCACTTACTGCCAGTCGTGGAAGAAGTATTCAGAACATTTACTTAAGTAAAAGTATGTATTATCAGCAAAATGTACTTAAAGGACAAGTCCGGCGCAAAATGAACCTAGGGGTTAATAACGTATGTGTACCGAGTCGACCGTTCTCTGGGACATGTTTTCATGCTAATCGAATGTGTCTCTAGCTTGAAACAAGCTAGCACAAACCACTGATTAGCTTATAATGCTAGTCTTCGGGGCAGAGGGTAAAGTAAAAAGAAATCACTATTTCTACACCACTAACAAGGCTCAAAATATCACCACACTTCCATAGTAGCATAATGAGGGTCCCTACATGCAAAGCATGGAGAACTTTGTAAGTGTACAGACAGTTTATTAAAAAGAGATTATAAAAGACAGTAGCGTTCACATATACTGGCAGGCGCCATCTTGGGTAAACAGTCATGACCAGTCGAACGACGTGCAACCAGTAACCAGTAACATAGCTCAAACACGGCGTTGGTTGTTGGACCAAGATGGTGCCTGCTTGTATACGTGAACGCTACTGTCTTTATAAACTCTTTTTAATAAACTGTCTGTACACTTACAAAGTTCTCAATGCTTGGGTTTACATGTAGGGACCCTCATTATGCTACCGTGGAAGTGTGGTGCTATTTTGAGCCTTGTTAGTGGTATAGAAATGGCGATTTCTTTTTACTTTCGGATGCCCCGACGACTAGTGTTAGCTAGCTAATCAGCGGTTTGCGCTAGCTTGTTTCAAGCTAGAGACACATTCGATTAGCATGAAAACATGTCCCAGAGAACAGTCGGCTCGGTACATGTGTTATTAACCCCTAGGTTCATTTTGCGCCGGAATTGTCCTTTAAATGTAAATTCAAATGAAAAGTAGTCATTGTGCAGTATAATGTCCCCCGTCAGTGTTTTCCTCTTCTATCTGATGTTTCTGGATTAATATTCCTGCTGCATTAATGTGTATGTTGCATTTTACTGCCGTAGATGTTGTGCTCATTTTAACTCTTTACTTTAACTCTCGGTTTGGGTAGTTTAATCTACAGCAATGCATCATGGTCTATAAGATCATCATATGTTTGTAGCGTCGCTGTCCTGTGAGAACCACTTTTCACGGTGTCAGAAAAACAGCCCTGGTTCCAGCTTTGTGACGATGCATTTCTCAGCTGATCCAAGAGGCTTTTTAAATACGTTATTTAGCCTAAGAAGTACAACTTTCTCAACACATAAAAGGAACACTTAATCCTTCAGTTTATCACAAACATTCAACATCAACACATCTGGAGATATGTGGTTTTCACCGGGCAGGAATGGGATGGAGAAACTGTCAGTTAAAGTAAAGTTACATAAAATGTTAATACTCAAGTCAAGTACACATACCTCTAATTTCGTACTTGAGTAAATGTACTTGATTACATTCCACCACTGATACTGCTCATTGTTGCTGGTGGTGTGTGAAAGAGGAGGAAAATGGAGCTGATGTCAGACACTCCTGCTGCTTTTAATGAGATTACAGTTGAGTAAATGAATGGCAGCAGGTCAGTACCATGTCAGTGGACGTGTCAGTCAGTGTTTATGGAGGAGACAGGGATTAACAAACAGAAAACAGACAGTCCACATGATGTCCGAACACAAGCTCCACATGAACAAAGCTTTTAACACAAGTCAGTTCCCATTAAGTGTCCAGCGTATCACTAATCACTCAGTACGAAGCGAACATTTACTTTTATATGAAAGGAAAACACACTCAAACGTTTAAATCTGAATTCTCCATGGAGACAGCCGAACAAATAACTGACAGTGATTCATTCTGAACACAAAACAAATCAACGTTTCCAGTAAAGGAGCCCTTTAAACTCCCAAACTCAAACAAATACTCACCGAGCAGCGAGTCCCAGGACTTCTTTAAAAAGGTTTTAGCCGTTTCATTCACTCATACCGGCGGCAACTCCTCACGGACAGAGCGGAGGAGGCGGTGTGTTTTTCACCGGTGAATGATGATAATTTGCGGATAACGGTTCAGTGTTGGAGCGGGGCCTGAGGCGCCTGCCTGGGCCGGCCAGGAAGCGGCGGTTGTGTTGGAAGTTATGACGCGTTACGCTACGCTGGGTACGCCGCGCATGACGATGCCCTGCGTCGTTACGTACAACATTTATTTATTTATATATATATATATATATATATATATAAAAAAAAACAGTGATGAACCAGAATATTTAACGCATTTATTTCACCATTGTATATATATTCGCTTACTTTTTTTTTTTAAACTTGAATTAAACATTATTTATTTATATATATATATATATATATTAGTGTAAAACTAATCTAATTTAAATATCAAAATGTAGTGTACAAATGTCCTTTTTACATTTAGAACATGAGAAATATAACATTGAAATTGATGATTTTAGATACATAAATGCAAAATAACAAACTTTACCCCCAATGTTACTGTTTTTATTTTAATGTGAATTCAAAGAATATATTAAGATTCTCAAACTTATAAACACTGAAAAAAGTAATACAACTGTCAAACTATAGGGTGTTCTTAAAAGAAGAATAATGTATGTTTTTTTCTCTCTTATAATTTTGTATTATAGAAGTTCAGGTATAATAAGAGTTTGCATAAAATAATTTTGTTTAATTTATTACAGGCTTGGAAATCTGTTTGTTGAATAATACAAGTTGTTAATTTCTACAGTACTAAGGGTTGATCATGGGTTGATGCCAAATGACTGTAAAAATATTTTATACAGTCACTGGTTGATACCGGTTGCTGCTAGAATAGATGGTCCGGAAGGACGTGCGAAGGCATGGCCCGCCTTACTCCGTCTCTGATTGGCTTACCCTGGGCTCTAACCAGCCGATCAACCAATCAGAGGCGGGTCATGCCTTCGCTCGGCCTCCGGACCATCCATTCTAGCATCAACCATGGCTGAGGCAGCTACAGTTCTCCGGTCCAAGGGGGCTGTGGAAAACTTTGTAAAAACTTTGGAGGAAACTACACGTACCAAGTACATCGTTCATAAGTCTGACAAGCATTTCCACGGTGCTGGTAAGTGTTTTCTAACCGGCAAAAGCTAACGTTAACGTCAGTCTTTTTTTTTTTTATCGCTGTAACGTTAGCTTTCGTTAGCATTTAACTAGCTTGGGTAACGTTAGCTTTAAAAAAGAAAACACTCATCCAAAACTTTATTAGTAACACCCAGTCTACGGTAACACTTCTATAATGTAACTGCCCTGCCATGAATGCACTTTTAATGTTGCTTTAAATGGAATTTCATTGCTAGGCAACAGCCTGGCCCGTTGTTGTCAGTTGATGTCATTCATACTGCAACAGGAAATGTTTGTTTACAACTGTGACGTCGTCTATAGGCTAATGCTTCCGTTTTTGTTGACACTGATGCTGTCAGAAAGGTATTAATACTATTTTATGAAGTCATAGTGTTGTACTGGTGTTCCTAATATTCTGTCCCTCCAGTTTGTGTGAATGAAGTGGCCAAACACATCTCTGCAGTCCAGTTCAATACCACTTACCTAAATAAAACACGTGTCAATCAAAACTGAACATTATTTTCTTTGCAAAGGCAGATTTTCTTTGTACTGGATCACATTAGATTGTGTACAAGTGTGCCTAATAAAGTGGCCAGTAGATTTAGATTTTTGTCATTTAGATTGTCACTGAAGTCTCCAAAAGACCTGTCGTAGGTAACGCTATTCTTTCTTAACAAATACCTAGCATGGCAGCCATCAAATCCGATGAGAGTGCGATGGGAGTGGAGTCACGAAAGTGCCCAAAAAACAGCCAGCATCCCCTTTGATGGGGTGCCTTTCGTTTTCATTGCCTATCAGCATTTGGGCTGTCACCTGGGGAGAGACAGGTCCAGGCAGCAGAAGATGAGATATGCTGAGGCGAAGCAGAAGGAGGTAGGCTGCTGTCTGTCTGTCTGTCTGTTATTCTTATGATCCGTACACTTGAATGTTCATCCTCAACATCTGTAATTCATAGGGATGTAACGATGAATCAGTTAAAATCTGTATACATGTGTAAAGATTACAACCGGTTGAGATGATAACTGAATCACGATGCAGTTTTTAAAGTGCTCATATTATGCTTTTTGGCTTTTCCCCTTTACTTTATTGTGTTCTATCTTTTTTGTGCACATTATAGGTTTACAAAGTGAAAAAGCCCAAAGTCCACCCCAAAGGGACTTACCATCTCCAACAGAAAACACTGTTCACAAACTGCTCCAAACAGCTCTATTGTAGTCCAGCCTTTACTTCAGAGACAAACGTGGTCACTTTGGAACACACGTTATAATGCTCGCCTAGCTGCTAGCATGGCACACCCTCATACTCTGCTTCTGACTGGCTAGTAGTCCTTACCTAGGTACTGTCAGGGCACGCCCTCATACTCTGCTTCTGACTGGCTAGTAGTCCTTACCTAGCTACTGTCAGGGCACGCCCTCATACTCTGCTTCTGACTGGCTAGTAGTCCTTACCTAGCTACTGAGCATGTGCGACTCCCAACAAAGATGGAACAGAAGTGAGAGGTCTCACTCTGTAGCTAAAACAGAGAGCTCAACACACAGGGTGAAAAGAGGAGCTGCAGCAATGTGCAGTACAACAAAAATATGGTGTTTTCTGAAAATTAAACCACATAAACCTATTCTGATACAACCTCTAAATTCAATTATGAACCTGAAAATGAGCATAATATGAGCACTTTAAACGCCCTAGTGCATATTCTACTTTTCGTTTCACTTGTTTGTTCAGTCAATACGTCGGTGCGGCTGTGGCTTATGTGGTAGAGCGGTCGCCTACCAATCGAAAGGTTGGTGGTTCCATCCCTGCAGTTCGATGTTGAAGCGTCCTTGGGCAAGACACTGAACCGTGAATTGCTCCTGATGCTGCGCCATCGGAGTGTGAATGTTCATCTGATGAGCAGGTGACACCTTGTACGGCAGCCTCGGCCTCAGTGTGTGAATGGTTTCTGTATTATGTAAAAGCGCTTTGAGTAGGCGTTAAGACTAGAAAAGCGCTACATAAATACAGTACATTTACGTCTTCTTAGTTTATTTATTTGAAGAGATTTTTTTTCTTCTATTTATTTAGTTAATTTGTGTTGTTTAAGATAATACTTTATCTTAAACAACACAAATTAACTAGAAAAATTGGGGAAAAAATGTCAGTGGCACTCTTGATAAGAGGACACATCTGTTGTTTTGCATATTATTGTTGTTTATATAAATAAAGGAATATCTTTCATTTGTCTGCAGCTCTTTCGGTTAAAAAAAATCCTGAGAAAACTGTCGTGAACTTAAAATCGTGAATCGTAAATTGAGTGTATCGTTACATCCCTAAATAAATACATAAAAATATAATCCACTCTGTTTTAATGGGGACATGCTGTTTACAATGATATGACCACTGCATTATAATGTCAATTCTTTATTTCAAGTACAATCAGAAGAACAGGCGTCTTATTAAGACCACAAAGAAGCTCGGGTGTCCGGCAGTGCTCAACATTTCAAGGATTGCCAAATTCCCTGATTATAAGGTTAGACGGTTGGCTCCACCCTTTCTTCATTTAAACCTTGTGTTGCCTTCAGGTCAAATTTGACCCGTTTTCTAAATTTCTATTTTAGAAATATGTATTTCTTTTTAACTACCTAATTTTATTTACCCAAAAATAACACAGATGGATGATTCCTTCACACCCTTCACAAGTCCAACAAGAGATCGGATCTCTACTTTCATTGAATTCGGGGTTTGGTTCAGTTTTTAGCATTTGAAAAAGAAATTGAAAGGTTTTTGAAACGGTATCCTGTCTGAACTTCAATATAAATGAGGTTTATTGACCATGAATTCCGAAAATAAGTGTAAAACTAATAAGTTGGTGTGAGTGTTGTTTATACATGGTAGTCTAGTGAAAAGAAACGTTCAACTGCAAAAAAGCACCAAAATGTCACGGGAGTGGCGAAGCTTGGACCCAGAGTTCAAAGATTTAATAAGGCAAAGGGTACAACAAAAAGAGTCCTGAAGAAACAGGCAAGATATGTTTCCAAAAATACTGTGGAGTACAAAAGACCTAGCCTCGTGAGACCGTCCTGATCTCGCGAGTTCCAGTTTTCCACTCGCAGATCAGTCTGGCATCTTGACAGAGAAAATTTGGAGCTGTTCGCCATACGACGGCCCAATCAGCGTTGGTTTTGAGGCAGCTTTAGGTGTGACGCAACGAGAAGCGACTGTTCAGTCTAAACAACGTAGCGGCTTCCACAGATGAGATGAGCGTAGCTATCGCGCAAGGTAGGTGGTGATAGACAGATGGTTTAGCCAATCAGCTAACCAGTATTTTCGCCCCTTCCCAAAAGTTCTCCAACGGAAAGTTCCCAGATGGATATGTTGAGCAAATGTGAAGCAATCCATCTGACAGAGTCAGGTTACAAAAGACCAGGAACACGGAAACAAACTGGAACACCGACAACATACAATATCAGACAAGATGATCCGACAAGACACAACGAAAACACAGAGACTAAACACACAGGGTAACAAGGTTAAACAAGGGATCAAGAAATCAGGAACAGGTGTAACACATCAGGGCGGGGCAGACAATCATACAGGAGGGAAAACACAAGACAGGAAGTAAAACGAGCCATAACTAGAGAGAAAACAGATACTACCAAATAAAACAGGATACACTACATACTCACAATTGTGACACAAAAACATTGAAAAAAGGGACAAAAACGTCAGAAAAGGTGTTGATTTTCAGTTTTGACCCGGGAGGACCTGCGTGCATGGTCCAATGGAAGACAACACAAGGGTTAAGAATCTTGATTATCATTAGTACATGTATTCTCCAAATGTATTGTACAGTTTTAAATATATGTAAGTAGCTGAAAAGTAGTCAACCTCAGGTTTGTCTTTCAGGTGGCAGATAACAAGGACAGTCAACGGAGGAAAATGGTAACAAAACTCAAGCAGGATGTGAAGAATGATCCATCCTCTGTCCGCTGGGAGGATTTCTTCTATGTGCGGACCCCTGCCATCGAAGACCATGTTGGCCACCCTTTGTGTGGACAGGTACATTGTGAAAAGGAAATGCTGAAATCACTTGACATCATGACAAAACATAATTAATGGGCGCACACCTAAGCCATACTCATCTGATGACCATCTTACAGAAATAGTTTCTTCATAAGAGACTGTATGTTACTGTGCTAAGAGTTGCACGATAAGCCCGATAAAATATGCAATATGTGATCACATTAATGTCGCGATAACGATATTACTTGCGATACATAAACAGATATTGAAGTCTACTCGGTTCTGCATTTCTGCTGCTTTCAGTGTTCTGCTAAAATACAACAAATTGCTTATTGAATTTCAAACAAATGAGGGAACATTATTTCCAACATTTTATTGAACAAATTGAATATAAAAGGCACCACTAAAAAAATGACACATTTTAAAGTGCAGATTTCTACTAATATTTTCTTTCAACTAACACAAAATAATCTATTGTCTTTTGCGATATGTCGCAGCCTTTCGCGATGTGTATATTGCACCAGTTGATATCGCGATAACCATAAAAAAAAAACAAGATATATTGTGTGCCATAGTTAGTAGTAAAGTAAGAAACAGTCATAGCAAGTTATTTATTTAAATAGCAAACTTTTGTGTGTCTTAAGCCGCCTACACATGATCAGAGGTAAAACTGTGAGGCAATTTAGGCCAAGGGTAGCACTTCCTCTGAGTTATTTGCACTGCTCTTCTCATCGGAAAACAATGGCACAGCAAGTGAAGATCGGTTTTTCTGCGGATTGTGTGTAGGCGGCTTTACCATTTAACTGCTAAAACAAAGACAATACAAACAACAGAAGTCACAGCTATTAAATCACAGTCTAACCCTGGCAGACGACAAACACAAGAATCAGCTTTCATGGCCAAGTAAGTGTGTAATGGCAGTTACACACCGGGCCGACAGTCTGGCGAGGTCAGTGACTGGAGTCTGTTCGGTGTGCTCCGTGCCGTCGTCCGTTGGAGGAGCTGTCGGCCTTCATTTTGGCCGACCTGACATGCTCAGTCGGAGACAGGGCGGTCGGGACTCACCCGGAAATGGCAAGCGGGATGAGCCTCTCAAAATCTGACAATAATCTTTTAAACTGACCTTGGTTGGTCTGAAATGAAGACAGATTCAGCAACTGCACGTCCTATTTCTCGTTTAAAATGTTTTCAAAAACACGTTTCGGTGAACTATTTGTACAATATGAGATCGTATTCTGAACGAGCCGCTAGTAATGGCCGGTTGAAAAATCCAAAATCCGGAAGCAGCAGCCAGACCCATGTGACACGTTCGTCCAATCAGCTGCCGGTTTTCATTTTTTGGGCGACAATACAGATTAGCGCCGCCTGCTGTTATGGAGACGTATTACGTCTCGTCTCTTCGGTGTGTTCTGAGGCACTTTTTTTGACCAACTCGGGGAGACCGATCAGTCCAACTGCCGTCGGTGTGTAACTGCCTTAACACATACAGGGAAATTTACTTTGGCTTTATGTTGCTCTCGATGTACATACACAGAAATAGACATATGGCTAAATACAAGGACAACAAAGCTGAACAAGGTAAACATAAAGATTTGACTACAATGTACAGATCTAAGTATGTATATAAAAAAAGTTCATATATACTGTACATACGTATGCATAAACATTAGGGATGCACCAAATCCAGATTTCTGGGGTTCGGCCGAATACCGAATCCACTGGTTAAGATTATGCCGAAACCGAATACTGAATCCTCCTCCCATCCTCAGTCCATTAACACAGGAAACACATTAATGAAGTAAACAACGTCCACAGCAGTGTTTTTCATTTTATTTTAACTGTTAAAAAAAAAAAGAATAGGCAACATTATGCCAGGAAAACAAGACAACTATTTTGACAATTACCATAGGCCTATGTTTACCCTATCTCAAGATCCAATCAATATCCAAAATATTAGCCTTTTAGATTTATAATCCCATAAAGTAGGTAATGGTCGTCTGGTTAACACAAGTTTTGAGCAGTGACTGTCCTTCCTTTGCCGTACCTGAAGTTGCTGCATTTTGGCTGCTGTCTGTAGATTCCTTCATGCCCAACTCGTATTCTGTCGGACATTTCATACCAGATGTTGTAACAGCGGTGATGTTGTGTATTGTTTAGGGTCCTCGCCACCACCAGACTAATCAGCATTGTTAATTGAACATGTAGCTGGACTTGAATGGCCTTCTTTTGACTGAAAGTACTGCCAAACAACACTTTTTCTGCTCACCAGTTCCATTTCCACTTTCTCACAGCCTACTACATTGTACGCTCCACCTACGTAAACACCTTCCCGTAATCAACGGCGGTGTCATTACGTCGACCAGCGAAGTGCGAGCGTAGGGTCCGGTTTGGTGGAAAAAAATTCGTAGGTTTGGCAGAAACCGAACCCCATCAAAAAGCCCAATATTCGTCCGAAGCCGAATCCTGGATTCGGTGCTACACACACACACACACACACACACACACACACACACACACACACACACACACACACACACACACACACACACACACACACACACACACACACACACACACACACCTCTGTGAGGATTGTAAACAGTAATACAATAGGATTTTGGATCTATTGCCCAGGTTTAGAAGGTGGAAACATCCTTTTCTTATGACACATTGTGCAGGATGCCGGTATCTATGAACCTGTGGATGAACGCGTGAAGAGCCACATCATAGAACTCACCAAAAGTGGGGTGAAACGAGTGAGCGAGATAAGACAGCACTCTAGACAGTTTGTGGAGAGACACCTCTTCAAGGATGAAAGGCCGCCATCACCTACAAGAAGAAGGTTCTACCCCACCGATAAAGATATCCGCAACCTGATGGGGAAGGCTAAAGAATTAGTGAGGCACTCCAGTATTGATCAGGAAAATCTACAGGTAAGGTTATAACTTTTTGATATTAATGAACGTCCAAATTGCAAAAACATTGTCAAATGAGTTGCTACAAAGCTAATTAAGACTATCAGCTCCACACAACTCTCTATATTTCTCAGTATGGCTACATTCAGAAGATTGTATCACGGAAGGCTTGTATCATGTGGACGCGCCGACAGTTTGTAAACCTATTCTGATATAACCTCTAAATACAATTATGAACCTGAAAATGAGCATAATATGAGCACTTTAAACGACTTTGAGTGAAGCTTTATTTCAGATCTCACCCCACAACAACTAATTGATTCATCTTTGCAGCTTTACTGCAGTGCTATATATTTGGTAAGAAAGATTTTCTGAGAGAGAGAGAGAGAGAGAGAGAGAGAGAGAATATGACATCCCAGCATCTCATTTACAAATTGATTTATACACAAATTATAGCACATCTATTTTTTATTTTTTTATTTTTTTTAAGAAGATGGGGAGCGGAGGAGTCTTCTTCTCAATGACTTATTTTGCCTGCTTCTTTATCATTTCAGCCTTTTCGGCCACTCCCATCAGCCACCGCCAGCCAACCACCAGCCGAGGCACCGGCCGCCAGCAGCCAATCACCAGCCGAGGCACCACCGGCCACGAAAGCCCTCAGGAGGGAGTGCATCGGCCATCTCAAGGCTATAATGGATTACGTGAACCTTATAAAAGATGACACATGCCTGAAGGAACTAAGACAAACTATCAAGGACCTGCACAGTCAGGTTGCGTTGCAGGCGCCGGTGGAAGTGGGAATGGTCTTGCTGCCGCAGGCGACAAAAAAAAGAAAGGTGATTCCCTCGAACGCCGTACCGCTGCCAAAGCGGCCAAAAGAACACGCTTACGCTAACAGAGGGGATGAAAAGGCTGAAATGATAAAGAATTAGACTCCTCCCACCCACATCTTTTGAAAAAAAAGATGTGCTTCCTATTTGTATTTAAAGCTAAAACATTTACGAGTACTAATAACTCCTTTCATCCAGACGGCCTGCCGTTATAAGACCTTTGAGATCACATACGTACTGTGATTCGAGGCTAGCTAAAAAAAAAATGATTTTTTATTTTTAGGCCTTTATTTTTGATAGGACAGCTTAGACAGGGGAGAGAGAGGGGAAAAGACATCCAGCAAAAGGGCTGCAATTCGGAACCGAACCCACGGCCGC
Organism: Sander vitreus; assembly: GCF_031162955.1. Taxonomy (NCBI): domain Eukaryota; kingdom Metazoa; phylum Chordata; class Actinopteri; order Perciformes; family Percidae; genus Sander; species Sander vitreus. The sequence continues at coordinate 38,322,669 of NC_135855.1, forward strand.
TACGTGGAGGACTGAGCCTCTGTATATGGGCGCGCGCTCTACCAGGTGAGCTACCCCAGCGCCCCCCGAGGCTAGCTACATAAACATGAACTTGAATTAGCCGCAGTAGATGAAGCTTTGTCAACCATTTTGTTTATTTTGTGGGGAGGGGAGCAATGCGTCACTTTTAAAGCTGTTTCCGTTATTTCCTTACAAGCAGCGCTCACTCCACGTGCAACGCTACGTAACATCATTTCCAGCTAACTTCACGGGGGAACAATGAGGGCAAAAACATCATCATCGATCTGTTTTAATCGAATATTATTTGGTCCGGCGCACCTAAAGACACCGTAAAAACACTGAATGGATTCACGGCAGTGCGTCGCTGCAGAATGAATATAGGGGAAACGTAGTTGCATAGTCTATATCCATGACGTTCCACTTCCGGGATTGCTTTCATTCTGCGGAAATTCCGCCGGATGTCCGTAACCTTCCTCTTTCTTTGTGTTGTAATTCTAACCTCCGGTGGATTTGTGAGGACTATGGTTAACTGCTCCTCAGATCTCTGCAGGGTAAATCCAGACAGATAACTAGACTATCTGTCCAATCTGAGTTTTCTCTCACACGACTAAAACAACTTTTAAATGTACACACGTTTCACCAAAACAAGTTCCTTCTAGAGGCTATTTTGCAGAGGCACTGACGTACAGGGGACACTAGATGGCGCTCTCTGGTTAACAAAGGGTTAAAAGCACACTGAATTAGATTGATGACAAAGTCTCTTGTTTAATAGTTTAGTCTTGAATTATTGAATTACCTGCACATGCATCCGCCTTTGCAAAACAGCCAATAAGAACGCTCTCTCTCTCTCTCTTTCTGAAATGAACTGTGATTGGCCAAAGTCTCACCATCATGGCTAGATTTACTAACGCCTGAAAACAGAGCCAAAAGGAGGTCCAGAAGTCCATTTCTCTTTCAGAACACTTTGATCCTTTGCCCAACGACGTCAACAATAAACTGCCTATCCCAGCTTTAAATTCATTTGTAAAAGAGATGACAGGATTACATTTTTGTGTATTGTCAAAGCGAAGCCTGGCCTCCTGTGGAGTCGGTTCAGGTGTGGCTCGATGCCTCCAGGTTCACTTGCTTTCAACATCGAACTTTCATACTTTGATGCACCGGCTTGTGGCCTCCCATGAAAGTCTCCATTCCCTGAGCCAGGTTTGTGTTACATTAGAGAAATATGCTGTTCATGTTTGACAAACTGCCTGTCATTCTGTAAAAATGTTTGAATTGTGTTTTTAGGCACTGATCCTGCCCGATCAGGTTACAGTTTAAAAATAAAACTACTTAAATTACTCATTTTGTTACTTACATCAGTCTGTAATCAAGAAATAAAGTTGTAACTGTTTTTATGGTGCTGTTTCTGTTCGATATGATAAGATAGCCTTTATTAATCCCACACTGGGGAAATTCCTTTAATGTTTGATAACAGGTCAGGTAATTAATGACATTAATGGTCGAAGTACAGTATACTTCGTTACTGTACTTAAGTACATTTTTCACGTATCTGTACTTTACTTAAGTAGAATCAATAGTGCATACTTTTGACTTTTACTTTGTTACATTTTGCAGCAATTATCTATACTTTTCGTTCCGTTACATTTTCGTTACATTTTGTGATCGGTTTTTCCTCCTGCCAAAACGTCTTCCTGACCGTCGCACGTTTGTCTCACCGGTGAAGTTTGGTTGCCATAGATATGGGGCACCGCCGATCCTTCATCGGCTTCCAAGCCGGCTCCGGTGCTCCGGAGCCCGGGCGCAGCGCCGCTGACCCTCGGTAATACAGCCTCCGGTAAAAGCGGAAATGAAAATTTCTCTCCACAGCGTCGTTTACTTCTCCGCCAGGCTGCATAAGACGCGTTCATATCTTATTTATTTGGCTGGACCTCTTCACATCGCCTCCCCATTCCTGCTGCTTCACACACTTTATTTGCTTACGCTCCTATGGTTAAAGGAAATAAAACCGTCTTAAAACACATCCATGAATAAAACCAACCGCATTCCGATTCTAACAACATATTTCCGTTTTATGCTGGTTAGGATAGGAACTTCTTTTAAAAGCCAGCTGGCCTTGTGGTAGTGGACAGTATGGATACTGTCGAAGCTCAGCAACAAAATAACTGAACCACCCCGTAAAGTACAGGTCGCTAGACACAGCGCCCTCACTGACCAAGGTGCAAACTAACCAACTAACCAACTTTTTTTTCTTATTTGCATATTACCAAAATGGTAATATCCCTCTCCTTCTGATCCCAGTATCCCCATCAGATTCCACTCCCGCCCTGCCTCCTGAACCCTATCTTTAAACACCCGTCTTTCCACCTCATTCAATGTACAGTACAATATTATGTATGGTATGTATATAATGTTCAGCATTTTCTTTAACCCCACAGTTTTCACTATTCCTTTTCCCCGTCATTATAATAATATTCATTAATATGAGTATTGCGTTAATGGGGGTTGACTTAATAGCTCCAATGCACACACGTAATGCTCTATACTGTAATCTATATTTTTTTTTTTCCCAATATTGTTTTTGCCGCTGCTCCATGAACTACACAACCATAATCTATTGATGACCTCATGCATGCCCTATAGATGTCAATTGACAATGACTGTTGACCCCAGTCACATCCGGCCACAGCTCTCACCAGGTTCATGACTTTTTTGCTTTTTAGTTTGAAGTCATAACTTACGGGCTAAAAATTGTCTGGAACGCAGCATAAGTTCCTGATCGCAGTGGTTTTTGTAGTGGTGTCAGCAGCCATCTTCCCGTGTCCCCGGAAGATCGAGTCTCCTTGTCTGATAGAGAAGCATGAATTGCCTGATAAATCAAAGCTTATTGGTCACCGAGGCGCACCGATGTGTTTTACTTGACAACACCCTAAAGGTACACATGGTCCACCTCGCATTGTGTTTGCAATTATTTTCGACTTTGACTTTTGTCTTGCAGCCAAGTAAAATATAGAACAGACTGAGACTTAGGCACACAAACTAAGGGACCGTTCGGTATTTATGGAATGGACCACCGGAGGAAAATAGGGGAGGGTTGTGTCTTTTTATTCTTTTCTGAGGGGAGGGTCATCCAACATTTTTCAGTCCAGGGGGGGGTCACCCAACTTTTGTATTCATGAAACAGCCAAAATTTCAAAGTGGCTTGTTTGGTGCATATTCTTCCATGTAGCTCCATGTAGCTCTCTCAGTCTCTGCCCTCCTTCGCTACCAGATGGGTCTGACCCATGAGTTTGCTGTGGGGCAGGGCATAGACATATGGGGCAGAGGGAGCACTGCCCCCCTGGTGGCTGAAACGGATACTTGCATTGTTTAAAAAATGAGTGGAATAATTCTGGCATGATCAGATATTTTATAAATATCTTAAATAACACAAAACAACTAAATGGTGGTAGGTAATACATCAGATTTCATATACTGCTTTAGTAAAAAAAAAATATTACCTGGCTGACGATGGGAGCAGCAGGACGCAAAAAACGAAAATGACTGTTGCTAGTCTGGACATCTTACCGTGCCAAGGCTGCAATAAAGGTTTCCTAAATGCCATGTATATAAATGTGATGTCAGCTTACTATTTGATTGCGGGTTTTGTGTAGATTTGGACTTTTATACGTTTATTCCACTTTGTTTAAACGGCGAAGTGGAGAAAGCCTTAGCAACCTTAGCCTTAGCAAACGAGTCCATAGCAACCAGTTTGTGTTGAATATTACCCAGAGTGCCTTGCTGAATGGTCTCAATGTTTTATTGTTTTATTTCATGTGAATACTAGTTTACTAGAGGAGTAACTTAGTATTTGAAGTAATGCAGGAAGTGTGTAAGTGAGTAAATCTACTGAAATGGCCCCCCCACCATAACAGAGGAGTGGGATGCGTCAGATGAGAATGCAGAGGTTTAGTCTCATATGTCACAGCTGTTAAAAAAAACAAACAATGGCAATATGTATATATTTGCCAAATGCAAACCAGTACAGAACATATTGATAAATTGTTGGGGGAGGGTCATGTCTTTTTTCCAAATCGTTTTGGAAGGTCATAGATTTTATTTTACTGGTGAGGGGAGGTGCATGTCTTTTTTGGCTAAAGGTCCCAAAACTCCTCCGGTGGCCCCTTGAATAAATAACAAACAGTCCCTAAGGTTCACAAAACATGATAAAATACATGAATACATGAATACATCAAATGACTACAAAAAACATGAGTTTCAGCCATCAGTAGTTATCAGCTAAGTCTTCATGAGTATTTAACAAAGGTGGTTTCCCAGTGATACTGACATATGCTCACTGGCAGTGACGTGGGAGGGATTCTTTTTAGTATTTTGATCTTTCTTTTATTATTGTTTTGATAAATGTGGCACAAGTTGTTTTTTTATTTATTCCTTTTATATAGCCTGTCGATGCCAAATATGTAACTGAAGCTGCTGTTCTGCTCTTCATTATCTTGATGAGATGCACCGGGACCTGCGGCTTCACACCTGTACTGAACAACTTCTTGGACGAAATCAGAAACCGCTCTAAACAGGAGATGGATGACCCAGTATTTCAGGCGCTCTGTGAGCTCGGGTGTCTTTCCGAGGAAAAAATAGTTTTTTTGATTATTGGGGGGGGGGGCGGGTTGATAAACATGACAGATGGTCTAGCTAGCTGTCTGGATTTACCCTGCAGAGATCTGAGGAGCAGTTAACCAGGGGTGTCGGACTGTGGGTAGAAATGGGACTGGGTACCAAAAAATATGCAAGAATGGATGCGGGGAGGGGCCCATAGAGAATGCCTTTCTACCAAGCCCAGAATGTGGTGCAATGCCCCTGAAGTTAACCATTATATTTATTCAAAGAAAACTGGCTGGATTAGTTTTTACGTCGCTTGAGGTGTGGTTGTTCTGGTTGAATTCAAAGTTGGACGAGCTCCAGCAACAGGTGAGTTTAACAGCCTTAAAAAACACACAAACACACACACACACACACACACACACACACACTGAACTGAATAAAGACAACAACGATCCAAAAGGGAAAGTTAAAATTGTTGTTAAAACCAACAATATGCTTCATTATATATTATGTAGAAGAAACAAAAAGATGGGGGGAAAAAACAATTCACAACAGTAACGAGTAACGATGCAGCACGTAAAAAATGTCATCGAAAATATGTACTCAAGTAAAAGTGGAAGTAGGAGAAAAAAATAATACTCCAGTAGAGTACATATACAGCCTTTTAGTACTTAAGTACAGTAGTGAAGTAGTTGTACTTCGTTGCTGTACATCTCTGGTTCCCTGCAGCGTGAGCCCTCAGTGGCTCCCTAACTAGGCTAGTCAATGATTTCAGACTCAAATCTGCAGCACTAATCTCCTGTCTTCAAAAACATGTCCACGCCAGTCTGACATGGTTGTGAGAGCGAGTGCACCTGTGGATTAAAACCGAGCTGGTGAGTTACCTTGTGTTGTCTTCCCGTTGACCATGAACCTTGTTGTCCTTTAGAGTCAAAATAAAAAAAATGAACTGTCGCTTTTTTGCACTTTTCAGATGTTTTTGTCGCTTTTTTTTTTTCTCCGATGGTTATGACTCTTTTTTTCAACGCCTTTTTTTAAAATTCATGCTCACTAAACCTAATGTATATGACATTATAGCTAATTTTTTAGTAAAGAAAAGCAGAAATTATGAATTATTTTGACTTATTATAGTTAAGCTCAAAAGACATTGAGTGAATCACAGAATGTCAAATGTCAGAATGTCACTTTTTTTTTTTCAAATGCTATAAAATTGAATAAAACACCCAACATTTCAATGAAGGTAATCCTTAATTTTACCTCTGAAGAACGTGCATGCATCCATGTTATTTTCGGCCGATTTGGCCTGAGGACAATGCACAAGGGTTAAAACCTAAACCAAGGTCACACACACACACACACACACACACACACACACACACACACACACACAAAAACATATTTTTATTTGTGTGTGTAACGAAGACAGAGAGAAAGCTGTAAACCTGTTTTACAACATATTATGAAAATGGTTACACACACACGCATACACACTGAAAGTACTTTACATAAAAACGATAAGAATAAAAGTTATAGTACAGTATAAGAAATTAAAGAGCAGTTAAAAACAGTCAAACATATAAAAGCAGATCAAATAGGAGATATTAGGCTGCTAGTATGGGACAATATGGAAGCCGTTGCTCTATACACGTAATCCACCGGTCTTGCTTTTTAATTTATCTTTATATGCTTATATAGATTGTCATACAGTTTCAACAATGCAACTTCAGTATAAGAAATGAACAGTTATTTAAAGAAAGGCAACATCAAAAAGAAAGGTCTTCAGCCTTGATTTGAAAGAACTGAGAGTTGCAGCAGACCTGCAGTTTTCTGGGAGTTTGTTCCAGATATGTGGAGCATAAAAACTGAATGCTGCTTCCCCCTGTTTAGTTCTGATGACCTGAGAGGTCTGGGGGGTTCATAGTGTAGTAGCAGATCAGAAATGTATTTTGGACCTAAACCGTTTAGTGATTTATAAACCAGCAAAAGTATTTTGAAATCAATTCTTTGAGGCACTGGAAGCCAGTGTAGAGACTTCAGAACTGGAGTGATGTGATCCACTTTCTTGGTGTTAGTGAGGACTCGAGCAGCAGCGTTCTGAATCAGCTGCAGCTGTCTGATTGATTTTTTTAGGGAGACCTGTAAAGACACCATTACAGTTGTCAAGTCTACTGAAGATAAAAGCATGGACAAGTTTTTCCAAATCCTGCTGAGACATAAGTCCTTTAACCCTTGATATATTTTTAAGGTGGTACTAGGCTGACTTTGTAATTGTCTTAATGTGGCTGTTAAAATTCAGGTCTGAGTCCATGACTGGACCAAGATTTCTGGCTTTGTCTGTTGTTTTTAACATTGTCGTTTGAAGCTGAGCGCTGACTTTTAATCGTTCCTCCTTTGCTCCAAAAACAACTACCTCAGTTTTTTCTTCATTTCATTTAAGAAAGTTCTGGCCTGTGTGAAGATACCTGAGAGAAGAGATGTGTTTACAGTCTCTAGAAGATCTGAAGCCAAACATTTCAAAACATTTTTGAAAATGCCCGTTGGTAGAATATCAAGACAACAGGAGGAGGTTTTCAGATATTGTATAATGTCCTCTCAGGTATCTCAGGTTTTCAGATATTGTATAATGTCCTCTCAGGTATCTCAGGTTTTCAGATGTTGTATAATGTCCTCCAGGTTTTTACGGTTGATCGTATGAAATTGGGTCATATTGGAATTTCTTTTGCGTGAACACTGTGACAACACATACCCTGTACTCGATATGGAAGCACTGACTGTTTGTCTGATTTTCTGAAGAAGGTGGCAAAATCATTGCAGGCCTCGGTGGATAAAAGTTCAGATGCTACTGGTACTGGAGGGTTTGTTAACCCATCGACAGTAGCAAACAAAGCACGTGAGTTATTATTGTTTTTGGCAATTATGTCCGAGAAGAAGGACCGCCTCGCATTCCTCAGTTCCAAATTATAAATGCGAATCTCTCTTTATGGGTGTCATAATGGACCTGGAGATTAGTTTTTCGCCACCTGCGTTCAGCTTTTTGACACTCTTTTTTTCTGTTCTCACCAGTATAACATTTCTCCATGGAGATCTTTTCTTACCAGATAGCTTTGACCTTAGTGGGAGCAATGGCATCAATAACATTTGTAATTTACGTGTTGAAATTATCTACAAGCTGATTGACTAAGACCCCAGAGAGGGCAGGTGTGGAGGACAAAAGCTGAATGAATGTTTGACTGGTGCTGTCAGTGATATACCGTTTTCTGATTACCTTTGTTTGAACAAAGAGATAGTGCCGTTAAAGAAAACACAGGAATGATCAGAGAGAGCAACATGAATGTTGAAATCACCAGCAATAACTACACTGTCAAAGTTAATACAGATTATAGACAGCAGTTCAGTAAAGTCATCGAGAAGGTTGCACAGTATTTAGGTGGCCTGTAGACACACACACCCACACACACGCATGCACGCACACCCACACACACGCATGCACGCACACCCACACACACGCATGCACGCACACACACACACACACACACACACACACACACACACACACACACACACACACACACACTGTAGTGTAAGCTGTTCTCATAGAGTCTAGAGGATTCCCAGCTTTGCCTTTGCTTTGAGTCAAAACAGGTTGAGGGGAAGGGGTGGAGCAAACAAAGGTGTGGCTAAATGCAGGTGAAAGAAAAACACAGAACCGTGGTTATTTGATCAGGCCAAGGGCTTGTTGGACAGCTTTGTTGGCACTGGCACTGCTAGAGAAATGAAAGGATCAGAGACAACCATTTGCATATATGATTGTATTGTTCGTTGCTGCTCCAGTTTGACGTGCGCAGGTACGAGTCACACCTAACTGCAACTGAATGCCTCAAAGTCATCAATTCTTTAGTGTTTTTTAACATCTTCTGCTGCTTATCTAAAAGGACGACGGCAGCCATCTATAAGACGGGAGAATCAACATGCTGGAGGACCATTTTTCTAAACGAGGACAAAGGTAAGTGAGCGTTTGACATTTCATTTTCCATATTCGCGAAGCGTTTCTGTCTGATGAGGAAGTAGAGAAGATGAATGGCAGCTGTTGAGGCTTTGGGAGTTAGATTTTTTTGATCAAAATGTTGAAAATGTATCAAACACCAACCTTTAACCTGTAAAACAACTCTTAAGTGACACGTGGGGCAGCCTGTGACGCTGACGAACACTTTTTTAACGAGAATCTTTATGAAATACTTAATTAAATGAATTTGAAATCAAAAATCGATTTACTCCCAGTACTCAGATGTTTTACTTTATAAAAGTAGTACTGCAGTGTAAAAATACAAGTTGATTTATATTTCAGGGACAAAGCACATTAATGAACAGTATAAAATACAACATGGAAAGATCCTGAAGGTAGCAAGAATGCAAATTTACATCCGTATTCGGTAACGATATAAAGATACAAGTACAATACACAAGTAGAAGAGGACAAACGTTATGCAACATGTCAAAAGTTAAAGTGATCACAGTTCTGGTTTGTTTGAGATGAGTCTTAACCCTTTTCAAATTTTTTTTATATCAGAAATATGGGTTTCTTACAACCAAATTGCCCCAAAATAACTTGGATGCATGCATGTTGTATGGAAGCCGTGCAACATTCTTCGCAGGTATTATTTTTTATTAATTAAGGATTTTGGGGTGTTTTATTCAATTTCATAGCGTTTGGAAATGTTGTTAAATGGTTTCAAAACAGCATCCTGACTAAACTTTGACATAAACCAGTCTCAGTCACTCAACATCCTCTGATCTTAACTATTAGTCAAGAGAATTCATAATATCTGCTTTTTTTAAACTCATATATTAGGTATAATATCATTTAGGTTTATTGACCATGAATTAAAAAAAGCATTGAAAAAAGTGACAATATTTATTTTATTTTTAAGGGTCAAAAGCATAAAAAAAAGCAACAAAAATGTCAGGAAAAACGCCAAAAAAAAGTAAATTTAGAATTTTGACCTGGATGGACAACAAGTTAATGGTCGACAGGACGACAACATGAGGGTTACCTCATGTTGTCCTCGGGTCAAATTTGACCCGTTCGCAAAACTTCTATATCAGAAATATACTTTTGCAATACAACTGCAAGTACTCGATTACTACTTTCATTGAATTGTGGGTATTCCATTTTATAGCATTTGAAAAAATTGAAATGGTTTCAAAACCTGACTAAACTTTGACATCCACACGTCTGTGATTCTCCACCAACATACGTTCCTCTAATATTAGTCAAAAATCATTCATCATTTCAAAATGAGATATAATCTCCTATAAATGAGATTTATTGACCATGAATTCCAAAAATACGTGTAAAACTAGTGGTAATAAGTTGGTGTTAGTGAAAAATAGCATCGAAAACGTGGAACAACAGTAAAAAAAAACATTGAAAAAAGTGACAAAAACATCAGAAAGTGTGTCATAAATATCAACAAAAACACGTGCATGGTCGACCAGAAGACAACACAAGGGTTAATAACTAAAGCTGTGAGGTGAATGTTGTTGCTTCAGAAATGTAGACGTATAAAGTGGAATAGGATGGAAATGTGGAAGTAAAACTTAATTTGTTTGTTCTAGCTCTGCTGTCAGCCCGACCATGACGGATGCTGGGAAACCACCAGAGAAAGTGAGATGGTCAAGTTCCTGTCGCCACGGTTTCATCCTCATCCTGGTGCTGGCAGCTGTTTTCTTTTTCTACAACACAAACAAAGAGCAAATGCCGTCCGACTTGAACCCCAAAAAATGGTGGCATCGATTGATAAGCCAGAGACAAAATGGAGCTTTCTACACAGCTGGTGTTACCACGAGCTTACCTGCATCTAAACCAACTGTGACTGCATTTCCTCAAACTGAGATCATCACATCGTCAATGGCGACAGACGCGACTCGAAGGACTACAATTGCTTCGTTGGTGACTGAGCAGATGGACCAACCAAAAACTGAGCCGCCAACACCTGTTCCTTATAAATCGCCGGGCCCGTATGTAGTGGAATACCCCTATGAGTACCACTTTATCATAAACGAGCCGAAGAAATGCGAGCAGGAGAAGCCTTTTGTGGTCCTCGTGGTTCCAGTGGCGCCCTCCAACAGGGCGCACCGTGACGTCATCCGGAGCACCTGGGGAGGCGAGAGTCTGGTTCTCGGCAAAGTGGTGACGCTGTTCTTCCTGCTGGGGAAGCAATCCGGAGACGGAGCAGCGCAGCTCCAGGAGCAGCTGCTGCAGGAGAGCGCCGAGCACCGAGACCTCATCCAGAGCGACTTCCTGGACTGCTATAAGAACCTGACCATCAAGACCATGGTGATGCTGGAGTGGCTGGACGCCCATTGCAACGCCCGGCACCTCGTACGCCATGAAGATCGACTCGGACATGTTTCTGAATGTGCCCAATCTCGTCAGCATGCTGTTAAAAGCTCCGAAGACAAACTACATGACGGGACTCGTAGCGAGAGGAGCTGCGGTCCTGCGAGATCCAAACTCAAAGTGGTTCATACCTGTGGAGCTTTTTTCTCAGCCGCAGTACCCGCGTTACGCTCTGGGTCTGGGCTACGTTTTGTCTTTCGACCTCCTTAAAAAGCTCATAGAGGCTTCCAGACACGTTACTGCTCTTTACATTGAGGACGTGTATTTGGGGTTGTGTATGCAGCACTTGGGCATTGCTCCCACCGACCCCCCAAACTGGGAATATTTTCAAGTGAATCCTGTGGGGTACAATCGGTGCACTTACTCCAGACTCATTGCCACCACTACAAATCTAAACACTGATCGTGTGAGTGATTGGAAAGACTTTAAAAAACCGGGTACATACTGCTGATTAGAGCTGTAATTATTATTCAAATTGTTGTCAACTATTAAATGTATTAATAATGTTGAATCTTTTTTTTAAAATTATTTTAATGGAGAGAAAAAAAGAGAGGGAAGTTTGGGGTCCCCTTCTGGAGCTGCTACCCCCGCGACCCGACCCCGGATAAGCGGATGAAGATGGATGGATGGATGAAAAAAAGAAACTCTGATTCCAGCTTCTTAAATGTGAATATTTTTCTAGTTTCTTCTCTCCTCCGTGACAGTAAACTGAATATCTTTCAGTTGTGTAAAGAACAAGACGTTTGAAGACGTCATCTTGGGCACCATTTTCTGACATTTTATAGACCAAACAACTAATCGATTAACAACGGATTAATCAACAATGAAAACTATCATTAGTTGCACGTATCCATTACCCTGGAAATCCAGAGTTCTCGCGAGAGCACAGAATCCAGGTCTGGATTTCCAGGATCCGTATCCACGACGTTCCACCTCTGGGATTGCTCCGGTGCCGCAGGAAATTTCGCTGGATACAATATGTCCTCTTTCTTTGTGTTGGCGTTCTAACCTCCGGTGGATTTGTGAGGACTATGGTTAACTGCTCCTCAGATCTCTGCAGGGTAAATCCAGACAGCTAGCTAGACTATCTGTCCAATCTGAGTTTTCTGTCGCACGACTAAAACAACATTTGAACGTACACACATTCCACCAAAACAAGTTCCTTCTAGAGGCTATTTTGCAGAGGCACCGTGGCTCCGTCCAGCACTTAGCACCGCCCAAGACGATTGTGATTGGTTTAAAGAAATGCCAATAAACCAGAGAACCCTTTTCTCCCATCCCGGAATGCAAATGTGGACTAGCCAGACCCTCCTCTGCAGCGCTGTGGAGGAAGGTCTGGCAAAGCGAGACTAGTTGCAGCCCTACTGCTAATCTGTAACGACGACAGCTAAAGAAGGACTTCATACATGTATGTTAAGAAACAGGTCTGACTTTTCTCAGCTCCTGATCCAAAGTTATGTGGTTTACGTCTTGATTTTATAGCAGTCTGTTGATTACATACACTGACCGGCCAATTTATATTCAGTTTACTGTCACAGTGGAGTGAAGAAACTAGGAAATATTCACATTTAAGAAGCTGGAATCAGAGACTTCTTACCTTTTTTCCATAAACTCAAAGTGATTAATCGACTATATGAATAACTGACGATTCATTTACAACTAATCGATTAATCTCTGCAGCTCTAAATGCATCCAAATATAGCTGCCCTGCTATGATGTCCACTGTCTCTACAGTCAGTTAAAGGTGCTCTAAGCGATGTTGGGTGACGGCACTTCTTGTTGACGTTCGAAGTATTGTCAAACAAAACAAAGCTAGCTCGCCCCTCCCTCCTCCTCATCCCGTCCCCTCCCCCTCCCTTCCCCCCCCCCCAAATCCTTCTTGTTTGTTATTGGCTGGAACGCTGGAACACTGTTTGTTATGTTTGGTGGTGCAGGTTGGCGCAGTTTGTTTTTGTTGGCGTTTGTGGAGCCTGGGCTGTCTACAGAGACAGTGTGTTCAGGGGACAGGCAGCTCGCGGATAGTCAGGAGATGTTTGCTGTATGTGACAAAAAATGTTGTAGCCTAAAAAACGTGTGACATCGCTTAGAGCACCTTTAATTAAATTTAATTCAGAGGTGTTTCTAATATTCTGCTCTCCTGGTGGATGTAAATAGGGAGGACAAAATATTAGAAACACCTGTCACTATAACAGTCCAACGCCACCTTTTACTTTCACCTCAAAGGTAAAGTTGGAGGCACATTCACACATTTATAATAACATAAATTATAAAACACAGCAGCTAAAGATTGCATTTTTTTTTAATCCAGTGTTTTAAAAATACTGTTATTGGGTTGAGTTAAAAATGAGTAAACGTGCATTGTATGCATATGTTTTATATAAAGTAGTATTTATATATATATATATTTTGAGTTAATCTCCTAGTTTAAGAGAGAAAAGGAGGCACTTCTAGTTTCTTAACCGTCGGGTCTGATAAGCTCTCTACTTTCAGGAGTTGTAAACATTTTGGGAACACCTACAAGTTCAGTCACACCTGACCATAAAAGGTATAGAAACTCAACACTTTTCTCTGTTCTCAAGTTACTGCGCAGCCGTCTCCATTCTCGACTGCAGGGCTGTTGAACACAGCTTACAGATATGAAGGAAATGTTTGAAATGTCTGCTATTTACATAGCCTATCCTGTTCTTTAGAAGTGTTAGAGTAAAATGAGTAATCATAGCAAATATTTGACAAAGGTGATTGAAGCAGTTTGTCACCGCAAAAATGTTACGGCCTTAAAGAATTACTTTAAGTGCAATGAGCTGTGGCATTTGTGTATCCCAGCAGGTTTTCTGAAGCATGAGGAAACAGAAAATTACTCAAAAACAGTTTCTTTCTTCTGCACGAGACGTGTTGAGACACGTCACAAGCTCAGGAACAGTGCTGAGGTATGAGGATGTGTTGGGACAGCGGGGATGGGTTGGGCTGCTGCAGACATCAATTATTATTTAAAGTTTTCAATCTATTTTATTCTAGTTTGGACTTTTCCGTTTTATTTCAGTTTTGTTGTTGTTCAGAAAGGTTTAGTTTGAGTTTGTATATATTTAGTTTGTTTTGTCAGGGCCATGTGTAACGTCTCAGTTATGTAGCTACATTACCTACAAATTCAGATCCAGAAATTCAAGTATTAGAATCATTTTTAATTTATTTTTTTAATTCATTTGACAGGATGTGAATTCGACCACATTTGAGCAGCCTGAATCTTTTTATTTTTTTAATTTTTTTTAATCCTTAAACCCGAAAAGTTTGGATCAAAATTTTTGACCATTGAAAAAAATATTAAAATTCAGCTATTGAAATTACAAATCCAGACATTTCATATTGTAATTTAAAAAAAGGTAAATTTAGAACAAATACATTCAGATACATGGTTTTCAAAGTAAAATATTTTAATATTAAGTATTCAGTGGCTGTTGTCTCTTATTTTCTTCCATATCCAGTGACTGCTGCTGTATGTTGCGGAGGACAACATACAAATTGGTGAGCATAAATTATTATATGATATTGTATGAACCCGTTCATGAGAATGCGTTGATTTAAGCACTTGTCGACAGTTTGTACTGTATTGTGTATTGTGAGTGAGAAAGAAAAACATGTGACAGTCAACACTAGAGACTGTTTCTGTTGACTGTTTGTGCAGAAACGTGGATGGTTGAATCTGACAAAACAGCTGGTTCTGTTCTGCTTTTTGCTAAAATCTGCCTGAATTTCAGTTTTCTATATAAATGTGTTCCAGATAATGTGCTAAAAAAAAGTCATTTAATTGTACAGTGTAAAAAGGGAGATCTCCATGTCTTTTTTTTTAGTAATTTATAAAGCAGGTCCAGGTGCTGTAGAAATACTGTGATCAAATATCAAAACACACGCACACGGGCGCCCGGATATCTCAGTTGGTAGAGCGGGCACACCAACGCTTGCACATTCGTATTCAGTAACTGTGCCTTCGGAAAAAGCTGATCCACTTGTGCCTCTGTTTACGAATGTCTACTGCTGGCTCCGAAAGGTCTTTCTCAGCTCTTCGCCGCCTGAAAACCTGGCTCCGTGGCGCTATCACTCAGAGTAGACTTTCACAAAGGGCACTGCTTCACATCCACAAAGACATTTT
Source organism: Sander vitreus (assembly GCF_031162955.1). Classification (NCBI taxonomy): domain Eukaryota; kingdom Metazoa; phylum Chordata; class Actinopteri; order Perciformes; family Percidae; genus Sander; species Sander vitreus. The sequence goes on from NC_135855.1 coordinate 38,337,812, forward strand.
GGATGATCTGGATATTCAGGGTCTCATGGCAGAGTTTATCAGCCGAACTCCAAATCACAAATCTACATTTGGTGTACCGAAATCATCGTAAGGTAGAGACACGGTGTTACTTCGCTGCGTCTTTTTCCTGCTGCCGTGGGGTTTATGAACATTTAATCTACTTGTGGTTGTTTTGAAATAAACATAAATTGTCATCTAAAAAAACGATCCTGGTGCGTCAATGTCCTTGTTTTAACTGACATTTTGATTATGCATGTATTGCTAATAATATATCATTTACATTGGTTGCACTACTATATAAATAACATTTTAGTTTAAATGCACGCGTTCACACAGATATTTAGATAGGCCTACTTTTTTCATCGCTGGCTTTTGGAGTTCGCTGTGCAGTAGGCCTTATGTTGGGATATAGTTTGTACTAGGGGTGTGCAAAAAAAACGATTCACATTCATATCGCGAGTCAAGCTCTACGGATTCAAAATCGATTCATAGAATTCCAAAAATCGATTCATATTTTTTTTTATGAACAATGTCTTTATTGAGTTTTCATTTTAAACAAAGAACTAAATTAAAAAAATATATATTAAAGAAAATAAAAAATAAATACAAGATAAAAATAAAAGAAAATATATCAAATCTGTAATTATACATATATATGTATATACACATACGAACAGGCGATATACTTACATACACACACATACATAAAAAAAGAAAAGACCTGTACGTATTTTTACGACATCCCAGTAAAAGAGTGAGGTATATATGTATACATATACATGAAGTCTTTTAACCATCTACATTGAGGAATACATGAACTGTTATAGCTACAGTGGTGTGAAAAAAGTGTTTGCCCCCTTCCTCATTTCCTGTTCCTTTGCATGTTTGTCACACTTAAGTGTTTCGGAACATCAAACCAATTTAAACAAAAGTCAAGGACAACACAAGTAAACACAAAATGCAATTTGTAAATGAAGGTGTTAATTATTAAAGGTGAAAAAAAATCCAAACCATCATGGCCCTGTGTGAAAAAGTGATTGCCCCCTAAACCTAATAACTGGTTGGGCCACCCTTAGCAGCAACAACTGCAACCAAGCGTTTGCGATAACGTGCAATGAGGCTTTTACAGCGTCCTGGAGGAATTTTGGCCCACTCATCTTTGCAGAATTGTCCTAATTCAGTTACATTAGAGGGTTTTCGAGCATGAGCGGCCTTTTTTAAGGTCATACCACAACATCTCAATAGGATTCAGGTCAGGACTTTGGCTAGGCCACTCCAAAGTCTTCATTTAGTTTTTTCTTCAGCCATTCGGTGGTGGACTTGCTGGTGTGTTTAGGATCATTGTCCTGCTGCAGAACCCAAGTTCGTTTCAGCTTGAGTACACGAACAGATGGTCGGACATTCTCCTTCAGGATCTCTTGGTAGACAGCAGAATTCATAGTTCCTTTTATCACGGCAAGTCTTCCAGGTCCTGAAGCAGCAAAACAGCCCCAGACCATCACACTACCACCACCATATTTTACAGTTGGTATAATGTTCTTTTTATGAAATGCAGTGTTCCTTCTACGCCAGATATACTTGGACACACACCTTCCAAAGAGTTCCACTTTTGTCTCATCGGTCCACAGAATGTTGTCCCAAAAGTCTTGGGGATCATCAAGATGTGTTCTGGAGAAATTGAGACAAGCTTTGATGTTCTTTTTGCTCAGCAGTGGTTTTCTCCTTGGAACTCTGCCATGCAGGCCATTTTTGCCCAGTCTTTTCCTGATGGTGGAGGCATGAACGCTGACCTTAACTGAGGCAAGTGAGGCCTGCAGTTCTTTGGACGTTGTTGTGGGGTCTTTTGTGACCTCTTGGATGAGTCGTCGCTGCGCTCTTGGGGTAATTTTTGGGCGGCCGGCCACTCCTGGGAAGGTTCACCACTGTTCCATGTCTTCGCCATTTGTGGATAATGGCTCTCACTGTGGTTCGCTGGATTCCCAAAGCTTTGGAAATGGCTTTATAACCCTTTCCAGACTGATAGATCTCAATTACTTTCTTTCTCAATTGTTCCTGAATTTCTTTGGGTCTCGGCATGATGTGTAGCTTTTAAGGATCTTCTGGTGGACCTTACTGTGTCAAGCAGCTCCTATTTAAGTGATGCCTTGATTGTGAACAGGTGTGGCAATAATCAGGCCTGGGTGTGGCTAGAGAAATTGAACTCAGGTGTGGACAACCACAGTTATAGTATGTTTTAACAAGGGGGGCAATCACTTTTTTCACACAGGGCCATGATGGTTTGGATTTTTTTTTCTCCTTTAATAATAAACACCTTCATTTACAAATTGCATTTTGTGTTTACTTGTGTTGTCCTTGACTTTTGTTTAAATTGGTTTGATGTTCCGAAACACTTAAGTGTGACAAACATGCAAAGGAACAGGAAATGAGGAAGGGGGGCAAACACTTTTTCACACCACTGTATTAGCTATATACCTATATAGGTACCCATACATACGCACTCATCCATATACTTGTGCAGCAACCACCCGTTTCCAATCACAAAATAGTAACTACATTTGCAAAGAAAAGATAATCAAATTAAATAACATAATACTTATGCACACATGCACATATACACACACACACACACACACACACATATGCCCGTGTAAAAAAAATGAAAATAAATAATAATAATAAAAAATAAAAAGAAGTAGATAAGGTTAAATTAGAGTAACTAAGTTAAAAATAAATAAAATATAAACAAATAAAAATGGGGATGTGGGTACACTATAGTGCCTTATCTAAATTCCAATCTAAGCAGGTGTACTGAATGTCCTTCACTGCAGAGGTTATCATTATCCCTCCCCCAGTTCACCGAGCATAAGAGATAGATCTTTGCCCCTAATGTAGTCTATAAAGGGGCCCCATATCTGTTGAAACTCCTTGTTTTTCCTTAAGTGTAAAGGTGATCTTTTCCAGAGGAAGAAACAAAGATATGTCCTTTAACCACTGTCTGATACTTGGTCTCCCACTGCTTCTCCATGTTATTGCAATTCATCTTTTGGCCTGTAGTAGGCAAACGTTTACAAAAATCTCTTTCCCACGACTAATATGATACTTTTTGGGGTATATGCCTAACACAAACATCTTAGGTTCTATTATCATATGTATTGATACAATTTCTTGTATTAACCTTCTAACTTCTTCCCAGAATTCTCTTATTTTGGGGCACTTCCATATACACGTTCCCTTATTTTCCCCACATCTTGTACATAGGTCTGGAATACTGGGATTAAATAAATTAATAATCAATCAGTATTCTCATTAACCAATTGTATTGCAGTAATTTTAGCCTTGTATTAGCAGTTTGAGATTGAGCATTCTTCCATGCAGCAATCCACTCTTCGCTTGGAATTTCCTCTTGTAGATCTCCCTCCCATGCTTTCAGTTTAGAGTCTGAGGAGTCAAGTGAACTGTCCCTCAGAAGGTCATATATATACCCAAAATGATTCTTTTCCCGAAGGGATCTTTGACCAAATTTTTCTCCAGTGAGGAAAGGGTTGGGATAGTAGTAGATTGATTTTGATGAGATATAATAAAACTTATGAGTTGTAAATATTTAAAAAAAAAAATGTTTATGGGGGATATCATACATGGCTACTAGGACCTCAAATGTTTTAATATTGTCATCTACTGGATTATACATGTCCTTAATTTGTTTTATTCCTCTTTCAGCCCATACTTTAAAACCACCATCAGTACCCGAATAATAAAACCTCATAGTTCTAATTTGAACACTAGATTATTATTAGTAATTATTTCTGCACATGGCTCTCTGTATAGCAGTTTCACCCAGTTACAAACACTTTTCCCAAGCCCAAATTTTTCTAGTACTTCAAACAGATATGCCCATTCCACCCTGTCAAATGCTTTCTCTGCGTCTAGAGACAAAAATGCTGTGTCTGGTACCTCTCTTTGGTTATGTAGAATATTTAGGACTCTTCTAATATTGTGAAAGCCCTGACATCCTAAAATAAATCCATTTTGATCTCCATCTATAATTCCAGGTAGTAAACATTATCGTCTTCTTGCTAAGATTTTGCAGAGTATTTTTAAATCTGAACTGAATAGACTTATTGGTCTTAGATTCTCACATTTATCGTTTGTCTTCCCAGGTTTAGGAAGAAGTATGATCAAAGCACCCCTTAAGGAGGGAGGAAGAATCCCTTCTTGCAAAGATTCGATAAACATATTGAGGAGAGGTGCCAATAGCTTGGATTCAAACCTTTTATAAAACTCAATGGGAAGGCCATCCGGTCCAGCAGCCTTCCCAGTTTTCATGTTTTTTATTGCCGTAGATATTTCTTCCAGAGTTATTTTCCCCCCCAAAACCACCCTCTCCTCCTCTGAGATTTTAGGGATAGTTCGACTGCATAGAAATGAACTTTGGTCTGATATTTCTGGGTTCCTTTCAGAGCTGTACAATTTTTCGTAATAATCTCTGAATGCCGCATTCATTTTGATGGGGTCAATGATATCATCAGCCTTATGTATTTTAAGCACAGTAATAGCCCTTTCAGTTTGAAGTTGTTTTAAGCGCCAGGCTAAGATTTTACCTGGTTTTTCCCCTTGGTCAAAAAAAGTCTGTTTGAGTTTTAAAAGATTGGCTGTGGCTTTAGCAGCTGAGACTTCATTATATTGTGCTCTTAATAATAATAATAATAATTCTTGATGCAGTTTAGGGCAAGTGTCTTGAAAATATTTAGCCTCCAAGATCTTAATTTTTGACTCTAACAACGTCAGTTTTCATTTAGTTTTTTTAATTTGGAACTTGTGAAGTTTATGTTTTGCCTCCTAATAAAAGCTTTAAAAGCTTCCCACCTTGTGCTCGCAGACGTTTCGGATCCATTGACTGTAAAGTACAAATCGATTTGAATTTCAAGAAAGGACATAAGGTCTGGATCTCTCAGCCACTTCTGCTGTACTCTCCATCTAGGTGGATCTCTTTTCAGGCCAGGATCTACATACCTTATGCTATTTGGGGCGTGGTCTGAGATCAGGATGCTATCATAAGTAGCCTACAATCCTTGATCTTAGACATTAGGCTCGCAGAAACTATAAAATAATCAATTCGGGAGTATGATTTGTATGTGAAGATCTGTCTTTGTGTGGGTCCAATGTACAATTAAAATCACCTGCTATAATATATTGACCATTAAGGGCTGATAGAAAACAAGTTGTTGAAAAAATTGGGATCATAGTTATTGGTCGCATAGATATTAACCAAATTAAGAAGTTCAGACAAAAGTGTCCCTTGGACAATTAGGTATCTACCTGCTTTATCTGCAATTACCTTGGTAATATTTAAAGGAATAGACTTGTGGATGAGTGTCATAACCCCTCTCGCCTGAATATTAAAAGACTTTCCCCTGTCACCTCCTTCTATTCCTTATGTCCTCTTGTGATGTAAGATGAGTCTCTTGAAGAATTATCAGGACATCAAGTGTTTCTGGGATCCACTTCTCCAGAAAATGACATGTGTCCCTCTGTCTTCTCCGGTAGACCTATTAGCCTCAGGTTATTTCGCCTGGACCTTGCCTCTTGGTCCCTGGCTCTATCTTGCAGCTCACTCTGGTCATTTTCAAGGTTTCGGACCTTAGCTTGGAGGGTAGCCACCTCGTCCTCAGCGTTGGAAATACGAACCTCCGCTCTCGTAACCCGCTCAGTACAAGTGCTTGTCTCTTTTCTTACTCCGTCAATTGCACTCAATACCCGGTCAAATCCGCTGGAGAAATCATCCTTAAGATCTCTGATAGCGTCCAGAATTGCTGTGCTTTTTATTTCTTCACCATCCTCTTTTCCGGCTGTTGCATCCATCCCGGCGGTGTTAGAATTAGCTTCCCCACTCTCCTTAGTCGAGCCAAAGTCCGAAATTTTTGTTTTTTGTTGCAAACTTTGCTCAATTTAGTTCCTGCAGACGACATCAGGATCCCTTGCCAGACGAGTTTACTCACTTTCTCGTGATTGTATGTTATATTTTGAACAATCTTTACTCGAGTGTAGTGGAGGGTAGAAAGATCACGACTGTCTAGCTCGCTGCCATTACCGGAAGTCGATTCATATTTTTTTAAAAAAAAAAATTATATTTAAAAATAATTTAATACATTTAATTGGAGGTCTACTGCAATCACATGGGAAAAGTAGCTACATTTACATACTGTGAATCGTTTTTTTAATCGAGAATCGTTTTTGAATTGAATCTTGAGCCTAAAAATTGATATTGAATCGTGACATTTTCTGAATCGTGTACCCCTAGTTTGTACACACCGTCAGCTCAGTTTAAAGTTTAGATTCTCTGCCGAAACCGGACCAGGCCTGGCCCGTGCCGATAGTTTATGCCGCTATGATCGGGCCGGCCCTTGTTCAAGCATTTGTCCATCCATCTTCATCCGCTTATCCGGGGTCGGGTCGCGGGGGTAGCAGCTCCAGCAGGGAGCTTGTTCAAGCATTTGTGGTTTTTTTAATCATTACTTTATTAGCCTAATTGGGTGAGGAGAAAGCTCTGCCTCTCCAGCTTCTCCCGTAGCTCTGGGTGGATGTCCTGCACTGACTTGAGTGTGAGGTAAACTGGGCTACATCGCGTCTCTCCCATCTGCAGCACTGTTGTCGGCCAGTGCGTCAGCATGCAGACCGTGGCGAAGGACGGTATTAATCAGGTGATGGAGACCAGAAAGTCCCCTATATGGTTCCATGGCTTTGAATATGTTGCTGCCTTGATCTGTTACCAAAACTATTCAGCAGAGGGAGCTAGGGTCCAGGTTTATTTTACGTTTCTTCATTCGGAGCCATTCCATTCTGAATAAACGCAGTTTACATGCTTCGTCCTTGTTGCATTACTGATATTTATTATTATAATTCTAAACAGAATATATTATTATACATTATTATATTATACAGTTATAACGGCCCACGTATTAAACAATTGTCGGGTTTAAATCAGGCTCGGGCTCATAATTACAGTTAGTGTGCCGGGCCGGGCCGGGCCGGGTCGGGCTCGGGTAGGGTCGGGCTTGATTTTTTTTGGGCCTGATCTAAGCTCTAGCTCAGCTGTACTTCATGGAGGGGAGGGAAGAGTGCGTTTTTAAAAGGAAACAGAGGTAGAGTGGTCTAGAATACAGAGCCTGTGTAACATAGTATCTTTAGTATAGTATTATCTAGACGTGGACCGTGGACCCCCCAGCACCCCCTGCCGAAAATATCTTCCCGCGCGTCTGTACTTAGGTAAACTTTGGAGTTACTTTATACTTCTACTTCACCACATATCAAAGATAATTAATATTATTATTTACTGCTCTACATGTGTTTAATAACTTTAGTTAGGCTACTAGGTACTAGGTAGTAGGCAGGATCCCCTTGCATATTAAACTGGGCCTATGTAACGTGCTGCCGTTCAATGAGCGATAACGGGCAGCTTCCCAGAAGTCCACAATCGATGCAGCACATAAGGTCTCACACTGCCCTCTACTGACAACAGTTGGGATAGTACATTTACCCAGAAAGGTGAAATGCTGCTGCACATTATAATTACTTTGACATATATTAAACTTAACAAAACAAAAATGTGATCATACATTTGTGTATGTCACACCTACAATAACCTGTAGGGCTGCCTAAGGCCTTTATACATTTTATACTATACTATACTTTTTTTTTGCATAGAATACTAAGCTATTCAAATAGTCCATCCATCCATCTTCATCCGCTTATCCGGGGTCGGGTCGCGGGGGTAGCAGCTCCAGCAGGGGACCCCAAACTTCCCTTTCCCGAGCCACATTAACCAGCTCCGACTGGGGGATCCCGAGGCGTTCCCAGGCCAGGTTGGAGATATAATCCCTCCACCTAGTCCTGGGTCTCCCCCGAGGCCTCCTCCCAGCTGGACGTGCCTGGAACACCTCCCTAGGGAGGCGCCCAGGGGGCATCCTTACCAGATGCCCGAACCACCTCAACTGGCTATTCAAATAGTCTATTTTATAAATCATGTTTTAATGTTAAACATACATGTGGCAGTATCTGTGGGTGGCCTCAGTGACAACCTTACCTACAGGCCAGTAAGCCTATCATCACTGGGGATTTATATTTGTAATATGTTGGATTCAGGTTAAGACATTTAACAAAATAACAATAATTTGGAGGGCCCACTGCATTGAGTCTGAGGGCCCCCTAGGGGTCCGGGACCCCCTGTTGAAGATCCCTGACTTAGACAAAAACATGGAAAAATAAGGTCCAGGTTAAAAACCAAAGTTACCCTTTAAAATAAAACTTTATTGATCCTGGTGGGAAATTCAAAAGCTACCTGCAGTAGCTATATTTTGTTAAAAATAATTTACCCGCTGCAACATTAAAGTAAAGTGATGAACACATTAACACATCAATAATTAGAATCCAATAACATAGTACATGTTCATCTGAAATGGTCCATTCTGCACAATGACAACTTTAATTTAGCTATAAGTATATTTTGATGATCACAAAGTGTTTCAGAGTGTTTGGCATATTATTTTTTATTGTAAATCATCTTGGGGGGGTGTTTTTCTTTGGGTTGTTGTGTTTTCTCTGCCTGCCTGGCACAGACACATATTGTGGGCTACATTTACCTCCGAACTAGGAAGCCGGAACTGGGAATGACGTCACAACCAAGTTGAAGTTGAGTTCAATTTACAAGTCGGATTTTTCAAAATGGATTTTTCATGGTGGGTTAGCTCTAGCCAGGTTAGCTATTGTTAGCAATACCAGTAGTTAACAACGCATTACGCTGTTTATAAACAGCGTAACAACATGTCCACAGATAGAAGATGGACAGCGCTGCGTGTACGACTGATTTAGTGAGACACAAATAAGACAGAAGTGCTAATAACTGTATGTTATTACAGCTTTCACAACTGTTGATGCACGGAAAGGTTGTCCAAGTTCTGAGCTTGGAAATCCGAGGTCAGGGGGCGTGTTTCCGACTTTGACCTCGGAAAATCCGACTTCCGAGTACAAATGGAACGCACTATGAGCGACACTCTCCAAATGCACCTGAGCCACATCTCCTAATCTGGAGAGAGACGTGGGATCGGCTCTGCTGGGCCGAGCATCAGGCAAGACGACGACATAAATTGTGTGAGACGAGATTTGTAGTTCACTGCACACAACGCTTTCACACAAAACTAAGTGGTACTACAACAAACCTACGACAGACTTTCTTCACTTGCTAAATTATCTTTTTAAATTGACAAACAGCATATGTGTAATCCATGGCTCAATTCAAACGGCATCAAAACATTACTTGTCTCTCCCCATTCACTAACGTACATATTTTTTCCGAAATAAGGTCCCATGGTGGTCCACCACCCGGAAGGGGAGGGACTCCACCTCTGTACGTGCTAGATCCGATCTGCTAGACATGTCTACGTCACAGGACGTGCCTCGTGGCCCACCTTATTCTACCTCTGATTGGCTTACCCTGGTATTCTTACCCTAACCAATCCCCAATCCTCATGCCTAAACCTAACTACGTCCATCAGTCTAGCAGATCTGATTCAGGATTTACCCTCCGCTTAGTCGTGTATTGCCAAACCTTCCTCCACAGCGCTGCGGAGGAGGGTCTGGCTAGTCCACACAGCATTCTGGGATGGGAGAAAAACGTGCTCTGGTTTATTGGCATTTCTTTAAACCAATCACAATCGTCTTGGGCAGCGCAAAGTGCTGGACGCAGCAACAGTCACAGTTTGTCGTAGGTTTGTCGTAGCACCACTTTTTAGTTTTGTGTGAAACCGCTCGGTGAACTACATCTCTTGTCTCCCACAGTTTACGTCACCTTGCTTGATGCTCGGCTTGCTCGCTAGCTAGCTTAGCGCTGTTCCACAACACATGTAACGTGCGAGCAACGGTGCCTCTGCAAAATAGCCTCGGGAAGGAACTTGTTTTGGTGGAACATGTGTATGTTCAAAAGTAGTTTTAGTCGTGCAACAGAAAACTCAGATTGGACAGATAGTCTAGCTAGCTGTCTGGATTTACCCTGCAGAGATCTGAGGAGCAGTTAACCATAGTCCTCAGAAATCCACCGGAGGTTAGAACGCCAATACAAAGAAAGAGGATGGTAATGGACATCCGGCCGATCTTCCGGCGGCACTTGAACAATCCCGGAAATGAATCGTCGTGGATGTAGACTACCCTCTGCCTCTCTATGAGAAACTTGGCACTCTTATACATTATCACATTACTTCCTGCTTTGCTCCTGTCATAACTACTACAGCCACTAGAGGGCGCCGTAAGTAGGACCGTAAATATGAGTCGTAATTGCTGCTGGAACAAACGACCTATGGGAGCGTTTTTTGGGGGGAGGACAGAAAATAGTTTCTCTGTGATTTATATGCAGGTGAGGAGATACTAATACAGTAACAAAAGCCAGAAGACAAATGACTCAAAGAAACCCTTTTATTTTTCTGTTCAATATAGGCAAGTAAAGAAAAGTGCATACGAAAAAACAAAAAAGAAATGAATACATACTTCAGATGAGAAGAGCAGCACCACGTCTGTCAATGAGGTTGGTTTGTACTTTTCACAATTTACCCAAGATAAAAAAACAAAAGCCTAAATTCATCAACTTCCCTGTATTAGTGCATTTAACATTCCCTCCTGACTTTATGCCTCATGATCGAGGGTTACAAATACAACTACATCATAAAATGTTCTACAGTGCAAGACAATCCTATGATAAATCTAAAATTTGTAGATTACCTCGTCACATTTCCAGAGGTGTCTTAACACCATTTACTCAACAGAGGCCGAAATTCACAGTTTTAAAACAAACACAACTTCATCACTGGCTCCTTTACGATTCTACATCACAATAAAAATACTTCATAAATTAAAAACATCTATTTTTAAAAAACTGTAAATAAAAAAGTATATTTAAAATCCTCACATTCAGCATAATAAGGTTTACTTCAAAGTGCTATGAGGAGTTTGATGCTTTACAGTGTTTTTAATTAAAAGTTATTACTCAAAGCGAGGTTTAAAGATTAATGTAACCTGTGTGCAACTTACATAATGTATATGTCTAATACTGTCCTACTTTAAAAGAATTTTACTTTGCTGCCGAGAGTAAGAGGATCTTACTTAGCCTAGCATAAAGACTGAAAACAGGAGGTTAGTTACAGGTAGCCTGGTTTTGGTTAAGGTTTTTTATGTGGGGTTGTGCACGGAACTATTGCCAATGCCAAATAAAACAAATGAGCTATAATATGTCAATTAGTGAGCTTTAAAGGTGCCGGTAGGAAGTAGTTTAAATAACTTTTATTGAGTATTTCCATTTTATGCTACGTTATAGTAGAGGCTGACATTTTGTTCCTGTGGGTCACGGGGGATGGGAGTCGATTTCAATATTCATCACATGCAGGGCCTGAAATGAACACCCGATCACGCGCCAAATGCATGGGAATTTTGCCATTTAGTCAGGTAGCCAATGAGAATTGAGTGATTCATTAGCCTGCATTCACACTGCTAAAACGCAGGTCTTTACTTTGAATGGAGGTAGTGTGTTGAGGCTGCGACGGTGGGGGGACGCAGTGGGGAGGGGAGGGGAAGATAACGCAGCGGCCTGTGGTGAAAAGTTTTGGACCAATAACTGATCCCTTGGGTACTTCACAGGTACCTTTCTATATCATGACAAGGTATTATTAATTTGTACACTCTGCTGTCTATTTTCTAAGTTGCTTTTGAGCCAAGAGTGAGCTATACCTCTTATCCCATACTTCTCTAGTTTTGCCAATAGTTTACTGCGATCTATGGTATCAAACGCCTTCTGATTCAACTTTTGGAGAAACACAGCACGACGACACACATGCTGTGGCCATGATGTAACCAGAGATCAGACCAGTCGGTCTGGTTTGAGGCGGTGGGAGAGTCCCGTACAGGAAACGGGAAACATCACTGCCTCTATCGCTGCCACAAGTTTAACAACATCAAAACACAAGCACTGAACTGCCCGGGATTTTGTAGAACAGCTGACTTTTTCCTTAGTCCCTTTGTCTCTTTTATTTCTCTCTTTCTCCGTGAAATGAAGTTGCCTTGAAGTGCGATCGGAAACAGCAAGATCTATAAACAATCTGAAGGTAAACAATCATTGTGAAATATAAAGTCTACTTGTGCTACATTGGGGGGTAATGTCACAGAAGGCTTACTCCTTAAAATGCACTTTGAAACGACTTTGAATACCTAATCGCACTCCAAATTCAGCTGAAAAGTTGTCAGCCCTGATATAAAGTAGTTCAAACTAGCTCCACCTCAAGCTACAACAGTAAAATGCTGCTTTAACTGATTGATTGATAGCAGTTTGGGGTTCACTATCCCTAATCTGAGATAATTTAGCATCTAATATAGATATATACGAGTTTGAACCCCATATGATTTTAACAAAGTGAAGGATTGTTCTTGTTAAAAGTCCCACTTCAGCGGGAATTCCAAATGAAATTTTTGGGAACTTGGAAAATTCTGACTTCCCAGTTCAACTAGAACACACCATTAGGCACAGCTTTGAGCTAAATGCTAATGCTAGCACATGTATGTAGGGTTACGGTGACTACATACTAGCATCTACCCGAAAAAGTAGGGTCCTAGGAAACTTGCAGCTTCCTCTGTTGCAGGAACATGCTACTCTTTTAAAAACTTTTAAACTGACACAAAACTTCTCAGATGCTCCTGCTTTGAGAAAATATTTCCCACAAAGAAGCATTTACACTAGTGACACATTCATAGATAACACAGAAGCAGATTAATTCTGACTATTAATTAAACCCCAAGCTACAGGATGGAATATTTCGTTTTTTTGGTAAACTTGGTTAATAAAGAATCAGCACTGATGTGATTACAATGGTTAGTTCGATGATTTGGGTACAGCACAAGTGCAGCCCACAGCGATAGTCTCAAAACCCTTTTTCACCACGAATTTGGTTCTGTCCCGTTGGCACGGAGTCTTCCTCAGAACCACCAGCTTAACGACCACAGGGACAGAGTTGTAGCTCATGTTTTCACGCCCGTTGATGATGCAGCCGTTACAAAGACACTCAGCGAAGGCGATCTCGTTAGGAAACCGGTTGTCTACTCGGGATATGCTGAAAGGAGACAATCAGACAAAACAGACAACAAATATCGGAATCATTTATGTTTGAAGTTTTTTTTCTTTATTCCCATTTGAAGCCATATTTCCTGTGTGATGATAAAGCGCCGAAAGGAACCCAGGAAAAGGACATGTTCACATTTATTTAGAAACATTAAAGCTATAGTGTGTAGTTTCTGTCGCCCCATTAGGAAAATCTAAGTAATGACAATAAAACTGTCGGCACGTCCACATGATACAAGCCTTCCGTGATCACCCACCCCCCACCCCTCCTCCACACAGTTGCTAGTAGCCAAGGAGGACACGGAGGATTAAAAAAACATGATGGACTCTTCAGAAGAGGTCATTACCTTCACTACCAGAGTTTCTGGACGCCATAATCTTTTGAACATAGTCATACTGAGAAACACAGAGAGAGTTGTGTGGAGCTGATAGTCTTACTCAGCATTGTAGCAACTCATTGCTACAATGGCTTGAATGTAACGGGCGTTCATTAATATCAAAAAGTTACGCACTAAAGCTTTAATCACTAGGGATGTATTGTGAATCGGTTAAAAATCGATATAAATGTGTTGAGATAAAAAATGAATCATGATGCAGTTTTTAAGGGCGTAATCTACTTTAGATTTCACTTGTTTGTCTTCAGACGTCACTAAGTCTTCTTAGTTTATTCATTTGAAGAGATTTCTTTCTAGTTATTTAGTTATTTTAATGTGGTTTTGTTTATAAATTTCAGATCAAATACAGTTCCAGTGTCACTTTTGATAAGAGGACACATCTGTTGTTTTGCGCAGTTTATATACATAAAGGAATATGTTTCAGTCATTTGTCTGCAGTTCATTCTGTTAGAAAAATTGTGTCGTGAACTTAACGTCGTAAATTGTGAATCGTGAGTTGAGTGTTTCGTTACATAGTTATCACATTAATTATAATCACTGTGTATATTAGCTGTGAAGTATTTGGGCAGTGGTGGAAGACATACTCAGATATTTTACTTGTGTGAAAGTAGCAGTACCACAGTGTATATAATTAGAGCTGCAACCATTAATCGATTAGTTGTCAACTATTAAATTAATCGGCAACTATTTTGATGGATAAAAATTCTCTGATGTCAGCTTCTTAAATATGAATATTGTTCTAGGGTCTTCTCTCCTCTGTGACAGTAAACTAAATATCTTTGAATTGTGGACAAAACGACATTTGAGGACGTCATCTTAGGCTTTGGGAAAACACTGATCCACATTTTTTTTTTACCATTTTCTGACATTTTATAAATCAAACTAATCCATTTATCTAGAAAATAATCAACAGATTAATCGACAATTAAAATAATCGTTAGTTGCAGCCTTAGTAGAAATACGGTTACTCTAACCTTAACCCTTAGTCAAAGTTTAGCACTCAAAATTGAACTTAAGTAAAAGTACAAAATTATCAGCATTAAAATATACTTAAAAAAAAAAGTTTTATCTGTAATAATCAGTTTTCAGCAGTGATCCAGAGAGAAAATCATAATTTTTAAATTTTTTTCTTTTCAGTGACGACCCCTGCTGTGTTTATGTGATTCCCCTGTGTGTATCTGCAGGATCTCGTCAGTCTAACCTGGAACACCTGAGGCTACATCTACACTTCTACGCTTTCATTTTCAAGAAGCGTTTTGAGGCAAAAACGCACCTACGTCCACACAAGAGTTTTAGCTCCAGTAGCAGAACTAATCTCCGTCCATATTAACACGTCTGACAACACGTATCACATGACCGTTCACACACACTGGGCATGTGCGTGTCGGTGTAAACAGGAAGCAGATTGTCCAATGTTACTTGGCAGCTGAAAATCATGGAGGTATGAGTTAAAAACAGAAAATACTTTGGAGAAAGAACAACAACGGTGAAAAGTAAAAGCAGGGATTTATTAGCTTGGAGCGACGACGCGGGGGAACTGTAACTGAAAGGTATGTAAGTTAACATTAGTGCTGCGTTCCAAGCAACCTGTAACCCGTGTTTTCGCAACCTTTTACCCATGAAAGCGCCCTGGAACGGCAGTCAAACCCGTAACTTACTACCCGTGAACTCGTACCAGATCGTTGTACTCCCAGTTACAGTTTTTGACGTCACACACACACAAACAACAATGGCGACCCCTGTTGATGCTGTACAGACGCCGGTGATTAACGGTGAGAAATAGAAATAAATAGACATAAATAGGCAACGTAAAGTAATTCCACACATTGTAATCAAAACAATACACATACGATTGTGTACTACTACAGGTTATGTTTATTAAATGAAACCCAAAATACGTCGCCGACTAGAAATCGCTAGTATCAGCTAGCGCTAGCTAGCTAACATCAACGTTTAGGTAGCTGCTAGCTAACGCTAGCTAGAAGGGTTTGTCATGACTTTGCCTGGAACGCTACCAAGTCATGAGTCGTGACTTGAAGTCGTAACATACCGACTAAAAATTGTGTCTGGAACGCAGCTTTTAAGTAACCAACAAGTTTTCAAACCAAAACGGGGGCAGCAGTGTTTCCAAATGTCTCTGTTATAGGGGCTCAGAAGCGCGGGAGTAGTGTGGAGGCGAGGTGTAAATGTAGCAAAACCAAAGCGTAGCAGTGTAAATGTAGAAAAGTGTGGCCGTGTTATTTGGCTGCAGTGCAACTCTGTCTGCCGGTTGCTGCTTTGTTGGCTGGGTTTGTTTCTGTTGTTAGTAGTTTAGTTTATCTTTAAGCTTGGTTCCTACTCGACCCTCACACACACCTGTCACTATTGTGAGTTTCTGTTGTAGTTTTTCCTGTTTTATTTTGTAGTCTGTTTTTTTCCCCTTGTCATTTCTTGTTTTACTTCCTGCCTTGTTTTTTTCCTGTGTTTGTGATTGTCTGCCCCACCCTGATGTGTTTCACCTGTTCCTGAGCCCTCGTGTCACCTGTCCCTTGTTCACCTCGTTACCTTGTGTATTTAGTCTCTGTGTTGTCTTTGTCTGTTGTCGGATCATTGTATTGTGTTTGTGTGTATTTCTACCCCGTTGTCTCGGTGTTCCAGTTTGTTTCGTGTTCCAGAGGCCTGTACTACAAATCAAGATCAACATGCCCTGGATTTATTTCCGTTACCCGGCTTCACCTAACCTAACACCCGCGGTCCTGCATAACCTGTGTCACGACGGTGGTTAACAACTAGTTCAATCAACCCAGGGTTTCCCAATCCAGCGACGCGCGTGTTCACAAAAAGGAGACCAATCGCAAACATCTACCAGAGCCGCATATTTTACATAAGAAGAGCAAACTATAATTCTACATAAATATGAAGAACACAGACACGGTTTTACAGGCAAAAAGCAATACAGTCGCTGCTTCTTAAAACAGGAAGGAAAGCTGGCAAAAACAAATAGCCAACGCTTTAAATACGTAAATCACAACACTTATCAATATCACTTCCCCATCAGTCAGACACTAGATCTGACCATAATTACACTTGTCCTTTACACAAACTGTCATTGCCTTTTATTTCAGTTGCAACCCTGGCAGTGGGAAGCGATCGTGAGAGCAAATAAAAAAATATGAAAACATAATTCAAACCAATGTGCGGCATTGTGTTTCAATATCAGTACAACTTTCACATCTCGGTTTACATTTTCACATCTTTCTTTGTTTTCTTATCTTTTTCTGTTATCTGATTTCAAGGGTTTTAGTTTGTTTCAACTTGTTTCTATTTCAATATTTTTTTAATTTAAAATGTGTAGGCTGTGTCTATGTGTAGGCTGTTTCTATGTGTAGGCTGTTTCTATGTGTAGGCTGTTTCTATGTGTAGGCTGTGTCTATGTGTAGGCTGTTTCTATGTGTAGGCTGTGTCTATGTGTGTTTGTTTACGTTTATTTTTGTCTTTGTGAAGCACTTTGGTGCAAAACTTGTTTACTTTTAAAGGGCTAGTCCTATATAAATGAAATCAACTTAAAACATATTCGTAAATAGAAAGTAAACAAACAAAAAAAGATCTGAGTAGCCTACTACTTCTAAAACTGCATTAGGCTATTGTTACTTTTACTAACAGTAAATAAAGATATGAGTAGCCTACTTCTTTTAAAACTGCAGTATTGTTACTTTTACTTACAGTAACTAAAGATCTGAGTACTTCTTCCCAAACTGTTATGACAGTGCTTTCTGCTCAGATTGATGACGATGATGAGTGAGCGGTTTTGTCCCTCCGCGGTCTCCGTAGCGGCATGTTTAGTCACTTACCTGTACTTCCACGGTGACAGGGAGCGCTGGTTCACTGCTCCGCTCATTTTTGCAGCCGCCTCCACGCACGTCTGCGCGCCCTGCACCTTTTGATAGAAGCTGAAGATGCCCTTGTAGCTCCTCTCAAACCTTTCGACTTTTTTATTCAGCTTGTCCTCGCTGAGGCACTTGGATTCCCACCCAGCAGCAGCAGAGAGCAGCAGCGAGCAGAGAGAGATCTAAAACACGTAAAAAAAATAAATAAATAAATAAATAAAAAAAAATAAAAAAATTAAAAAAAAATTAAAAAAAAGTGTTAAAACGTTAAAAACGTTAAACGTTAGACTTTTGGTCAAACTGTATCAGTGAGAGCGCGCGCCCTGTGGTTACCATGTGCAGGCTGACCCATCTGGTCATCTTGAGAGAAATGGAGAGGTCTGAGTGTGTCCGGCCGCTCCATCAGCACCGCTATATATATACACACACACCGATATGTAGGCTGCCGGTGTTTGAATGGAAAAGAGAAACCGAGGATCACCAGAGGAACATCAGCATCATGACCTCGCCCCTCCGCGCTGGGCGGTGTTTTTCATCAATGAGCTCAGATTTTACATTGAGGATACGAGAGAGAGAGAGAGAGAGAGAGAGAGAGAGAGAGAGAGAGAGAGAGAGAGAGATGCGGCTATTTCCTGCATGTTCTTCCCCCTCTCTCTCCCCCTTTCATGTCTTCAGCTGTCCTATAAAGATAAGGTCCTAAAATGCCCAACAGATTATCTTAAAAAATAAATAAATGGTTCACATATAAGAATTTGGGTTGAAAATATTTTTTTTTACTTTTTTCCATTTAAAAAAATGTCTCAAACCGATTCATCATTTATTAATCGATTCATCTTTGCAGCTCTAAGATGGAGAGATAGATATACATTTTTCCACAGCTCAAAGATATTCAGTTCACTGTCACAGAGGAGAAAATAAACTAGAAAATAATCAGATTTAAGGAGCTGGAATCTGGGAATTTTTATCATAAAAAATGACTCAAACCGATTAAAATAGCTGGCGATTAACTAAGCGATTCATCGATCTTAGCAGCTCTAAGATAGACAGACTTTATTGATTCATTGATAGAATAAAATAGAAACTATACAAGAATATTTGGAGACCAATGCAGGCGGACAAATCTTGTCATCTTGAGAGACATGATATGACAACGTGACTGTGGTGTGATATGAAAGCATAACCGGTATTTTTTCAACCTGGACACTATTTTCCTATGTTTTTGTGTCTAAGTGACTGATGAGAACACCACATTTTTGAAATTGTTCCAGTATTAAGCAAGAAAAGCGCTGCAATGTAAAGTTCATCGACCAAAAGCCACCGAATTCCATTCAAATAAACAACCGTATAAAAACTGGGAACTATATTCTCAGAAGGCGAAGCACTGCTACTTCTGCTACTTGGGCGGAGTGATATGCTTTGCAGCACCTGAGAAGTCCCGAGCAGATCAGCAGTGCTTCGCCTTTCTGAGAATATAGTTCCCAGTTTATATACAGTTAGAAGATGGCTGTGTCTCATGTGACCTTGTTATTTGTACACGCTGTAACTATACAAATCACAACATGTAAATAGGAACATGTTGGTGTTATTTTGTCACTTATTGGGAGCAGTAGGCTAGATGGAGCCGGTTACCTCCAGGATCTGTGCTAGGCTAAGCTAGTGGTGGAACCGTCGGACAGAGTTACAACACGCATGGAGATGAGAAGGGTATGTATGGACTTATCTAACTCTGGGGGATACGGTGAATAAGCTAAAGTCCCAATAAGGTAAACAAAGATATTGCAGGCGCCCTAAAACACAGATGCTCTGTTTCTCTCTGGGAAGTATCAGATGCTAAAGCCTAGTTCAGCCTATCTCTCTCTCTGACTAGTTATGTTCTCACCTTTCATGCTGTGTTGATAAATGTGATGTACAAATGTATGTGTTGCTTAACTTATTGAAAGAAATTAATTATAATGGCTATAACCGACCCCACACAGAGTGACACAAGGTTCACTTTTTGCTTTTGGAAACATTGGAACAAATGTCTGTATGTGTTTTAATCACTTTGATCGTATGAAATTCAATTTATAGAACTGTTTTGTCTTGTCTGTGTTGTTGTGTTTTACATATTTTGACATCGATAACTGGACCTGTGTCTGAAATAAAGTTGAATTGAATTACCAGTTGACATCATTGTGCAGTCTTTGTGTTTTCTTCGACCACTCAATCATCAGGAATGTGAATTCCTCCTGTTTTCTCCATAACTGTCGATACGTGCACATGTTGGCTCAGATCTAGCTAGACTTTGACCTAAAGCCAGGGCGACTCCCACAGCGTGACAACACAGTTCTCCTGTGACGACATGTCTTAAATATCTCCTTCCCCTCTGAAACCTGACACATATAAATGCTCTTCTGCTGTATTTAGACACACAGAGGAAGCGTAGTCCCGTACAGATTTAGCTCTTTTACTCGTGTTTCAGTTACACTTCACAATAACAAAGTCAAAAGAGGAACTAAATACAGACAAGGCTCAGAAAGAATATCAACTTTTTAAACAAGAGTAGAGATTTATTTGATGGCTGAACATGGGACAATGATTCTGTATCTGTGTGTTTCATATAATTGACTTGCTTTGTGCATGACTTTGCATTTCCAGTAGACTTTAAATAGTTACTTGTTGACTACATATCATCCGTGTGCAACACAGACTTGACTCGACTGCTGTCACTGCTTGCACTTTTGTCTCCATCTTGTTGAGTTGCTCTTATTTTATTCTTATTTTAGTTTGATATACCTCCTTAGTATTTATTATTTTTTGCTTTCTCTATTTCTCTGTCCTTGTGCTGCTGCAACAACCTAATTTCATAATCATTGAGTACGTTTACATGCACACCAATGTTCCAATATTATTCTGAATATGACATTATTCCGAATTTGATACAGGTCATGTAAACAGCCGAATAAGGCCTTTTTCCAATTATAGCATTTTCCGATTAAGACGTGGGATATGCTGGTATTATTCAGGTTTGAGAGGCATTCTTTTCAGTTTACGGCCTCTTGTTGTTTAGGGCTTGTGGTCATGGATGTATTAACTCTGTGCGTTGCTATGGTTGCTGTACACAAACCAACCAGCCAACAGTTTGCAAGGCTGCAGACCCGATAAGAAGGAGGAACACAGCTACTTTAAACGTTATCAAAGACTTGGAGGTTTTTGGGTATGCGCAAACATCGCTACGCCGACCTTTTCAAGAAGCTGGTTGAAGGAATGAAAGAGGGACGCTGTGTTCACACGGTCCAACAAGTCCGCCACTGCTGGTAAACTTTGAAAAAGATTGTATTTTGCACTATGGAATATTCACTTTCATTAGCCGTGTCAACAGCTTAGACAGAATATCGTCTTTTTCAGAATAAGAGCAAAAACCGGAATATTATGTGCATGTAAACGTAGTCATTGTGGCACTAGAGGTAAAGTCAATGGATCACCAAAGTCAGTAGGATTCATCCTCTGAAGAACATGAATGCCTGTTCTAAATATCAATCAGTCCTCCAAAACATACGACGAACAACTCTTAACCAGGCTAATAAAATGTTCAGACTTCCTGTCTGGATTTCAGGCCTTTACTTTTTATGCCTTCAGGAAGCCCGGCAGATAGATGCTTTCGGTATTGGATGGGATTTCCCAAAGTTGCATCATCATCTTGTATTGTCTCTGTGGCAGCCTTCAGCTGAGGCAATTTTGTTTATAAAGCAACTTGTATTGCGCCTTAACTCAAAGTGCCTTACATTTTACACTTTACAAGACTAAATATAAAACTATAAGCATAAAGATAAGAACAAATTTAAGCATCGAAAGACAATCAACAATACAACAATAAAAAAGAATGGATTCAGCATCTGACATTTTATATAAAAGTAACAATTCCACATTGTGTTTCACATCAGCGTTTCGGTTATAGAGTGATACAGAAACAAATCCTAAACCCCGGAAATGAGTTCGTACTTTGCACTTCTGGTTCCCTCGTCTCAAAGTCGATGGGTTTTTGGTTGGATGCCCGAAATAAGATCTGAGCCAACACAAGCTTAAGAGATTTTAATGTTTCAGGGCACAGTGAAATTATGTGCTTTCAGGGTCACAAAAGAGCATCATGAGGCGATGACAGTTATGTTTAGGCACCAAAACAACCAGTTAAGTTCAGGAAAAAGATTGTGATTTTGATTAAAACCCCCGAGGATGAAACGCATACTTTCTGGGTGAAAGTCTTTTGTTTTTACCAGGAAGTAAGCTCTCCATCCACCCTGACCTCCTCCCTACGCAGTCCACAGTATTCTTAAAGCCCGGACACACAGAGCCGACAATTGGCCGTTGGACCGTCAGTCAGAGCTGGTTAATGTGGCTCAGGAAAGGGAAGTTTGGGATTCCCTGCTGGAGCTGCAATAAAAGGATGATGGATGTTCATTTGTAAACTGGTGTCAAGCGTGCGCAGCCTTTAATGTTAATGTTCGCTGGGTTCCTTTTAAAAACCCTCAGGCTTATTTCTTTAAGTCGTCAGTGTTTATGTTTTACCTTTGTTCCTCTTTGTGTCAGCACATTCAGAGCAATGGAAAACACAGGGTCAAATTCCTTGTAAGTGTTCTCATACTTAGCCAATGAAGCTATTTTAAATGATTGTATCTTTATGCACTGTTTTCAATTCTGCAGATTTGATCTCTTCCTCCAAAACTCAATCACAACAGTGTGTTTGCTGTGATCTAAATCTGATTTGTAGCACTGATACAAACACTTGTTGGTTCAAACACAAGTCAAAGAGTAACTACCTGATGCTTTCAGGACTTTTTTCAAATTTCCAGACAGGACTTTTGGCGACATTCCCAGCGATACTTCTCTCCAAGTATCATCAACAGTGGAAGAAGTATTCTTATTTATACTGACCCTGAAATTGAAATCATTAATCGGAATGAAGTTTGCAGCTAAATGTCTCCGCCTCAAGAGTGAGGAAGTCTGATGCCATTTCCAGTCAAAGAAACACACAAAACAAACATAATTATGTAAATTAGTAAAAAACCCCATCTAAAAGTCTGTTTGTTTTTTTGCCAGAGGACTTTTACTTAATGGAAGGGTTTACCCAAACGCAAACATTACCTGGACTACGGCCTGCTATCAAGTGTGCTCACATAGCAGACATTCCTTAAGGTGCTTCGTGTCACAAACATGCCAATAGGGTGATGCAAGGTCACAGCCATTTCCTCCTCCTCTTCAGTATAAATGTCTGTTGCCTGTATTTAGACACACAGAATGAGCTCACAGGACTGACAGAGCTTCCTCTCTGTTTGTAGATTATAAAACGTCTGTTGATGAATACAGTAACAGCTATTCATTTTAATAGTAAAATGCAAGTTTGTCTTAATGGGAAACAACCATGGAAGAAATAATATATTGGCCAGAAGTTTCAGCTTATATCAGCCCCCCCCTCACATTTTAAGAGTAACAAACAAAGTGTCAAGGAAAAAGTTGACAAGAAAAATAAAATAAATGAACATATACACTTACCCAGATGACTTTCTACATACATGCATACATACAGTGTGTTTGCATATGCATGCATACACTTATATATACCCATAAGGGTCAGTACTTATATACAGTACATTAGAATAGATAGAATAGAATAGTTTATTTGTCATTCCTTTACAGACAATGAAAAGCAGTTTAGCAGCTCCGCATTAACGGCATAACACATCATTAAAAACAAAACAAAAAAACAACCACAAACAGTCATGCCAGGATAATATACATATAGATATAAGTTAAAAAGTTGCATTAAGGATTAGGGTAAAAAAAAAAAAAAAAAAATTTCCCCATATAGGCACACTCATAATTAAAAGTTCCACAGAACAAATTCCAAATGTAAAAATGTGCCCAGTTTTCTGCAACCTTTTGACCATGCGTGTGATCATGCGTAAAATATCACATGGATAAAGTACTCTGGATGCATAGTGCACAGCCTGCATGTGAGCACACGCAAAATTTTAATAATGAAGAAATATTATGCTATTTATTATTTCTTCTAACTCCAACTCATTGGCCTTGGCTCATTTTCTGTGAAGAACATAACAAATAACTTGTTTTCAATGACTGCACATGGTACAACCCCCCTACACATAACTATTACATATGAGGTGTTCGGGTCTACTGGACCCAAGTGTAATAATTGTAGGTGCTGTGAAACTTAACTGTGTCCTCCTCCTAACTGGGCCTGCTGTGTGTGTGTGTGTGTGTGTGTGTGTGTGTGTGTGTGTGTCTCTTTCTGTGTGTGTGTGTCTGTGCGTCTGTATGTGTATTTGACAATGGTGTTATTAGGGTGAATGGGAGAGCAGTCGTGTGTAAATATAGAATAAAGGAGGGGGTGGGAATCGGTCCATATAATGGGCTGATGGGAGGGAACCCCCTTGCATTTTCCTTTCAGATTTTTCGTTTTTAGTCCTTGGTGTTTAGGCTGCTGTTTATCAGGTGAGGTTCTCAGGAGGTGGTAGAGAGGCCCAGCAATGCGGGAGAAATCTCTAATGTATTGTCTGTAATAGCTCAGGAGGCCCATTAAAGCTCTCAGTTCTCCTACAGTGAGAGCCCTTACTGCTATGGTACCAGCTGGGTCCATCCTACTGCCCTCTTCTGATACAATACGCCCCAGGTAGTGTACTTTTCGCTTTAACAGCTCACATTTGCTGGGCTTCAGCTTTATGCCATGTCGTCGGAGCCGCTGTAGCACTGTTCTGACAGCTTCCACGTGAGCTGAGAATGACTTACTAAAAACAATTATGTCATCGAGATATGGAATACAAATCTCATCCCTCACATCTTCCAGACAGTCTTCCATACATCGCTGGAAGGCAGCGGGCGCATTCATCAGGCCAAACGGTATCCTGATCCACTCGTACAAACCCCAGGGGGTCACGAAAGCAGTCATGTGCCTGCTGTCCTCTGCCATAAAGCCCTGATGATAGGCCTTCCTTTGGTCCACTAGGGAGAACCAAGAGTTCCCTCCCAGGCTGTCCATGATACCCTGTATTCTTGGAATCGGCTGGCGGTCGGAGATGGTTTTCCTATTCAACTCACGATAATCAATACACAAGCGTAAACCCCCACACTTTTTGCGGACACAGACTACTGGAGACGCGTAAGGGGAGTTTGACTTTTTCACCCAGCCTTGTGCGATGAGGTCGCGCAGATAGTCTTTCATTTCCCTATATAATGGTCTGGGCACAGACAGGTACGTTTTTGCAACAGGCTCAGTGTCTTTCAGTGAAATGGAAAGCTGTAACTTTTCAATGCATCCAATGTCATTTTCTGATTTTGAGAAGGAAGCTGATTCATCTCTTAACATTGTTCGTACCACTTTCTTTTCAGACTCAGAGAGATGGCTCAAGTCAACTGTAGGATCCCAACCATCACTGGAGACTTCTGTGTCCACATGTACAGTGCTCACGAGTCAGCTTTAGGCTGTTGAAGGACTGAGGCGGGGTAAACAGCTTGGATGGGTTGTACTGTTCCAATAATTGTTTTCCCAGCTAGCACAATATCATGGTCTGTGGGGTTCTGTACATCAACAACAATAAATGGCTTTACCCCCTTCCTCAGTTTTACAAGGGTGTCACAGAACTCTAGCCCCTCTGCCCACTGTGGGAGTACATCAGGCTCAAATATCAGAGTGGTGTTTTCTTGAAAGGAGGATGCTTGTACACGGCATTCTACTTTAACAGATGTGTGCTTTGGTACCTTTAATTTCTCTTTTGTAGTTTTAACCATGTACTCTTGGTTCTGGCCAGTACTCACTTGTTCAATACAGGTTTGAACATCATCTGTCTCATGGCCAGGAAAAGCTGCAGTAACAGTCTGGATCAGTTGGTGTTTGTCGGTTGTGTTGGACTGTTTTAGCTCTGTATCAACAATGAGTCCTATTACATTAGAGCCGATGATGGGTCGGGCAAGACTGGCACCTTTCATGACAAGTGTACGAACAATCACATCTGCTGTTGGAGCTCCATCAGAGGCTAATTTGAAAGTGACTTCAACCCAGCCGGTATATGGCATACTTTCTCCATTAGCTGCAGGGATATCGAGAGTCTTGTCTGCTTCCAGTAATTCTCTAATATCTCTGAGCTTTACATTTGGCACCTTTTCCTCCCTCCATTTCTCATCCACTATTGTTACTTGCGATCCAGAGTCCCATAAAGCTCTACTCATTTTGCCTTGGATGTAACAGTCAATTAGGTATTTCTTTCCTATTAGTGGTGCCACTTTTGTTTTCGTCTTTTGTTTTGGTGTTTTACCTCGGATGGTCTCACATGAGGTCTGTGCACAGTGGTTCCTATGGGCAGTCCAGTGTTCAATCTGACATAACTTGGAACAATAAAACACCTTTTTGCATGATGCACATTGCCTGAGCCTCACCTTATCCCCTTCCATGCCACAGTATGTACATTGCTGGGACAATTTTGTGGGGTGAGTCACTCCCTGTCCCGCTGGAGCGACCCTTGTCCATTTAAAGAACCCCCTCTAAACTGTCTTGGTCCTCTCATCCTGCAGCCAGCTGGGTAATGTTCGTTGCTGTCCTACTGGTGGCACTTGTGGTGGTGGTGGTGGGACTGTTATTTGCCAGATGACATGCTGCACAGGTGAGCACTGTGGTTTCTGTATAAATTCTTTAATTTGAGAAACTTCTGCTTTCAGGTCACTCAAAAGAGCTATGTTGGACCGCAT
Organism: Sander vitreus; assembly: GCF_031162955.1. Lineage (NCBI taxonomy): Eukaryota > Metazoa > Chordata > Actinopteri > Perciformes > Percidae > Sander > Sander vitreus. The sequence continues at coordinate 38,363,956 of NC_135855.1, forward strand.
CTCTTTTAGTTCAGATAGAATATCAGGCTGTACTTTACTGCTAGTCTGCTGCACTGTTTTTTTCTCTGTCTTTTCCATAAGACTGTCACTGGCCTGGGCAGAATGGATGGCTGCAGAGCGTTGTGGTGTCAACATTCTTCTCTTGTCTTGTCGCTCACTCTCATAGGCACAGGAAGTGTTCAATTTTTCCAGTAACAGTTTATCAGAGACATTTGGCAGTTCAAGGTATGGTTGAAGGTCACGTTTTATGTTATCACTTTGCAAGCCGGTCAACACTGTGTGAAGGAACATATTTTGGACCAGACCTGGGTCATATTTTAATCCTGACTGATTCTTTTGAGGCAAATAAGATCTTCTGTCTCAAATCCAGGGCATGGATGACAAAGTTGTGAGGGGTCTCTTTTGCAGCTTGTACTTCAGAACTTAATTGTTTGTACAGGTCTGTTGCACTTTTTTCCTGATAGTGGCACCTGTTGATCTGTCTCAGTGTGGGCAATGTCAGGTCAGTTTGCCCCTCTAGGTAGCTGCGGAGTTGCATACCAGGAGCAATGGCTCTTATCACAGCATCCACTATTTCAACATCTGAGAAGCCCTTGGTTAGACCATGTTCTATCTGCTGTGCTAAGCTGGAAAAGGTAAGGCGATCTTTCTGTCCAGGCTCACCAATCTGGCCAGAGGTCGTGGCTGTCTGTGCCTTATTTTCTGGTTTTTCACCCTCATTGTGTTTCTGCAGTAGTGATAATCTCAGTTGCAAATTCTCAATTTCCTTAGCTAATTTAGCCTGTTCCTCCATTTTCTCTTTTGCTTGACTTTGCTGTCTATCTTGCTTATTATCCTGTTTTGTCTGTTCATTGTCATTTTGAGCTGGTCAAGTTATGTCACTGACAGTCTGACCCTTATTTATTTGATCCATCAAACACAGGAGTTCAGCCATACCTTTATCGTCCAGTTCCTCCAACTCTTCTCTTTGCAGGTGGTTGCTTATGAGTGAAATGAGTGCAGTTCTGTTCTTGCCACTTACACACTCAAACTCTGGACCAGCAATAGTCAAAAAGTCACATAAATCCTCGAGATGTTCTCTTGACAGCGTGCATAGTGCTTGTATGGCCTCCAGTTGCAGTTTTTCTAGCTCCGATGACTCCATTTCCCACGCAGTGACGGGGGCAGTAGCAGGCCGTGTTAGCGTTAGCTCCACGTAGCGGCGTTAGCTCTCCTGGTAACGTTGTCGTTCCTCAGATAGCAGGCGGCTGTGCTCAGATATCCCGCAGCCCACAGTTGCTACTTTAACACCCGATGTCACCGGTCTGGGTAATTTGAAGGGTTGAGTGACAAATGGGTTTACTTTAGCAACTTGAAAAGCTAGCCCACGTTGCACTCATCCCAGCGGTGCCTCCAAAATGTTAAGCCCCTGAATAGGGGAAGAATTAACGAGTTAAAACAATAGCGACTGTTCAGCTCTCAAGTCAGTAGTTTAATGACTGAGACACTGGCCAAGAGCTCCCCCTACAGGCTACGCAACGGACGTGATGTAATTGGCTACAAATTACAGTCAAACAAAGAATAACATAAACACTCATAACATTGCATCTACCGTTACTTTAAAGTGCATTATTTTATACCTTACGTATAGTATCTACAACACAAGCAGCATCTCTAATAAACAGCACCTAAAACTTGAGACAGAAATTTACCTTAAGGTGCTGTAGGTAGGATTGCGAAGATCCAGGACTTAGCCAAAAAATTTGACATCAACAACTTTTCAGTCCCTCCCCCCTTTCTGCTAAAGCCCAGATTGGTGCATCTGTATGGTCTGTCGGCATAGGGGGAATGTGGTCTCCATCATCTTTCTAATGAGGGGCAGGTTCTTCTCAGTCTTCTTCAACAATTTTTGCAAGCAAATACAAAGTTAAGTAGAATATGATCTGTTCAGTGCCAAAGGTTAAATATCAATTAGGAAGATGGTATTCGTGAACAGAACACATTCATGAATTGTTGACTTGAATACGGCAACACGCTTTATTTTGATCAAACAGGCAAGTAGAATAAACAATATGTGTATGTGGGGGTGCGGATGATTTAGGGTTACCACACTAAAACATTGTCTGAGAAAAAAACAATATAAGTTATTTGTTGATAGAAGAATTCACATTGATTGGATTACCTGGTATCTTTATCACATCTCTAGTTATCTTCCTTAACTTCTTGAAACTGGAACAGAGAGATGCAAAGGCATAAACTGATCTGAAACTGAACAATTAAAAGCATTCAGAGAGTGTCAAATTATAAATACTTCCATTTATAAATGTTCCCTGTTAATGATCTTTTCATTTGATCCCCAAAGTGTCAAGTTACTAAAGCCATCAAGCAAAATTAACATTACTGTAAAGAAAAGCAGCAGCACTTGAACCTTACTGCAGGGTTAATCAACAATAATGCCATTTCTACAAACCAAAGCTTTACTGTTAAGGGTTTTTACTTTATTCATCTTTGTCATGTAAAGCAGCTTGCCTCCAGCAGGGTCGTTTGTTTTAAAGCGCCCATATTATACTCATTTTCAGGTTCATAATTGTATTTTAAGGTTGTACCAGAATAGGTTTACATGGTTTAATTTTCAAAAAACACCATATTTTTGTTGTACTGCACAGCTCTCTCTCACTGCTGCAGATCCTCTTTTCACCTGGTCTCTGTTTTAGCTACAGAGTGAGACCTCTTTTCTTCTTCTTCTTCTGTACTATCTTTGATTGCACATGTGCAGTAGCTCAGATGTAGATCATGTCAGCTAGCTAGCTCCATAGACAGTAAAAGAGAGGCTGTTTCTCCAACTTCGGTCAGTTACAAGGCAGGATTAGCTGGGAGACTTCTTCTAAATGAGGGCGCACATGGAAGTAGTTCTTTTGTAGCTTATGGTGAACTTGTGTTCACACTTGTGTTGTAGCAGCGCTTTGCTATTGAGAACGAGGTAGCAGGCTAGCGTTAGCATTAGCGTTAGCATGCTAACGCCACGAGCCAACGGTTGCGGTTAGCCAGCTCGTGACGTCACAAGCCGTGCCGATTTTGAACAGCTCACCCGGAGACTGAAGGCAGGACACATTCAGAAACCGTATCTCACTCAAAACAGCATGGATGGATTTTTTTCAAAGTTTGTATGCGTGTGGAAGCACCAGAGACACAAAAGAACACCCCAAATCCCAGAAAAAGTGTTTTTTTCATAATATGGGCACTTTAAAACTGACGCAGCACAAGTGGGCGAGCACGGGCAGTTGACTTGTGTTCTGTTAACAGCAATCTCCGTGTCTCAGACAGTCTGCTCACACAGAATTTAAAACGAGCGTCCCTAGAAGCTACAGAGAGCGCAGTGTAGGAAATCAGTTTGAGGCACTATTATGCTCTTTTAATATGATATTGGACTTTAGCGGTGCACTAGTGAAAGTTTCCATCAACAAAAATCTAACTATCGCATACGAGGTGTCTGTTAGTGCTTCTACTAACAACACATTTTCTAACACCACCTTTAAGCGGGGATTGAGCGATACATTTTGATTTTAAATTATCCCTATTTGAAACAATAGAAATAACAGGACTTTATCATTCTTAGTATGTAAGTACTTAATTATATTAAGTTGTACTTACTGTATTGTGTGAACAGTTAACAGGGTGCAAATGTTCCACCAAAATAAGCTTCCTGAGATTATTTTGCAGAGCCACCGTTGCTGCGTCATCTGTGGTGTAGCCAGACTTTACTCCACAGCTCTGAGTCTGGCAATGCATGATTATTAGTCACTGAACTCTAACTCCAGTGTTTATTTTCAGAGCAACGGGCCTTGGAGCTGTCAGGAAAGGAGCCTTACTATTTTTTCCAATTGCAAATAGACTTTTGGAGAATATGTTTCCTAATGTATTCTGCATTCCACACATTGTGTGTGTGTGTGTGTGTGTGTGTGTGTGTGTGTGTGTGTGTGTGTGTGTGTGTGTGTGTGTGTGTGTGTGTGTGTGTGGGAGTTTTTTGCAGGGTGCAAATGTTCTGCCAAAATAAGTCGCATCATTTTGCAGATTCACCATCACTGCGTCATTTTTCAATTTTCTTGATTGCTTTGACGCAGCAGTCAACTCAAACTCCACATTTTTCAAAACAGTTAACACACGGGCCAAAACAGCGGCACTCATGGTCTAAATGACACATTTTGTTTGCAAAAGGCTCTAACCGTGCCAAAACATTTAAAAAATGCAACAAAAGAACACTTTGCCTTCAAATAACACAACTTGCAAACAAGTGTATGAGCTCTTCCAATCAACCATTACACAGTGGACAACAAAATACTAAATACAGCTCTCAGTGCCAATCAGTGCACCATTGCTTGTCATTGTAGCCTATTACTGAACGTAGCTTTCATGCCAGGGACATTTGTTGACAAATTTGCCGTCTTGCAAAGAATTGGATCCAGAATCAGAAATGCTGCTTTGATCCTTATTTGAAACTGTGGCTGAAAACTGAAAAACTGTAAATATTACACAAAATACATGTAAACCAAGATACAATCTATTAGAGTATAAGAAATATACAAAAGGCTTCTCTCATTGTTACTGTAATCTGTGGTTGATCACATGATGAATAAGTGTGGCCCAGACCTCATCAGAGATGGCTCTCCTCCTCCTCCTCCCCCTCCTCCTCCTCCTCCTCCTCCTCGTTTTCATCCCCTGTCTCTCCCTCCTCCTCTTCCTCCTCCTCCACGTTTTCGTCCCCTGTCTCTCCCTCCTCCTCTTCCTCCTCCTCCACGTTGTCGTCCCGTCTCTCCCTCCTCTCCCTCCTCCTCCTCCTCCTCCTCCCCCTTCGTTGTCGTCCCCTGTCTCTCCCTCCTCCTCCTCCTCCTCATCCTCCTCCTCGTTGTCGTCCCCTGTCTCTCCCTCCTCCTCCTCCTCCTCCTCCTCATCCTCCTCCTCGTTGTCGTCCCCTGTCTCTCCCTCCTCCTCCTCCTCTTCCTCGTTGTCGTCCCCTGCCTCTTCCTCCTCCTCCTCCTCCTCCTCCTCGTTGTCGTCCCCTGTCTCTCCCTCCTCCTCCTCTTCCTCCTCCTCCTCGTTGTCGTCCCCTGCCTCTCCCTCCTCCTCCTCCTCATCCTCCTCGTTGTCGTCCCCCTGTCTCTCCCTCTTCCTCCTCTTCCTCCTCCTCCTTCGTTGTCGTCCCCTGCCTCTCCCTCCTCCTCCTCCTCGTTGTCGTCCCCTGTCTCTCCCTCCTCCTCCTCCTCCTTCGTTGTCGTCCCCTGTCTCTCCCTCCTCCTCCTCTTCCTCCTCCTCCTCGTTGTCGTCCCCTGTCTCTCCCTCCTCCTCCTCCTCCTCCTCCTCCTCCACGTCTGTCTCCCTCTCCTCCTCCTCCTCCTCCTCCTCCTCGTTGTCGTCCCCTGTCTCTCTCCTCCTCCTCCTCCTCCTCCTCGTCCCCCTGTCTCTCCCTCCTCCTCCTCCTCCTCCTCCTCCTCGTCGTCCTCCCCTGTCTCTCCCTCCTCCTCCTCCTCCTCCTCCTCCTCGCTGTCGTCCCCCTGTCTCTCCCTCCTCCTCCTCCTCCTCCTCCTCGTTGTCGTCCCCTGTCTCTCCCTCCTCCTCCTCCTCCTCCTCCTCCTCCTCGTCTGTCCCCCTGCCTCCTCCTCCTCCTCCTCCTCCTCCTTCTCCCCCTGCTCTCCCTCCTTCTCCTCCTCCTCCTCCTCCTCCTTCTCCTCCTCCTCCACGTTTTCATCCCCTGTCTCTCCCTCTTCCTCCTCCTCCTCGTTGTCGTCCCCTGTCTCTCCCTCCTCCTCCTCCTCCTCCTCCTTCTCCTCCTCGTTGTATCCTGTCTCTCCCTCCTCACTGGAAGCACTGTGACGTTTTTGTGACTCACCTGTGTTGCTATTTACCGTCTCTGGATCGAAGCCAGCTGAGAAAGTCGTCAGCTGGGGCACAAACATATGTTTCTTATCCTGCTTTCCATGGACGAAGGGTGTGTGTGTGAAGAGTTTGAAGTTTTTCCATTGTTTAAAGTATGTCTCCAGGTGCAAACTATGCCCTTCACATTTAAAAAGGGTTGCCATGGTAACTCACTGATTACATTTGGTCCATCCTCCCCCTCCTCCTCCTACTCCTCCTCCTCCTCCTCCTCCTCCTCCTCCTCGTTGTCGTCCCCTGTCTCTCCCTCCTCCTCCTCCTCCTCCTCCTCCTCCTCCTTGTTGTCGTCCCCTGTCTCTCCCTCCTCCTCCTCCTCCTCCTCGTTGTCGTCCCGTCTCTCCCTCCTCCTCCTCCTCCTCCTCCTCCTCCTCCTCCTCCTTGTTGTCGTCCCCTGTCTCTCCCTTGTCCTCCTCCTCCTCCTCCTCTTCGTTGTCATCCCCTGTCTCTCCCTCCTCCTCCTCCTCCTCCACGTTGTCGTCCCGTCTCTCCCTCCTCCTCCTCCTCCTCCTCCTCCTCCTCCTCCTCCACATTGTCGTCCCCTGTCTCTCCCTTGTCCTCCTCCTCCTCCTCCTCCTCCTCCTCCACATTGTCGTCCCCTGTCTCTCCCTTGTCCTCCTCTTCTTCCTCCTCCATGTTGTCATCCTGTCTCTCCCTCCTCCTCCTCCTCCACATTTTCATCCCGTCTCTCCCTCCTCCTCCTCCTCCTCCTCCTCCACGTTTTCGTCCCCTGTCTCTCCCTCCTCCTCCTCCACGTTGTCGTCCCGTCTCTCCCTCCTCCTCCTCCTCCTCCTTTTCCTCCTCCTCCTCCACGTTGTCGTCCCGTCTCTCCCTCCTCCTCCTCCTCCTCCTCCTCCTCCTCCTCCTCCTCCTCCACGTTTTCGTCCCCCTGTCTCTCCCTCCTCCTCCTCCTCCACGTTTTCGTCTCCCCTGTCTCTCCCTCCTCCTCCTCCTCCTCCTCCTTCTCCTCCTCCTCCTTCTCCTCCTCCTCCACGTTTTCATCCCCTCTCTTCCTCCTCCTCCTCGTTGTCGTCCCCTCTCTCCCTCCTCCTCCTCCTCCTCCTCTTCCTCCGCCACCTTCTCCTCCTCGTTGTACCCTGTCTCTCCCTCATCCTCCTCCTCCTCCTCCTCCTCCTCCTCCTCCTCCTCCTCCTCCTCCACGTTTTCATCCCCTGTCTCTCCCTCTTCCTCCTCCTCCTCGTTGTCGTCCCCTGTCTCTCCCTCCTCCTCCTCCTCCTCCTCCTTCTCCTCCTCGTTGTATCCTGTCTCTCCCTCCTCACTGGAAGCACTGTGACGTTTTTGTGACTCACCTGTGTTGCTATTTACCGTCTCTGGATCGAAGCCAGCTGAGAAAGTCGTCAGCTGGGGCACAAACATATGTTTCTTATCCTGCTTTCCATGGACGAAGGGTGTGTGTGTGAAGAGTTTGAAGTTTTTCCATTGTTTAAAGTATGTCTCCAGGTGCAAACTATGCCCTTCACATTTAAAAAGGGTTGCCATGGTAACTCACTGATTACATTTGGTCCATCCTGTCTGCATTTATTATTTTTTTCATCGAGTCGGATGCTTTTAGAGAAAATATGACTTCATCACAGAAATCATATCTGATTTGTTTTAATACAATTACTGGGTAGGCTATGACTCACTTAACCTTTTGTGACTCACTTTTGTTACTCTTTTAATGTTACTGTTCAGAAGTCGTCAGATGTGATGCAAAAATGTTCCAAAGCTGAAAACATCCTGTTGCTAAGGTGTGGGTCCAGTGATTACATAACACAGGATGGTTTTGGCCATGTGCAAGCCACTACTGTGACTCAGCATGCAAACGAGGGGAAGCTCCCACGAAAAACTCTTTTGCAGGAACCTCAGTGGGGGAAATGAACCAACAAGCTTTCTTTTCTAATCTTTAGGCCAGTATCTATCTATCTATCTGTCTATCTATCTGTCTGTCTATCTATCTATCTGTCTGTCTGTCTGTCTATCTATCTATCTGTCTGTCTGTCTGTCTGTCTATCTGTCTGTCTGTCTGTCTGTCTGTCTGTTATCGTACTTTTACTTAAGGATCTTAAAGGCTCTGAATACTCTTTTCACCACTGGACATACAACATGTATATGTACTGTATGAACATATATCATACTGACCTTTTCGGTTCAGGATGGAACTGGTTTCAGTGAATTATACCTATGACTTCCCGGTCAGGGCGGGTTCAGAAGATGAACTAGGTAACAAAAAGGGCTGATGCAAAACTCAAAAGGTTATTGCAAAACAATGACACAAGATATTTCAGGCAGTCCTGCAGCACATATGCCTCACAGATGTTGTTGCATGAGTGCATGAAGTTAGTTGTGTTGATTGTTGATACATTAGACGTTAGATTGTTACATGCCGCGTGCCATTTAACAGATTTACAGAAGTGATGCTTATAACAAGATTATTTGGAACATTTTAAAAATACTAAAAACAAAAAAATACACAAAAACAAACCTGTGCTCCTTCCTATTCCGAAAAGGAATAGGAAGGAGCACAAGCTTATTTAATCCTAGACCTCCCCCCCCCACACACACACACACTTTTCCACTACTATATAATAATCATCATGAATAGGTAAATGTTTACATCATAAAGTATTTAAATCATATTCAACACGTTCTTTACAATTTCCTATAAGTATATTTATTTTCCTGTTTATATTGACCATAAAAGTAAGTAAATAATGTAAGTAACCAAATAAATAAATCTGATAGTCAAAACCGTTCCTCTTCACTGTATTTAGTGAGAACCATATTTTTGTACTGTTTTGTAAACTGGGTCATACTTGGACGTTGCTTTAACGATGGACTCAATCCGTTCCACAATTTCACTCCACATATAGAAATACAAAAAGTCTTTAACGTTGAGGACAAAAAGACGTTTCAACAAGAACTCTCCCCCATCTCTATTAAAAAATCATTTTTGAATGTTGCCAGGGAGTATGTTGTTTATTGCTTAATACATTACATTGAATGTCAGTGTTTTTCATTTCAAAAGACACTTGTTTAGGCGCCCAGTTAGCTCAGTTGGTGGAGCGGGCGACCATATATAGAGGTTTACTCCTTGACGCAGAGGGCCCGGGTTCGACTCTGACCTGCAGGAGAATGCGAGCATAGTAGGACCTTATGAATCCTACTATGGCCACGCCAAGACCTGCCCTTCAATAGCAGCTCGATTGGTTGGGGTTAGGCATTGACCTCAAGTGGTTAAGGGTTAGGGTTAGCCGATTGGTCAGGGGATAGGACCTGTCCATGTAAGCATGGACGCCTGGCCAATAGTAGTGTGTGAATGCTATTGAAGGGCGGGTCTTGGCGTGGCCATAGTAGGATTCCTAAATTCACGACCTGCAGCCCTTTGCTGCATGTCATTCGCCCTCTCTCTCCCCTTTCATGTCTTCAGCTGTCCTGTCAATAAAGTCCTAAAAATGCACTTGTTCATCACAACAACAAAAAACTGGTTCAAAACGGACTTAAACTATGGACCTTTGGCAGGGATTATTATTATTATTTCAAGCCATTACAGTAAACAAATCCTTGCAAAAGTTTGGAATCAGCTGCCATATTGCTATTTTTCTTCTTCCATTCAATAATAACTATTTAAATAGAAACAAAAACAGAAAAAGGTTGATGGACATTCCTGAGCCTGTGAAACTCTCCAGCAATTTTTTTTCCTGCAACAGGTGACCGAGTTTGTGAGGAACACACCGACTGTGACGCCAGCACAGTTTTCACTTTGAATAAGAGCTAATGACGTTGGAGGGAAATAATGAGACCCGGGAACAGGACAGGATCAGACTTTCTGCTGTGCACTCAGAGGTAAATTTGTGTTAATCCCTTCAGCGTGTCACTCAGGCCGCTGCAGGTCGGGATTACCAGCTGGGCCTGCAGGGCACACTGAAAAACAAAACTGTCACAGCCAAGGTGCACGAACAAGAAACAGGAAGGAAGGACGCACACATTTAGCCTCAGTCTCATCCACGTCCTGCACATAATTAGTTTAATTTAATGTGTAGTTTTTATTAATCCCCAGTGAGAAAATTACAATTTACTTTGTGTTTGTAAGAACAAAACATGCAGAAATGTCAAGCGAGGGGGCTGCGAATACTAGACAGGCGCCCGGAGCAGTTGGAGGGGGGGAGGTTCGGTGCCTTGCTCAGAGCCCCTTGGCAGTGCCCAGGAGATGAACTGGCATCTCTCCAGCTACCAGTCCACACTCCGTACTTTGGTCCGTACGGGGACTTGAACCAGCGACCCTCTGGTTCCCAACCCAACTCCCTCTATGAGCTTACTGCCACCCCTGTTTGTATCTTTATGCAAAACATACGAGGATATCGGTCAGTTGTTCCTCCCCTCTGATATGACCCACAGGAGCGTTTGATAAGTTGGCGCCCTTAGCACTGTCAGGAAATACGACCTCATATCTAAACCAGAGAATGTAACGGTCACAGTTTTAAACACATCTTTAAAGCTATAGTGTGTGTAGTTTCTGTCTTACCCATCAAGTAAAAACAAAACTGTCGGTACGTCCACATGACACAAGCCTTCCGTGATCGCGCACCGTGAATCGTGACCTATTCTTGCCTTTCTTCCTTACTTTTTTCTACTGTCTTTTTTTTCTTCGAAGTTTTTGTCACTTTTTTCAAAGTTTGTCGCTTATTAGAATTTTTTGTCACTTTTGTGGCCCTAGTGTTGCCTCCCTTCTTTCTACTGTGTTTTTTTTGGAAGTTTTTATTACTATTTTCAACCTATTCTTGCCTTATTTCCTTCTTTCTACCGTCTTTTTCCAAGGTCTTGTTTTAAAAGTTTCTGTCGCCTTTTTTTATTAGCATTTAAATGTTTTCCAGGTACAGTTGTTAAGGAACTGCATTGGAGGTTGGACCCAAAAGCAGAGGTGACACACAGGAAATACGTTAAAGTGATTTAATATATATATATATATATATATAAAATCTATTCCAAATTCCAAACAATTGGAAAAAGACCAAAACGCAGAAAACAGTCTTTTCTAGGAACACAGAAAAAGAATGTCAGTGTAACTGTAAGTTTAGTGTCATTCATTAATACATTCATATACATTAAGTCATGTACTACCTTCTTTTCAAATTCGAGCTTTTCTATCTCCAGCCTAGTTTTGTTTATTAAAAGCTTCTTATATTCTATATCCAGCTCCAGGGTTCTCTTATATAGGGCCCTCACATTGTCTGATCCAACCTAAAACAAATAAAGAACATTGTCCCTTTGCAAGGCACACTTGGAGAAAGTTGAAGTTGTCCATTTGACTACTGTGTTTCAAAGTTCATTGCTTACCACGTGTCTTTGTCTTGGCCTTGAAGTGGAGGCCCTAGGCTCAGGGGGTGGAATAAGTTTATCTTGCTCTTCCTGTTCCTGCTGAGTTTAACACCATAGCAATTCAATCAATTGAGTCATATTTGAAATGAGCACTTTAAGGACTTGTGTCTCATGTTTAGACCACCACCATTAGCAAGTCATTACAGACACTTCAATCGTTCACACTCTCTCACCATCTGTGTTGCAAGTGGTAAAAAAACTCAAAAGTGTACCCCCAAAGCGCTCTCTGAGCAGGCAGACACAGTTTCATCATCTAGGACCTCCACCTAAGAAAATAAATGGCCTATTTGATCAATATTCAGCAACCACATATGGCATACATACTGGCGTGTGACTATTAGTTTTACTGTTACCTCTGTATGGCACAGTGGGACGACAGTGGGTAGTGGTGTATCTCCTGTCACTGCAGAGCACAGTAATACATTTCACTCCTACAATATTTATAAATAATTGTTGAATGAACATGGCCACGTAGATTTCTTGACACATACCCTGTACATATGCCTGGGTTTGTGAGCTGCTGCCACCAGGGTCTGAAGAAATGCCCCCTTCCACTCCTTCCATCAGGGGAAGACCCTGATTGCTGGAGAGGGCCAGCTCCTCAGCAAGAGTGAAGTCCTGTGGAGGAGGGCCCCCTCCAGTCTTCTTTGCCTCATTTTTCTGTTGGCTGCAAGCAATTATATTGTTCTTTATGCCCTTTGTATACCAATATCCTACAAAAGGGACTAACCAAACAATTCAGCCTTGTACTTGTTGGTCTTAAAATATGTGCAAGTATTGCTACTGCTACTTACCGGTTTGAATTATGTTTTTATATTTATTTTTTATTTGCAACATGAATTTCAAAACTCCGCACCAAAATGATTTATTATTTTTATTCAGGAATTCAACTGTCTGTCATGTAAACCCGAAAATAAAAACACAAAATCATTAAAATCATGAACTCAAGTGTCATTATGAAACAGATAAAACAAACACAAAGTGTTGGTCTGTACAGTTGTGCTGTTATAGTTATATGTAGTTTGCTGCTAGCATGCAGCCTGATGTCTGACGACTCAATCGCCATGAACAGTTTTTAATGTTCTATCAGACAATAACTATTCGAGAGTCTGCTCTTGAGACTTTGCTAAAATGTTTGGGACAATTAGGGCAGGATTCGGGATTCGGGACAACTGCTTGGATTTCGGGACTGTCCCGAAATCTTCGTCTGACAGCTTTAGTTACTTTTGAGGATGAAGATTTTACTCCTTGTCACATTTCAGATGTCTACAGATAAACTTAAACTAAACTGTTTAAATTATCCAATATTTCACAAAAAGCAAAGAAAATTCCCCCAAATAAAATGAATACAAAATGTATGTATCAGAACATTTTATTTTTTTTAACCTTTATTTATTCAGGGAAGGTTCACTGAGAGGAAGATCTTTTGCAGGAATGCCCTGATCACACATTCATTCCTGGAAGCTGCCCAGTACAACCACAGTCTGATCTGCTGGCCACTGAGCAGCTCCACTGGAGCAGCTTGCTAACCCAGATATTATCCTGTCGTCTGGGGAATGAACTGGCGACCTCCCAGTCCCAAGCTTGTGTCTTTAACCTTTAGGGCACCACTGCCTGGGAAGTGTTTGCTTCCTCTCCTATTGTCCTTTGTTGGCTCAGTCGTTTTTTTCTCACTGTGTCCACATCCACCCAGCGCCAAGCATTTCGACTTGTCATTCCACATCCATCCACCAGATGGCCTCAAACTTTTGCACTAGTCACAGTGACTCTCAAATCTGCTCACATGTTCCTCATTATCCCTCACAGTATTTATACCAGCCCATCTCCACCTGCTCCTGGCAGATAGTCACTGTTGTTTTGGGCCTTTGCTTTCAAGCCCTTTCAATCCCAACTTTTTGCTGTCCTGGTTCCTAAATTCATTCATTCATTCATACAACCTTTAAAGGTCCAATATGTAATGTTGACAGCTAGCGTTAGAAATGGTAACTGCAGTCCACATTATAAATACTGGAGAGAGCCGTCTCCCCCCACAGTCACAAACAGTCACAATGTAGTTAGGTTTAGGCCAAAAACTACTTACCTAAGTTCAGAAAAAGATTGTGGTTTGGGTTAAAATCAGTAAATCTGTTACGTTACTTAAGTTCCGTGACACAGGACGTGACGTAGTTCCATTTGTTCCGTAAAGTAAGTTAAAACCCACTTTTTACTTTTATTTTCAAACGGGACATCAACTTTGTTCTCCTGTGTAAAAGTAAGTCTCGCATTGCCAGACCTTCCTCCACAGCGCTGCGGAGGAGGGTCTGGCAAGTCCACACAGCATTCTGGTATGGGAAAAGGTTATTTTTTCAGTTTTTTTAGCGTTTTTATTGTTTTTTTGAACCAATCACAATCGTCATCGCTTAAAACCGGACATAGCCACTGCAAAATAGCCTCTAGAAGGAACTTGTTTTGGTGGAACATGTGTACGTTCAAAAGTAGTTTTAGTCGTGCAACAGAAAACTCAGATTGGACAGATAGTCTAGCTAGCTGTCTGGATTTACCCTGCAGAGATCTGAGGAGCAGTTAACCATAGTCCTCAGAAATCCACCAGAGGTTAGAACAACACATATGTTCTTCCTTGGCCCATGCTCCCCATAAAGACATAAGAACATTATGATAATATGAAAAGAATAACTGGTCATTGCAACATATTCTTACTCCCATGGCTCGTCAAATACTGACACTTGGTTGGGACCCTTTGGCATCATTTTTCAACGCGCAGGGTAAAACCACTTGGGTGAGGAAAGGGTAAAAGTTGTACTTTACATGAGACACAAACGGGACACAAAGCCTGGTCACCTGGACGTGAAAGTCCTAAACCTGTATTATCACATAAAGTTTTGATCATTAATAAAACTCCCTATTGTCGCTTTTATTTACCAACCCAATGCTATTTTTCCTGGCCCAAAGTAATTAAAAGTAGCTGAATTGGGTGGAAACACTATCAAGAGCTATAAATGGTTTGATTTATTTAGCACACAAAAACAACAACGATACATTTAAAGTGCTCATATTATGCTCATTTTCAGGTTCATAATTGTATTTAGAGGTTATACCAGAATAGGTTTACATGGTTTAATTTTCAAAAAACACCATATTTTTGTTGTACTGCACATTGCTGCAGCTCCTCTTTTCACCCTGTGTGTTGAGCTCTCTGTTTTAGCTACAGAGTGAGACATCTCACTTCTGTTCCATCTTTGTTGGGAGTCGCACATGCTCAGTAGCTAGGTAAGGACTACTAGCCAGTCAGATGCAGAGTCTGAGGGCATGCCCTGACAGTAGCTAGGTAAGGACTACTAGCCAGTCAGAAGCAGAGTATGAGGGCATGCCCTGACAGTACCTAGGTAAGGACTACTAGCCAGTCAGAAGCAGAGTATGAGGGCATGCCCTGACAGTAGCTAGGTAAGGACTACTAGCCAGTCAGAAGCAGAGTATGAGGGCATGCCCTGACAGTACCTAGGTAAGGACTACTAGCCAGTCAGAAGCAGAGTATGAGGGCGCCATGCTAGCAGCTAGGTGAGCATTATAACGTGTGTTCCAAAGTGACCACGTTTGTCTCTGAAGTAAAGGCTGGACTACAATAGAGCTGTTTGGAGCAGTTTGTGAACAGTGTTTTCTGTTGGAGATGGTAAGTCCCTTTGGGGTGGACTTTGGGCTTTTTCACTTTGTAAACCTATAACGTGCACAAAAAGATATATAACACAATAAAGTAAAGGGAAAAGCCAAAAAGCATAATATATGAGCACATCAAGTAGATTTTAAAAACTACTTTAAAATGTACACAAAAAAGCATAATATGAACACTTTAAAGATTAAATAAAGGATATGCAAAAAAAGCATGCACGCTACAAATATTAGAGCTACAGAGCTCCATGGTATCAGCGGAAGTTGGTAGTTGAGTTTATCTGCTAATAGGTTACTGGTGGCCAGCAACAGAGCTCCGTGAACTGTCGGGTGTATCAACGCTCGTTGCGAGTTGACTTTAGCCGACATAAAGTGAGCATCAGGCAGCAACAACAGTTAAGTTTAGGCACCAAAAACGACGTTTTAGTTTTGGAAAAACATCGTGGTTTGGATTAAAACACTCCCGGGGGAACAAGCACACATTTCCTGGGTGAAAGTCTTTTGTTTTCGCTGGGAAATGAACTCTGCTCCCCAGCTTGAATGCGATGTGTTTTATGACACACCCAACCTCCTCCCTACGCAGACAACAACAAAAAATACATGGAATGCCTACGTGGAATACATTGCTTAACTTTTCGTAGCTATATGTAAGAATGGTTCATGAGCCTGTCTAAGGTTAGTCTCGCATTGCCAGACCTTCCTCCACAGCGCTGCAAAGGAGGGTCTGGCTAGTCCACACAACATTCCAGGATGGAAGAAAAACCTGCTCTGGTTTATTGGCATTTCTTTGAACCAATCACAATCATTTTGGGCGGCGCTAAGCTCCAGACGGAGCCACGGTGCCTCTGCTAAATAGCCTCGGGAAGGAACTTGTTTTGGTGGAACGTGGACGTTCAGAAGTAGTTTTAGTCGTGCAACAGAAAACTCAGATTGGACAGATAGTCTAGCTAGCTGTCTGGATTTACCCTGCAGAGATCTGAGGAGCAGTTAACCAGTCCTCAGAAATCCTATAACAAAAATATAATATTAATAAAATATTACTATTATCATGTTATATTTTAAGTATAATCCCCCTGTAAAGTGCGTGAAAGGTTTTCTCACCTACTCTACCAGCTTATGTCACCCAGTCAGTCCTAACAGCCCGTTTGCAGAGAACCTGCTGACGGGTGACATTAAATACATGGACTTGAGCAAACAGCTCAGGCTTTACTAAACTGCCGCCTTCTCTTCTAACGAGGTGAAATTAAGTCGGATTAAAGAGTTTATTAAGCCCCATGACCCCACGAAAATCCCTTGAAAGCGACCCAAACATTCTTTTCCAGGCCAAATGAAACCAATCTTATCACCAGTGAGTCCACAGCCCCGACACACACACACACACACACACACACACACACACACTCCTCCCTTTCAAAACACTCAACTAAACCGGTCCTACAGTTTGACAGCAGCGATTGCTTCATCTGATATCTAACCAGTTTCTCACGCGAAGACAGCCGCAAGGTATATAAGAGCCTCAGGAACCAGGTCTACAGTGCAGACGGATCCAGCAGACACACAACATGGGTAAGACTGAACTCATTCACTGTTTTTACTTCCTATAAATCTGTTTCTCTGCTGCTTTCTGAACCACAACTCTCTCTGCACAAACCAAACTCTGGGCAAATTTGGCTACTTTTTAAGAGTCTTGTAAGTTAGAATAGTTGGTAAACAAATAGGACAAATGTAGATTTTGTAGACTTTTTTTTTTAATGCTACAATGTAGGAATACATATTTTTTTTAAAGTACATTTTCTATAAATCTAGAAAATTTCTCTGGACAAACAAAACAAAATTGAACTAATCAGGAGCCAATGAGTTTGGTTTGAGCAGTTAATCATTTACAAATGTAGGACTAAATAACTTTTTGAAATCTATATATGTACACTGTAGGCTATGTGTGAAAATGTTTCTCTGCTGCTGCTGACACACAACTCTCTTTCACAAACCAAACTTCAGGCAAATTTTGTTCAAAGAGACAGGTGCTCCGACAGAGCATCTCAGACAGACAGGTGCAGCAGGCCAGTATGAGAACAATAAATTAAAGCATGTAAATATGTTCTTAGAAACACCAAATACAAGTATGAACCTGAAAATTGGTATATAATATTGTATTTAATAGGTCTCCTTGGGGGAAAAATAGGACTCGAGCCCGTCTCTTAAGTGTGATTTAGCGAGATACGTGGAAGAATTCAAAGAGCCAGAGATATTGA
The DNA here is from genome assembly GCF_031162955.1 of Sander vitreus. Lineage (NCBI taxonomy): Eukaryota > Metazoa > Chordata > Actinopteri > Perciformes > Percidae > Sander > Sander vitreus. The sequence continues at coordinate 38,381,154 of NC_135855.1, forward strand.
CATCTACGGAAGTTTATTTATCCTGTACACTCACTCCATACACAGAGGTCATCAACCTACCCCAGTGTCTCAGTCATGGTAACCCAACAAATGTAAATAAACACGAACACTAAATCAAGACTAAAACCTAGGAAAGGTAAATGCATAACGAAAACACTGACAGAACATCATTTACACACTTAAACTAGGGCAGGAACCGTTTATAACCTAGTCACCTGATCCTTTGCACTGCCGTGCAGAACGGTCAACACAACGGCATCCTGCCAGCCGTTACTATGGACCTTTTTCACAGCAGACATTTTGTCTTGTCATAGTAGGAAAAGCACAGATGAAACTGATAACCTTAACGATGGCTCAGTTCCATCAAGTGTCCCAGTGAGCTAGTTCAGAGTCAGCATGCACAACACCAGGGCCTCTCCTAAATGGAATGCAGACATCATTAATGGGTTTGAATACACCTGGGCTTTTCCTACTATGACATGTCAACATGTCTGCCGTGAAAAAGGTCTATACTTCTGCATAAAATCTATGCCGTGGCTACGTACGTAAGTACGTGGAGACACGAACCTACGCCGGACCCTACGCCGGACCCTACGCCGGACCCTACGCCGGACCCTACGCCGTAGCCTGACATGTAAATGTAACTACGCATGTCACTCGGCCGTGGCTTGGTAGCGTTGGTATCACAAATGTTGTCTTATATCTTACTGTGTGTGTGTGTGTGTGTGTGTGTGTGTCTGTGTGTGTGTGTGTGTGTGTGTGTTTCTCTGTGTCTCTGTGTGTGTCTCTGTGTGTGTGTGTGTGTGTGTGTGTGTGTGTGTGTGTCTCTGTGTGTTTCTCTGTGTCTCTGTGTGTGCATGTGTGTGTGTGTGTGTGTGTGTGTGTGTCTCTGTGTATATGTATGTGTGTTGTGCGTGCATGGGTGCGTGTGTGTGTGTGTGTGTGTGTGTGTGTGTGTGTGTGTGTGTGTGTGTGTGTGTGTGTGTGTGTGTGACACAGCTCAGAAGACGGCCCTGATCGTGTACGCCCACCAGAGTCCAGTATCGTTCAACGCAGCGGTGCGTCATGTGGCGATGCAAGAGCTGGCAGCCCAGGGCTATAGGGTTCTCGTGTCCGACCTGTACGCCATGAACTTCAGAGCAAACGCCACCCAGGACGACATCATCGGTAACTGTGTTTCTTAAATGAGCTTCAAAAGGTCCCATATGATACTGTCTGGATATTTGGGGTCCATTAAAGGATAAAGCTGGTGTTTTGATACTGTTGACAAATCCTGCGAAAACCCCAATGAGGTGTTCATCTCTCAATACTGTCTGGCTTCCTGTCTGTGGCTCTCAGCTCCAATCCCATTGGTTCCTACTGAATAAATCAACACAAAGGGAAGCCTCTGGAAGGAACTTGTTTTGGTGGAGCATGTGTGCGTTCAAAAAAAATGTTTGTCGTGCAACAGAAAACTCAGATTGGACAGATAGTCTAGCTAGCTGTCTGGATTTACCCTGCAGAGATCTGAGGAGCAGAGTTTAAAATACCAACACAAAGAAAGAGGAAGGTAATGGAAATCCGGCCCAAAATGAGGGACATCCGGTGGCATTTCCGACGGCACCTGAACAATCCCTGAAATGAAACGTTGTCTATATAGACTACTGTCGGGGTGTAAAGACCATTTCAAACAATATATAAAAAAAGTGTATATTGGAAAATGTTACCAACCCTGCCTTTACGTTCTGACATGAATGTGTTGTGTTCAGGTGACCTGAAGACTCCAGAGCATTTCCAGTATGGAGATGAGACCATGAGCGCCTGGATGGAGGGCCGCCTCAGTGACGATATCGTAGCCGAGCAGCGCAAAGTAGAGGAGGCTGAGCTCGTCATCTTCCAGGTCAGAGGTCGCTCATAGTTTCTCCTTGTTGTTGTTATTGTGTGTCAAGACTTTGAGCAAAAATATTCAATTGGTCAGTTACTGTAAAAAAAAACAACTGAAAATATAAAAAAAATTACCAGAGTAGACTTTTTATTTTTTTAAAGAAAATGTGTTTGTTTTCCATAAAGGCTTGTCATTAAATAATCTGTACAGTACATAATGCACCTTTATATCAACACAAAACAAAGAACACAAATTTTCAATTCAGTTATAATATCAGTGTGACATGTTCTGTCTCTTCCTGCAGTTTCCTTTGTACTGGTTCAGTGTGCCGGCCGTCATGAAGGGCTGGATAGACCGAGTGCTGACACAAGGCTTCGCTTTCTCCCTGAAAAATATGTACAATAACGGTGTGTTCAAGGTTAGTCTCTCTCAGCTGAATGATACATCTCTTACCCATCTATTTTCTTAAAAGAAAGCTGAGAGTCAAGCAAGAGAGATATATTTAAATTCCTCCACTTTCTCGAGTGTTGTCCTGTCCAAGAAGTGAATTGATCAATTATTAGATGGGTGAAGAGAATTAGATATAGTGCCAAACAACATGTTATATGACTTCTTCTCATTTAGTAAAAGTTTGTTACGTAAAAAACATTTTTGAGCAGCAAGTCAGCCTGTAGTGAATACTGAATATGTGAGATGTCTGGTTTGGAGGAGTGGATAACTGTATCATCTGCATATAAATGGTTATAACAATTAGAGCAAAATTGCGGAAGATCATTAATAAAAATATAGAATAACAACGGCCCTAGAGATAAGCCTTGGAGTACACCTTTTTCAACAGTCATAAAATTGTACTGACAACCTTGATAAGAGAAACAATCAAGGGCGTAGCGGACATGGGGTACGTGGGGGACATGTCCCCCCTGCACTTTCCATGTCGGTGCCCTCCGTCCCCCAACACGTCTGAGTTGATTTGAATGCACCATAAGTATGCGAGTGTGCACGTTACTCAGGTTGCATCAGATGATTGATAAACTCATATAGATATAGACAATAATAAAATAATATATAAAAAGGGAGAAAAACTCATTAATTAAAAAAATTAAGATCACGGTATATATCTATCTCCGGTGGTTGTGGAGAAATTTTGTTTGAATCCAGATTGGTATGATATGATATGAAAAGATATGAAAGTCATTGACATATTGGGATATTTGGTTAAAAATTAGCTTTTCAGACACCTTTGCTATGCTATTGATGAAGGAAATGGATCTGTAATTATTGAGGTGAGAAGGGTCACCACCTTTTTGCAAAGGGATAACTTTGGCACATTTCCACATTGATGGAATTGTGCATGTGGATAAGGAGAGGTTAAATAAGCCAGATATAGGATAAGCAAGAACATGATAGGCAGTTTTAATGAACTTAATCTGCAAACCATCTGGGCTAGCACCACTACCTGAGATCAATTCACAAATAACCTGCTGGACATCAGCTGGGTGGATTCTGCTGAAGGAGAAGGAGCTACGACGTACAGGGTTATATGGTGAGATTTCGGGATAGGGGAAAATCAGAGAACTGTGAGCTGCTGACAGAGGAATTGTGGAGTTATTGTTGTTGACAAAACATTATTAAACACTTAAATCTGCTTACAAGTGCATTGTATTGGGTTATAAACTGTTTCAGTGTTTTCTCTCACCATGTTGGATTAAAGAAGTGTATTTTTGTGTTTTAAAGGATAAGAAAGCAATGTTGTCTTTCACTACTGGAGCTATGCAGACGATGTTCAAGCCCGATGGTATCAATGGAGACATCAACATCACTCTGTGGCCTCTACAGGTGAGCGACATAGACACATGTACATTGACTATATTAGTAAGAAGTCTATCTCTGCATGTGCTTCTTGTACAGTATTAGAAGCAACACACAGATAAAGATATTCCATCACAGCAAACACAAATAATTATTTATTAATAGAGCACTTAGCAAGAAAGACACAAAGTGCTTTCCTGCTTTAAGAAGATACAACACAACATCACAGAATATACAGTAAGTAGCATCAAAAGGGCTAAATAAAATGTACAACATACAACACAATAACAGAATAAAAAAATGGGATTAGCTGTGCAAAAAGCTATTACACAATAAGATAATACATTTAAAAAATGTGTTTAAGAAAAGTAATTCTGTCAAAGAGGAGATTTAAATGGGACATCGCTACCTTTTATGTGACTGTCCAATCAGTGTTGATGGTAAATTTCAAATGAAGCAATTCTTTCTTACTGCACGCTATATTAACAGAGGAAGCTGCTGTTTTCATGCTCGTGGAGGCATGCCGGCAATGCCTACATGTACCAGGATATGTTGAGTTTCTCTCCATGGGATGCAATTTTGAAATAGTTTGCAATACAATCAAAATGAACAAGGAAGTTGTGTTTTTGACCCGTAGAAAAAATAAAAATGGACACAACTACACCATAGACTTCGACGGAGACCAGTGAAGTCAATTAGAAGCACTTTCCCGGTGATGGCTGAGCGTTACTGCGCAGCCTCAAACTGAGCTTGAAGACGTAGATGTGACGTGAGCAACCTGTCTGAAAGTTGGAAGTCTTCTGGTAGCTGTGCCAAGAGAAATCTTAATTATTCAGAATCTTGCAGAGACAGAGAGCGTGAGTAGGTAGTATTTCCAATCCATCAAAACGTTGCTGAAATATTTTGTTCCGATGCTTTCATGGACTCTCTATGGGCTTCTCCCTTGACTGTATGCCTCCACGTCCCCCCGATTCCCTGAAAAAAACAGTTGCTATGGGGCCATAACATGAGATACAAGGTAATGGAGCCTTTTATACATTAAAATGTTTCTTTAGAAATAAACAATGGACAAATAGAGTCTTTAAACGCTTCAGATGTAAAGTTATTCACTGTCAAAGTGACGCCAAAATGAATGGCAGTCAATGGAATGCTAGCGGAAGGTGATGGCTTGTTAACCTTCGAATCTCCCCATAGGAGGTATGGCGCTAGATGCAGGAAGAACAGGTTTTGCTAACCTGTCGAGCCAGATGGTTTAGTAACACAGAACCATCTGATAAGTCGTCATTGGAAACTGTTTGGAAAAGGGCAAGCACTCTGCATCGCCACTGTAAACTAACAAATAAATGCAAAACACCATACAAATAATCTAGTATTCTGTGTTGGTGGACGGCTGTTAACTTCTCTCTTGTGTATTTGTCTGTTGTGTCTTTCAGAACGGCACGCTGCACTTCTGTGGATTTCAGGTTCTTGCTCCTCAGATATTCTGGAGTCCGGCTCACTGTCCCGCCGACGTGCGAACCGCGATGCTAGACGGGTGGCGAGCCCGGGTGAAAGGACTGTTGGAAGAAAAGCCTTTGACCTTTGCCCCATGTGAGCTCTTTGACCTCAGCTTTCAGGGGGGGTTCAGGCTGTGGCCCAAAGTGAGGGAGGAGCGAGAGTCGCAGACGCACGGCATCACCACAGGACACCATCTGGGGAAACCGCTGCCGCCTGATAACCAAATCAAAGCTCAACCCGCTGATGAAAGTAGTGCCCAAACAGACTGCAGGAACTAGATCCTTTCTATTCTCAAGTTACAATATCACTTTTATAAATGCTTCATGTTTACTGAAGCTGAAATAAAACAGTTTAAATAACAATGACTTGAACTGATTTTTATTTAGATGCAAAAAAAGGATATGTTTTTTATTTGCGAACACACCCCCAAACTGTAGCATCAAGCGCCATGTTAGCTACAACATTGAAGGTATTAAAATTAGATTTTGACACAGGGACCCTCTGCTATACGATGAAGTTGATATTGTACTTAAGTGATGCAAATTTCCAAAGACATTTGCAATTAATCAAATTACTAGTGATGGTCAAGTAAAGCTTCACAAACTAGTTTCTTTATTTTCTAGATGATGTCATTGATGTATTGTTTTAACTGGATACCGGATCACAAAATGGCGCCTATTCATTTCAATGTAGTTACACCAAAAAAGTTTCTAAGCTTCCGGGTTAACTTCTGTGATATGCGTCCCAATGAATATGTGCAGTACTGTTTCTTCCGCTGGCTACGCCTGCGAGTTGCTGCTCGGCCCGTAGACTTTACATTGTGGTGACGTCGAAGGTTTTCAAAGATAATTATTTTTGGGGGGCATTTTGGCCTTTTTAATCGATTGGACAGCTGTAGATGAGAAAGGGGGGGAGAAAGAGGGGTAAGACGTGGAGCAAAGGGCCGCGCACCCTCTGCCAAGTGAGCTACCAGGGCGCCCCATGTCGCGGGTTTTTAAATCGTTTTTCTCGGTTCCAGGGAAGTTTTGTTAAAGCTATAGTGCGTAGTTTCTGTCTCCCCCATGAGGAATTCTAAGTAATGACAACAATTCTGTTGGTGCACATGACCCCCCCTCCTCCACGCAGTTGCTAGTAGCCAAGGAGGACACGGAGGATTAATAAAACACGAGTTTCTGCGTGGGAAAGTCACCAGATGCCACAATCTTCTGAACATAGATAGATAGATAGATAGATAGATAGATAGATAGATAGATAGATAGATAGATAGATAGATAGATAGATAGATAGATTGATTGATTTTTATTGATCCCAAGAAATGGGAAATTCCGGTGTTGCAGCAGCAATAATAGGATAGAATATAAGAACAAATAGTTAAAATTATCTATAAATTGGGAATAAAAACTGTACAACTGTTTAAATAGTATTCATAAAGCTGTAGGTAAACAAACCTATTGTGCAAGTTGCAATTAGTGCAGTTTTGATGTCTATGAGTCTTATCTGTCACTCAGTGAAAGTGTTAAATAGTTTGATTGCCTGTGGCAGGAATGATTTCTTGTATCGGTCCGTGTGACATCGAAGCTGTCGGAGCCTCTTAGAGAAGGTGCTCCTCTGTTGGACCAGTGTGGGGGTGGAGAGGGTGCTCGGGGTTATCCATGATAGATACCGGTTTGTTCAGTGACCTCCTCTCCACCACAGCTTCAAATGTCTCCTGTTTGCAGCCAATAACGGAGCCAGCCTTCCTGATCAGTTGGTTCAGTCTGTTCATCGCTGGCTCCGATGCTGCTGCCCCAGCAGATGGCGGAGGAGAACAGAGCGCTGGCCACAACAGACTGGTAGAACATCTCCAACATTCTGCTGCACACGTTGAAGGATCTCAGCTTCCTCTGCTCATCCCCTTCTTGTAGACTGCAGTGCTGTTAATTTTCCAGTTCAGCTTGTTGTCGATGTTAACACCCAGGTATCTATACTCCTCAACCATGTCCATTTCTCCACCCAGAATGCAAAGGGGCTGCGGAGCCGTTCCCTTCCTCCTGAAGTCAATCACCAGCTCTCTGGTCTTATCCACGTTCAGCAGCAGGTGATTCTTACCAGACCACTCCACAAAGTTGTCCACCAGCGCTCTGTACTTTCCCTGCTGTCCATCCCTTATACACCCAACAACTGCAGAGTCATCAGAAAACTTCTGTAGGTAACATAACTCTGAGTTATACTGCAAGTCTGTGGTGTATAAGGTGAACAGAAAGGGAGACAGCACAGTCCCCTGTGGAGCCCCCGTACCACTCACCACCACATCAGACAGAACACGGTCCAGTCAGTGATCCAGGAGACTGTGGACACACCGACACCCATCACCTGCAGCTTCTCACCTAGTAGCAGTGGCTGGATGGTGTTGAATGCACTGGAGAAATCAAAGAAAGTGATTCTCACAGTTCCGCCACCGCCATCCAGGTGCAAGTGAGCTCGCTGCAGAAGATAGATGACAGCGTCGTCCACTCCCAGACAAGGCTGGTAGGCAAACTGTAGAGGGTCCAGAGAAGATCTCACCTGCGGCCTCAGGTAGGCCAAGACCAGCCTCTCCAGCACCTGAGCACCAGAGCCACTGGGCGGTAGTCCTTGAGGCCAGATGGAGTCGACTTCTTGGGGATCGGGACAAGGCAGGACGTCTTCCACAGCAGCGGCACCCGCCATCTTGCAGTGACAGTCGTGTAGTGACAGTGTCATACTGAGAAATCCAGAGAGAGTTGTGTGGAGCTGATATGCTTAATTATCTTTGTAGCAACTCATTCTTCACTCTTCTTGGGCTGTATTGAGCTCTCTGTTCAACAAAGGGATGAAAGCACACTGAATTGCCATTCCTTGAGCCTTTTCCTTTAAACCAAGAGCGCAGTCTAGTGGGCTCAGAACGTTTTTTTAAAAATGGTTCACGGAGCTGACACACAGTTAACCTGCTGGGTCACTATCCAGCCTTTATATGTTTTTAAATCTTTTTAAACTGAATATCTTGGTGTTTCTGTACTGTCGGTCGAGCACAACAAACATTTTGAAGAAGTAACCTCTGGCTCTGGGAAGTTGTGATGGCCTTTTTTTCCCCTCAATTTTCCAGTGGTGGAATGTAACTAAGTACATTTACTCAGGTACTGTACTTAGGTAGCCTATAATTTAAGGTACTTGAGTGTTTTCATTTTCTTTTTTTCATTTTTACTTCACTTATATATCTGAGTTCTCCTTCCACCACTGCTGTAAACTGAATATTTCAGTGTTTTGGGACTGTTTTGTCAAAAAAAACTAATAATAACGTTAGTTGCAGGCTTTGGCTACATTATACTGATATGGTTATGTTTATGTTCTTCACAGTGGGTAGGACCAAATACAACTAACAGAGTAATCATGTCAAAAGGTCGCCATGTAATATGCACAGCTACAATGTGAATTTTTAACTTTAAACAATAAAACCTAAAATTTCCTTAGAATGAAGACATTAATGTTTTTCATTGTTGGTTATCTAAGAGAAAATACACGGCGTTCAATCTTTCTTTCCTGTCGCTCCCCCCCTCATGCGTGCGGCGGAATGGAACAGTCCGGGTGTGACGTCATCGCCGGGGCACAGTCTGTCAAGAGACCATAGGAAGAGACGAGAGGAGACCGTTGTTTGTTGTTATGCTCGGAAGTGTTGAGAGCTGTGTTCTGCCCGTCTCTATACGTTGATTTTAAGAGTGACATTTTAAAGGTTCAACTTCAAAGAAAGATCTTTTTTTCACCTTTTTAAATTCAACCTTAAACTCTTGCTTATTATAATATCACTGCATCGAGTGAAAAAGAGCCCGGAAACATGAAATGGATGTTCAAAGAGGATCACTCCTTGGGTAAGGGAGGAGGAAGGTGTTATTATAATGGATACAAAATGTCCACGCAGTTTAATTGTATGATGTGTAGCTAATCCTTAAGGCGCAGGGGCGAATAAATGAGGATTTAAGGTTTAGTAAATTCCTTTAAAACACGTCGGGCTCCCAGACTGGCCTGTCCCTCAGGCTTTGAGGCTTCAACCGTTAGCTGTATCGATATATTAAATATAGCCGTTAGTGCTAATGTCAGCTAACGAAAAGTCAGTTATCTTCACTTTGAATGTCATGTGTCCATGTAGGGGAACACATCATCGTGTTTTTGTTCTTATTTCATCCCTGACGACGACCTGGTTTCAGGCTGAGGGTGGATGTTGACACGGAAGAGACACATTAAGCTGGTCTAAAAGCCTCCATTCTGCATTGAGTTACACTTAGCTAGCTGCAGCTGGATAATACAGCTCGGACGTGTCTATTTTGTGAAGCTAAATATTGTAGTTTTCCTTTTTAATCCACTTGTTATAAACTGGAGGCCTGACATGCGTCACCTGGACGGAACAAAAGTTATTTTTGGCAGAACAAGTGAATACCTGAAGGCTCTTATTTGAGTTATTATATAATTAATACAGATTGTTGTCACTAAATCAACTAATTGTTTAATACTAAAATGAAGACAAATTGCCTCCTGACAAGTTATCAAAGGCTAAAGTGATGCCTTGAAACAGCTTACATGTCAAAAGGAAGTAGGCCTATTCAACTTAAATACATCACGATACAACACAGGAGACACAGAAAGCAAACAACCCTTTTGCATTTATTAATCTGAAACCAAAACATATCTGGCATTTTAATTAGTCAGAATTTATAATCTGAAGCAACTTCCTGTTGACAGGCTTAGCTGATGTAGCAAGCAACTGGTGTTGATCAGATTTTAAAAACCGCTCAGTTTTGTTAATAATTAGGCCTAATGAGCACAGTTTACATGTTGCTGTCGATAAATAATGTGGCCTTTTTAAAGGTATAACTGTTTTAAATGTTAAAAGTGTAAAAGTAATGACAAAACGGCAGTTGGCATCTCTCTACCAGTGTTATTGTTTGTGTCAGTGTTGAGACTACGTTACCCATAAACCCCTCTGCTTTCTGTGAACAGAAGGGTGTTCCTTATCCAGATATCTAGTTTCATATCGCACTGTTTACTCCTACTAAGACTGCAACTAACGATTGTTT